>NC_056739.1:1593631987-1593956987 GCF_019279795.1 Protopterus annectens
GACCCATCTCCCAATCACTCCCTAAAGCTAAATTCCGACTTACTAACCCTAATCTAGTGTTAACTCCCAGTTGCTTCCTAAACCTGAAATCTCCTTCCCCTCCCTGATTTCCTTCCCCACTTACCAGTGTCACAATGATACCTTGAAGGGGTCTCACTGCTGTAGCAGCTGTGGCCCTGAACTCATGTTCGAGTTCAAGCTCCTTGGCCAGGTGGGTGAATAGGGAAGCAGTTCCTGGATTTCAAGCAGCTTGAGCTCGAGTGGCTCTACTGGTCCCTATGTGTGTGTATGTGCCTGTGCTTGTGTGTGTGTGTGTGTGTGTGTGTGTGTGTGTGTGTGTGTGTGTGTGTGTGTGTGTGTGTGTGTGTGTGTGTGTGTGTGTGTGTCTGTGTGTGTGTTTATATATAGATATGTATTTATATATAGACATATATTATATTACATTATATTATATCATATTATATACCGATAGTTTGGGGTGTGGAGGCTTGCCACATCTCAGGGGGTTGTAAAAATGTTTTTTTTGCATTTTTGTGATCTTGGGAGCATTGTTGTTTTATATAATGACATCTCAAGATTTTCAGATGTTTTGGGATTGAATATTCAAGTGATAATTAAACAAAGTGTGATCAAATCACAGTGGCACTAGGTGATTTGGTTAGATTGATTACTGTTGATGTCACTTCGCAAATCCATGTAATAATAGGAGAAAGAGGTTGATGGCAATCTCTAATGAACTTTTATAAACAGGAAGATAAATTATTGTTTTTATTCTATTTCAAGCAGTTACCAACAAACATGCTCTCATAAATAATATTTGTACAGGTTGTTTAACTACTTTATCTCATCGTTTAGAAGCAGTCATATGAAGTGCAGTGAGCACTTTGTAATTAAGTGCATGGAATTTGCTCGCACAACAGATCTCCTAAGTTGCAGAACAATGCTAATGAGGGCTATGATAACTTTAAACAAATGTGTTATAGTTTTGTACCTAAGAAGACTAATAACTGAAGGCCAATACCAGCAATGCCTTAAAACTAAGTTCATATATTATTCTTTCAGTGGTAATTTATGTTTTCTTTTACTATACCGAAGTATGACACGGAGAAAAGCATGCAAGGACATACTGTATGTTTATATGTTGACTTCTGTCTATATGACCAATATATTTTTATTTTCTGCAGTAGGAATGCATGAACCTTAGTAGACTTATGCTGGTTTCTTTACATAGCCAACATACCTTTGTAATTTGCAGAGAGGAGAGGAGATAACTTATTTTGACTGTTACTGTGATTAATTATATACTTGACAAAAAAAACTTAATCTCTGAATGTTATAGAAATCCTTCATGTATTCACTTGTGCTGTTCATTATTTTTATTTGCATCATCATACAGACTTACACAACACAATGGAGGCAAGGGAGGAAAATTACAATCAAGCCCTTTTTTTCTCCAGAGTTCTGAAAAGACTAAAGCCTGAAGTGAACTCCTTGACCTGCTTCTGTGACTTCTCTTTTCTTCTATATCCTGACGGTTGTCATTTCTGCTGTAAGCCTTTCCTGTGTTTGAGGTTCAGGGTGTCACATCAGACCAACTCATCATTCCTTTTAGAAGAATAGATAGCCATACAAGAGCTTATCCAATATGAGGGGATCTTACCTCTGTTAATCAAGGAATAGTATGCATTTGTTAGGGCAGAATCTGCCTTTTAAATCTTGTGACTTTGAAGAACAACAGCACTTGATAAAGGATTGAAAATGCATGATGCTTATCCAGACTGCATTAGATATTTCACATATGGGAATACAAGAAAATTAAAAATATATTTGAGCAATTGGTAAAACAGAGACAAGCAGCAGGAGATAACTACTTAGGGTAAGGGGATTTCTCTCTATCCCACCATGGATCATTACTAATGTTCTACAGGGCACTGTAGTAGGCCCACTTTTTTTTGGACTATTCTCAAATATTAAGCTAGGAAATGGGTTCCAGCATAATCTGATATACTGATGAATGTAAGCTGAGGAACATAATTACGTCAATAAAAGATGACAAAAATACAAAATAGTCTACACAAAATACACAGTTTTAGTTGTGGTAGTAACATACTCACCTATAATTTCAGTAGATGTACCATTACAAGACTGAGGAAAAAAGAAATACATTTGTCTACAAAATGGTCAAATCATAAAAAGACACTATTATATAAGATATAAGGACAGTGATAAGAAATCAGTTTACATTTTAATCATATTCTATAGCCCATCTAAGTATAAATGGCATGTGTGTCCACTTAAAGGAGGTCACTGAAACACTTTGTACATAATTGACTTAATCCATTTCTGAATATAACTTTGAGGTTTGTAGCCTTCAAAAAGCCACCTGAAACGTCTGAAAAATGTACAATTTCTTATCAGAAAAGCTATCGATTGAAAACTTGAATTATTCAAAAAGATTTTAGGAACTGTCATATTATTTTTCATATAATTTACCTACAAGTAGTTCTGGCATGATTTAAATGGCAATGTCTGATATGGTTCTGCCTGAAAGTCTATGCCTCAGATGTTCACAACATGTGATCTGAGACTCAAATACTAAAAATAAGTACTAATAATATTTAAAAAAGTAACAGTATACACTGCACACCTTCCAAGCATAAAACTTATCCCCTGTGATCAGATGTCAATCAAAAAATCCTGAAATGTATATTTAATGTGTATATTAAATACATATTCTCTCTCTATACACATACACACGTGTCTGTATACTTACGTGCAAAAAAAGAGAGAAAAATCCATTGTAAACCACATAGCACCAAAATGAAGTTAAGTACTTTAATATGCAACTTTGTAGTTTTACTTAAAAGCTTCCCCAGGCACATAAAGATTTAAAACAGTTACTAAAGCCATTTAAATAGATAAAAGTCATATGTTAAAAGTCATGCGGTACAATTACACCCTCTGATGTAATTCTCTCAGATAAGGCTTTAAAAATACAAATTCATAATCCATCTATATTCCTCTAATTCATTACGTTGAAAAATATCACCATCATGAAGGGATTCCTTAACTTGAAATAAAATCATAAATTTACAATAGTGTGTGTTGCCTGTATTATAAATATACCTATATAATGCATTTGTGTTAAGTTTCCTATTACTTTCAGGGAGATGACTACTAATATGACCTTTCAACCTTCTGCTGTTTTTTCCCATGTAATAGACATCACATAACTGGCAAGTAACTATGTATATAATGTTCTTAGAATGACAATTTTCAAACCCTCATACATTAAATATTTTGCTAGTGACTGGATGGGTAAAAAATGTATCAGTTTTAATAGTGGTACAGTGCATGCATTTGTTAAGTCTATGTGTTCCTACTTTATTGGTCTTAAAATTTATAAAATTTTGAGGTTGTTCTTTATAACATAGTTTATTCTTTAAATTAGGACATCTTTTATAACCAAAGGTTGGTTTATCATGTACAGAATTCCTAATCTCTGGTACTGCAGACAAAATGGACCAGTATTTGTTAATGATGGCTTTAACAGACTTTGTATCTTAATTATAAGTTAGCATGCATCTTCTAACTTTATTAACATTATTACTTTGCTGAACTATACATATATTGTGGGGCCGCTTGGAGAAAACTGGTCTGACGTCAGTATCACATTCTTGAATTGTATTATCTGTAGTGTTATTAACAACTTTACCATTATAACCCCTACATATAAAATAATGTGCTGTATTATTCAATTGTAACAACATATGATTATCTTCAGTATGTATAGTCTAGCGACACACTTCATTTTATTATCAACAACATTCTTAAAGATAAAAGGCGGATGCATACTAGTGTGATGCAAATATGTATTTCTTTTAACAGGTTTCTTATATAACCTAGTCTCAAGGCTGCTGAGATGTGATTTATATCAAGTAATATCCAGAGAATTAAACAGTTGCAGTGATGTTTCTTTCTTAAACTTTAAGAATTCAGTACATGCATTCAATGAGTTAAAAAAAAAAAAAACATGTCAAACTCTTCTAGAGTACCTGTCCGCATAAGAAAAAGGTCATCCACAAATCTACAGTAAAAACCAACCTTGGTCTATAAAGAATTAGATAACATGTTTTGTACCTCCCACATAAACATGACAATATTTGCATACGCATTTGCTACAGGTGTGCCCATGGCAACAACTGTAATTTGTTGGTATAGTTATGTTTGAAAAATAAAAATATTATCTAGTATAATATGTAACAAGTTACACAATTTAAGAGCCTTAGTTTAATCTATTTGTGCATATTCCAGTAAAAAATGTTTCATACTGTCAATGCCAAAATCATTAGGAATACACCTAAAGAATGAGTCAATATCAGAAGTGACTAAAATATAATTACTAATGACCTTATCTTCTGCCCACATGTACAATTCTTTAAGAAAATGCAAAGTGGCTTTAATAATAGTATATGCTGAGTGTATATATTTCTTTAACACAAAGTCAAAATATTTAGAGAGAGGCTGTGTGACCCACCTCCTAGCTGAGACAATTGGTCTCAGAGTTGGTTTTGTCTGTGACTTGCAAAGTTTAAGTATTCCTTAAATAAGGGTTGTAATGTGTGATATGAACCTGCTAGCCCAGCTTGCTAGAATTTTGTAAATAATTCTATGTCATTGTAAATATTAATATGATCCATAGGCTTGTCTAAAATGTTAAGTAACTTGTAGGTTATGTGCTGAGCTTCAAAAATGTAACCACAGTGCACTCTGCCGGAAAAGAGCAGAAATGTATATGGACTATATGCCTGTGTAAATGTATGTTTTCATAATAGAAATTGGGACAAACAGAGTTAATTTTCAAACTATGAAAACATAATTTAAGAGTTTTACAATTGTGTTTACCACAGTTAGAAGACAGAATGTCTACAGCTAGAGTGTCTTTCTATTGTCTTAAGACAGAAATAATTACTAGGTTTAAAATGTAAAAGTGTTAATTGTTTTACAACTTCCAGTTTCAGTCAAGCTTCTAAGAGATAAGTGTCAGCTTTTAAGAGATAAGTATTTTTCATAGAGACATGTTAAATTCTGTTGGTATCTGTTTAGTCTGGGAACTAGAGGCAGGTGTCAAATAGTGACGTCATCTAGCTAACCCAGCAGTAATGTGTGTTATTAATTTAAGAACTATCTCAGTGAGAAAGTCCACGCATTTTCTATCTTGTCTCTGGACCTGTAAACATCCATTCAGCACTGTATTTGCCTTGCTCTGTAAGTAAGACTTAGATCATAGTACTTCTCTTAAATATAGATGGGAATATAGTAAGATTAGTCTAGATGCTTTCTGTATTTATGTGAGACTGTCTTGCAATGTTGTTTTTGAATATTTCCTGTGATTCTGAACTCTGTTGTCACTGTATTGAGTTATTGAGTATTGTGTCGTTCTCTTATTATTTATTATTAAATCTATTTAAACCTTTTAATTGTGGCTGGTTTGTTAGAGATATTTAAGTTCTTAGCGTACTTGCATATGTATTTGGTAAAACTGTACAGGCCACTCCTAAATAGCCTTGAAGTCTTGGACACACTTACCATTTGAATAATTGTAACATTACACAGTAGAATTGATCACACTTTGGGAAGAGCCTTATAGTAGCTGATAAGAGTGGTTGGTGGAAGCTGGTGCTACCTTACAGTCTGGGCAGAAGGGGGCATAGCTAGTGAACCTGTGCCAGCATTCCCCAGGAGTGTCTGTGTGTTTGTATATAAATCAAATCTCAAAGTGTGTGTGTGCGTGTGTGCGTGTGCGTGTGCATGTGCGTATGTGTGTGTGTGTGTGTGTGTGTGTGTGTGTGTGTGTGTGTGTCTGTGCATCAGATACTTGGGCAGGGACTTGAACATTCAGTTGAGATCTTAACCCTATAACCCCTATAGTTTATGTGTCAGTGGGGAGTCTTACTGGGGATCTGGAGAGAGAGGGAGAAACCAGCCCTACACTGACTGTGATCTCTGTGTGCTCTTAAGGGAAATTGCACTTTACTGTGTGCGTATACTTGTCATCCTCCCAATGTGCACGTCCCTCACTGGTGTTAGTGGTGAGGCTTGAGCATCCTTGATTACTGGGCCAGTGTAGGGGTGGCACAGGTGAAACTGTAGTAAGATAATCAAGCAAACTAAAATCTATATGACCTTTGTAATACATCTCATACAAATCTTTACCAACATTTTCAATAATATTTGTTTAATCAAATCTATTAATTTTCATATAATCTTTAGTATTCAACATCTCTTGCATGGTCAAAATATAATAATCAGTACAAAGTATAACAACTCCACCCCCATTATCAGCATTTTTAATTATTATTTGCTCATTATTGATTAAAGAATGGGTAGGTTTATATTCTTCATTATTTAAATTATGAAAGTGCTGCTTTCATTGTGCTGATACAGTAAATATATATCATGCTCAATAGCACTTTGAAATGCTTGTGTCACAGGGTGAAGATTAGGCATAAAAGTGCTCTTCCTTTTTAGCACAAACTTATTGTAATCACTTTCAGTGCCAAATAATATATTCAAGTTTAATGACCTAACAAAATATGTAATTTCACTTTAGTTTGAGAAATGTCAATTGTACAAGCAGGAATGAACATAAGCCCTTTTTTAAGAACCGATTTTTCAAAAATACTAAGTTCATACCTGGAGAGGTTAAAGACAAGTTCAGAAGCAAAGCTTAAGCTTTCTCCTGATTGGGCATTGGTACTGCCTTTTCTATGTCCAATATTCGGAGCTGTTACTCATCTTGCACTGTTGTATAAAAGGGAACAGTGAATTTGTTAGCACCGGAAAATCCAACAGGTCTAGGGCTGAAATTATGTTAGAATCCACAAGCGTCACAGAGCATGTGACCGGTAAATTCTCAACTCTCTACATTCGCTCTTGTGGATGAACCTGACATATAAGGGAATTTGCTTTCTCAGTGGATAGAGCAGAAGTTGAAACAACATGAGGATCCAGAGTGGGTTCAGGCTGAATGTGTGGTGATACATTAGAAGTCTGTGCTTGTTCAGCCAAATTGCTCTGACATAGAGGGGGGATTCCTTTTCATATTGGACCAGGCAAAAACCTTCCCAGTTTTAATGATATTACAGCCCAACTACAACTTTTTTTTTTGTGGCAATAAGCTTAGTTTCATACGATTTTGCCCTTTCAATAGCTTTGCAAAGTAGACATGAATGCTGATTAAACTCTATCTTGTCCACTAACTCATTGTTCTGCTGTTCAACTTCACCTTTTAACGAAGCTTCTATCAGTTGAAAAAAATCATTCATTATGTACATATATTGCAGTGAGCAAGTTAAATTCAAAGCTTGCCATCATTTTAGCAATTCTGGACATTTTGAACCATACACAGACATTTTTAATATACGTAAACCTCTTGGCACAATTTTATGCTTAATATAGTGCTCAAAACTTAAATGTTGCCATTGCAGCCTCTTAAGCAACTGGAATTTATGCTCAAACATATTTACTTTTGTTTTATATTGTTCAGTTAAATCTTCATTTAAATTAGATGGTGCATAAGTCTCTCCAAACACAGACGACAATGGATTTTCAGATATATTCAACAAATTTGTTAACAGGAGTAATTCCTACCATAGGCATCCCACTCATGGATGGCAAAACTGTTGGTATGGTGCTAGTCATATCCAATGGATCAAACCAAACAAAAAATTCTTGTAAGCAATAAAAGCAAAGAATAATCTGCTGGTAAATCACAGTGAAAATAAGTGCAAACAGCCAAAAAAAGAGAAAAATCCACTGTAAACCACATAGTACCACGGAATCCCTACATGGATTTGATATTGTTCATTGTACTAAATTAGAAGATTATAGATGGATTTTATGACTTAAGGCTCATATATTGCAGGCTTACAGTTTGTATCTTTAAAGTCCTATTTGAGAGAATTACATCAGAGAGTGTAACTGCATCATGTGACTTTTATCATATGACTTTTATCTATTTAAATGGCTTTAGTAACTGTTTTAAATGTTTATGTGCCTGAGGAAACTTTTAAGTGAAACTACAAAATCACATATTAAAGTATTTGACTTCAGTTTGGTGCTATGTGTTAGGAACATTAATAATAACTTTTTTATTGGAAAATTTGCTATGCTTCCACAAGACTGATGTTGTTATTGTTATTGTTAGTGAAACCTCGACTGGAAACCAGTTCTGTCAGGGTATAAATGGTTTTACTGTAATAGACACTCTAACCAATAGGGATAGGGATTAAAGATAGTTATGAGACCTGTGATTATTACATGTTCAGTAATAACACCAATACTATAGTTTTTGTAACTGTGAGACGACCCTGGAACATATAACAATTGTTGTAGTGTATAGACCACCAAAGTCAAATGCTGATGACAGAGGAATTCATATATTTCTTGCATGAAACACTGGAGGGAATAATAACTTTAGCTGGGCACTTATATTTACCAGAAACACATTGGAATAATATAGCAATAACTGACTACGTGGGTGTGGTATACTGAAGATTCACACATGGTTGGTGTGGTTTAATCACGAGGGTGAAACCCGAGTGATTAAGGAAAGCCAACCATATGCAAATCTTAAATATACCACACCACAGAGTAGGTTACTGCTATTATACAATGACATTATTTAAGAAAAAAATTATTTATTTTTCTTAAATAATGTCTTTGCATGACATCGCCGTGGTGCTCTTCCGCTTTTTCCTTGGTAACCTGGGGTGTTGCTGATGTACTGTGCATACGTATGGGACTTGCATTTCCATGCTTTCACAGTACACCAGTTCTGTGTAAAGGAAGCAATGGAGAAAGGAATATCTCCCTTGCTTATTTTTTTTAAATTAAAAAAGAAACCGGCAGGTTTTTAATGTACAGGAGAGACAAGACAGAGAAAATAAAAGTATAATCAGGTACGTCTTTAATTTTGCATAATTTACCTGATTGTCCTTTTATTTTTCTCTGTGCCATCTCTCTCATTCATTTGGGTCTCCAGTTTTGTGAGTTTATTTAAAAGAAAAATATGAAAGAAAGGTGCATTTTAAAGGAAGAATGTCCAGGCAACCCAACCTTTTCCCATTGGTATATGCTTGGATTTACAATGGGCATGCTGGTTGGGTTAACGAGTCAGCATGCTACTTTTTGAATACTACTGGCCAGTCTTTATATAATATTGATTCAATAACATTAGTAAGAAATTTATTATGTTCAGGAACAACAATTCCGGGGAACAAATCATACTAGACATTGTTTGGGTTTCTAAAGAAATTACTGTTACTTGACATCAAGTTTTACCACCGTTGATGCGCAGTGATCATGGGGTTATAAAGTTTAATTTAGATAATTATGTCAAACTGAAATATAAACCAATGCACAGAAGATTAATTAAAGATTATATGCAAGCAAAACAGTCACTATGTAAAACTAACTGGAGTGATATGTTCAGTGGGAAAACTATGAAGATGGAATATAAAAAGTTTTGAAAGAGAAATTTCTTGAGTTCAAAAAATTAAAAAAATCAGGATCTAGGCAAACAATATCAGGGAGATATATTTCTATAAGAAAAAGTTACTTGATTAAGGTAAGAGACAAACAAATATATAAGAAAATGAAGAGAGGTCGAACTACAACTTTGAAAACTGAAATAAATAAGCTGGACAAACAAATTAAGTGTAGTGTGAGACAAGTTCAAGAAAATTTTGAAGAAAATTTATATGAGGATAGTGAGCATAATAGGAAACCTTTTTATAGATGCATAAGATGTGGAAGGAGTAAAGACGTACAAATTGATAAACTGTATATAGATTTTAAAATGTATTCTCAAACACAAGAGATTATAGATATATTTATGAAACCTTATGCAAAAAATTTGGCTCCACAAATGGGATGATAAGTTGTCCTAGTGCCATCCAGGTAACCGCAAAAAATGGTATTAAATTAGAGTATATTGAAAAAGGACTGTGCAAACTGGATCCAAACAAAGCACAGGAAGGAGATGGAATTAGTAATAATGACCTGAAAACACTTCAGCAAGAACTTACAGTACCATTATATCTATTATTTACTAGGTCATATACATACGGGGAGATTCCTCAAGAATGGAGACATGAGCTCATTAAATTTGTCTTTAAAGGAAAGGGGAGTAGAACAAACCCAGAGTCATATAGACCCTTAAGTCTACTTTCATGTTGTGGAAAAAAAATGGAGGCGGTAATATTGGATAAGTTACTGTCAGAATTGGATAGGTTGGGACTTAAAACCATATATCAGCATGTCTACATTGAAAACAGATCTATTACCACCTGTAACATGATGTTCTATAACAATATAATAATCACTATGAATAAAATATTTTGCTGTAATGTGATTTATATAGATTTAACTTCAGCATTTGACAGGGTCATACACAAAATACTGAACAATACATTAAAACAACTACATATCGATGTACTCTTGATAAGATGGATAGCTGCGTAGCTTACAAATAGGACATGGCAAGTATCATACAGCAATTGTACAGGTGAAATTCTTGGTTACAGTCAGGGTGTCCCACAAGGCTCTGTCCTAGGCCCTTACTTGTTTAGATTGTATCTTTCAGACCTAACTTTTTCATTTGAGGTGTTCTATAGTCTATATGCAGATGACCTGAAATTGGGTAAACCGATTACATGTCTACAGATAAGGCATGTCTGCAAAATAACTTGATTAAATTGACCATTTGGACACAGAAGAGTAATATGCTGATAAATACATCAACAACTAAGCATATGAGATTTGGGAGACATAAACTGAACAGTGAATATTTAATACTGTCAGGGTCACCCAGTTTTCCACTACCCTAAATTCCAAACATCCATCCCATGTACAACAGATAATAATGCACCCTTACTCACCTCCCTCATGCTTACCTCCTTAACCCCTAAATACTACCATCTTACTAGACCTAGTTACATTAATCCTAAAACTAGACACTATTACAAAACTTTATTTAAAATCTTAAAACTCATACTCGGGATACATTACAACCTCACAAAGGATGGCCACATCCACCCAAACCCTGGTCTATCCCCACCTGTTGACCCTAATCCCCCAACTACATCCCCTACCACCATAGCTCTAACAAATAGACCTCCTAACTCACTGCTGGCCTGCCATCTAAACATGAGGAGCATAAATAACAAAACGCAGCACCTGCATGCCCTCTTAGCTGTTCATTCCCCAGATATATTATGCCTAACAGAAACATGGGTAAAGCTTACCACCAAGGACCATGAGATTCTGCCATCTGGGTACAATATGTTTTGACTAGACCGTACCACCAGAAAGGGTGGTGGGGTACCCATACTTTACAAGTCTACTCTGTCAGCATAGATACCCAACAGCCACCCCACTTCAATAATGCTGAAATTCTTATCTCAAAACTACAAATTAATAAAAACAAAAAAATAAACATTGTCTATGTCTACATTCCCCCAGGGAAAAACACAGAAACCTTAGAAGACTTCTTATATTGGTTATCCAATAACTACCACCAAGAAACAATTGTTCTTGGGGATTTCAACATTGACTGGAGCACTTGCCCTTGTGAAACCCCACAACCCATATAAACCTCTATGGATTTACTCAAATCATAACCTCCTACACCAGGACAGGAAAACCCAATAACAAGGAAAGTACCCTAGACTGGATACTCATCAATACCCATCTTCAATCCTATAAATCAGGCACTTTGTCTGATGACTTAAGTGGCCACTGTCTCACCTATGTAATCAAGCTCAAAGTAGACTGCTCCTACCAACTCACCTATAGAACATTAAGAAACAACAAGATTTTTATTCTCACCAAGTTTCAAAATGAACTTAAGGCATGCAACTGGTCAGTACTAAAAAGTCTCCCTCTAGATGATGCAGTAGCATACTTTAACACCAAATTCCTTGCTATTCTTAACTCCCATGCTCCCAGCCGCTCTATTAGAATCAAAGTTAATATTGCACTATGGCTTTTTAAAGATACAAAAAATAAAATTTCACTCAGAGACAAAGCATGGGCCACCTACAAAAAAACAAAAGCCCCACGTGATCAACTAAGATTCAGACAGCTAAGGAATGACACCAAAAAATCCATAACCTTAGACAAAAAGAACTACTACTACCATCTGAAATATTCTGGGCAGGAATAAACAAACTACTCCACCAAGGCCAAACCGCCACTCCACCCCTTCAGCTTCCCAACAAAAATCCCCAGTAGACATTGCTAATAACTTCAACAGCTTCTTCACAGAGACTATCCAGTCTCTAGCCAGCCAACTCTCTCCCAAAGGCTCTAATTCTAATGCAGCCAAACCCAGTACCCAAACACACTTTGCCTTCCAAACTGCTCCTACTCAACTTATTCATGCCCTACTTAAGAAACTAAGACCCACCACCCTGGCTGCCGACCTCCTACCAGCAGACTATATGCAAAAGGATGCTGATACCATAGCATACCCCATCTCAATCTTGATCAACAGAGCTACATCTGAAGCTACTGTACCCACTATATGGAAAATCTCCCATGTCATACCTCTCCATAAAGGAGGCAGTTCCACTGAGCTGTCAAACTTTAGACCCATAGCTATTCTGTCACCTCTAGCTAAAATTATGGAGAAGTGTGTACACGTACAGCTCATGCACTATCTCACACAGAACAAGCTGTTGTCCAACTTTCAGCATGGCTTTAAGCCACACCACAGTACTATTTCTGCCCTCCTCTCTTTCTCTAACATCATTAACCACAACTGCAATAATAGCAAACTATTTTCAGCACTCTTTCTAGATCCATCTAAGGCTTTTGACATGGTTGACTACAAAATACTTATAAATACCTTGAAGGCCTTCTCCTTAAACAACCATGCACTCCAATGGTTTCAATCCTACCTGCAGGGCAGGCAACAGGCAGTCCTACGGCAGGACAAGCTATCATCTCGCCTACCCATCACATTAGGAGTCCCCCAGGGCTCGATACTAGGACCCCTTCTTTTCCCCATCTTTATCAATGACCTTCATTCAGTCATCCCCGATGCTACCTGCATTCAATATGCGGATGACTCCACCTTGATTTGTTTTGACACCTCACCAGATACTTTATTCACATTAACCCAAAATACCTTCAATACAGTGGAAAAATGGCTCTCCAATCAACATCTGATCCTAAACCCCAACAAAACTAAGCTGCTCCTCTTCTCACCCACACGCAGGACCCCCCCCCCCCCCGTCATCCTTCAACATAACCACTAACAATGGCACTATCATCTCTCCAAAAGCCCAAATTAAACTACTGGGTATCATAGTTGATAACAACCTGAAGTTTCATGTGCATATCAATCAAACTATCAAAACCATTAATAAAAAACTTAGCTCGCTTTACAGAATTAAACCTTTCCTTACCCCACTTGCTAGAACTGCAATTGCCCTTTTCCATCTACTATCAACTCTTCTCTACACCTCACCTCTATTCTCCAACTTAAACAAAACAGATCTTAATAAACTATCATCCTGCTATAACCACATTGCCAGACATGCTACTGGCACAGCCTACTGGACACACCACTGTCACAAGCTAAATCAGCTAGGATGGCCTGAACTGCCTAGCCTACTGCATTTCAACCAGCTTACCAACCAGAAAATACACCTTCACTTAAAAATATTATCCGCCCCTACACCAGCAACTGGCCACTGCAATCATCCATTAGACTTCTAGTTCAAATATAAAAATTCAACTACTCAGCTGGGGACTCTCTGTTTGCCAACTCTGTTTGGAAAACCTGGAACAGACTCCCAGCTGACTTGACTCTAGAACCCTCACTAACTCGATTCAAAAACAAATTCAAGAAATACTTCAAAACTCATCAGTTATGTCCTTAACCCCGACTAGTGACCTCTCTATTACTTAGGTGCCTTACCTTCAACTACTTCTAACATTTTTCTGCCACACCATTTCAGGAAGGATCAATTGTATAACTGCTGCTCAGTGTGTCTTAAACCTGAATGTAATGTTATGTATATATAACTTTGAAAATAATGTTATGTTTTGTAAGGTGTTTTATAATAAATTAGTACTATATGTGCTAAATGCTGATATTGCTTATGACTGTAATCTGCTTGAAACTAGAATTTACTAAATGCTCAATGTGTATTATTATCTTGGAGCTTTTCTCCCCGGGCCTCCGCTGAAAATAGGCATATATCCAGTTGGAGTATCCAAGTCAACAAATGTAAAATAAAATAAATAAATAAATAAATAAGTACTGCACACAGAGATTGGAACTGTAGATTACTTTAAGGACCTGGGTAGGTTGGTAGGTCAAGCTTTGAGTTTTTCTAATTATACCAACCAATTGGTTAATGATAGTTATAGAACTATAGGTTGCATAAAAAGTTTTATAAAGTCTAGGAAATCAGAAATGATGAAGCAGTTGTTTGTTAGTTACATTAGACCCAAACTTCAGTATGGAATAACAATATGGGAACCTTATAAGAAAACAAGCATGAGTAAACTGGAAAGAGTATAGTGGAAATATAACAAGGGCATCCACGGATATGAAAATTTAATTTATTATGAAAGACTAAAATATCTGAACTTGTACTGTGTCTCATAGACATCCAAGAGGAGATCTAATTCAGATATATAGGGCATTTAGAGGGTCTATATCACTTCGACGAAATGGCAGAAGTTTGAATGCCATATGTTCAAACTTTTAACCTCGAAGTGCAAAACCATCTAAGGCTTAGAACAGAGATTTTTTTCACCAGGGAAAAAAATTGCTGTTCCAAGAAACATACACACAACACAAGCACACCAAAAAAAACAGCAATCCACACACATACACTTAAAATCCTACATCTAACCCTACACTAAACTGTACATACACTACTATCTATCCACTTACCTTAACCCAATCCCTAACCCTAAGATCTGTCACTATCGCACACTCACCTGACCCATGCCCTAACCCTAACTCACCTATCCCGCCCTAACCCTAAAGTCTGTCACTATCGCACACCCACCTCACCCGCGCTCTAACCCTATCTCATCTAACCCGTGCCCTAACCCTAATGTCCGCACAATCGCACACTTACCTGAACCCAACCCATAACTTTCCACTACAGTGCTGAAAATAGTGAAGCCACAAAAACAGCTGTTTTGCGGCTTTGCGATAATCAGTTTTCAAACTTCACAGTTCGAACATATGGTGTTCGAACTGCTGAAGTTTCGACAAACTGATAGGAACCTCATTTAGAGACAGCTATCTCTGGGAATGTTTGAGGTTATCAAAAATTACTAGAGAATCATCAGACAACCTACATAGGAGAATCTATAGGAATGATAAGTGTACTAAACTGGTTTTATGAGAGACCAGCTGATGCATGGAACAGACTACCAAATTACATTAAAGCAAGTACTAGTTTAGATATTTTTAAGAACAGCCTTGGCACTTATTATGGAAACAGTATATTGTGAGGCTAGAAGGGCATTAATGCCCATGCTTGAAATATTTGTATGCATGTATATACATACATACATATATGTATATATGTATGTATGTATATGTATATATATATATATATATATATATATATATATATATATATATATATATACACATATACACACACACACACACACACACACACACACACACACACACACACACACACACACACACACATACACACACACACACACACACACACACACACACACATATATGTATTCCTGTAAATTACCTTACTATAATTAACATAGATTTCCTGTCTGTGTGCACAGACTTGTGATGACTGTCAGAGATGCCTGTGCATATTTAGCATTTACCTCAGCTGCTTGTACATTAATCTGTCTGCAAAGTAGTTTAAAATGGTCTGGCCATGGGGCTTTGCTGCAGCTTTAACAAGGAGCTGCTTGCCATGCACAATAGTCTGGTCACATACATATGTAATGAGAGTTGGGGCTCATCACACACACAATGTAAATGCTGTCGGCTTGACCACAATCAAATAAGCAGCAGTGCGTGTGAAGTTGCTATTTTAATACTTGGCTAATGAAATTATCATTACCTAGATGCTTGAGATGGAGTTTTTGCCATGTCTGCAGCTATTACAGCTTGCAGAAGCCTGTCTATTGATGTGTATTATGGGATCTTGCATTACTGTGCTGTTACCACATAAACTGCAATGGCTGTTGACATGCTGAAGGGCCAATACAGAAAGTTTTATGGATCCTGGGCTAGTCTTTAATTTAACAATGTATAGTGTTTTCCCTGTCAGCAGATGTCAGGCCCGACTTTTACCTTGAAAATACTAGTTGCCTGAAACCTGTTGGCTGTGTGCCAGCTTCAACAACCTCTTGTATAAAAATAAAGAAGGGATTACTTAGAAATAATTTTTTATGCTGACCTTGGAAATTAAATTAAAGTATATATTACAATGGTTTACACTTATTGTCTTATAAAGGCTAGATGCATAACTTAAGTGAAGGTGTGCCTTCAGTGTTTGAACAGTGCTTTAAATTGATAAACTCAAACAAAGTTATTAGTGCTTTGGTTAAATAATAGGACATGCTCCTTCATATCAGATTAGGTTCAAAGGTGATGGTAGGACTCTTACATTTTCTTAATAAGGAGCATATGATATAAAGTATGACAGCATTCGGTGTCTTCTGAGTCAACCTTTTTTTTCTGTGAGGTTAATAGTGGTCTGATTTCATGAACCCTTTTAATAAAAATAGACACTAAGTGATTACATTGAATTAATAAAATAGAACTGAATCACTAGTTATTGTATGCAATAGACATTCACAAGTTGTGCAGTACTAGGTGCAGTTTTTAACGTATCTGTAGGGTATTTGTATACAAGCAGCAATTCAATCCAAGACTCTACAAGACTGAAGAAACGTAAGCTTTGCAGTTTGCTTCACAATTTTTGAAAATAAGTTTACTAAAAAAATGTAGAAAATATAAGCATGGTCCAGCAGGTGTACCAAAAGCAATTCAGTAACAACATGTCTTATGTCAAAATCAACATGCTTCCAATAACAAGAAAGATAACCAATGTGGAGAGTAAAATGCATCAATAACAGAAGGACAATGTGCATTAATATCTGTCCAGACACTTCTTCTCCTTCCTGTGAGGTCTTACTATCTTTGTCAATCTGTTGCGTACATTATTTTTCTGCTGCCTACTGATGTGGACCTTTACTGCCTATCCATAAACTCAGACATTGTTTCCCCCATACTTTTCACATATCACTTCATCTCACCTTTGTAGCTCCACACTTATGAATTTATCCATCCTCTATTTAAGATTATCTGCTTTTTTTTCTTACTTTCTTTCTTGCCCAGCCTTCTTCCCTCAATTCTAAAAATCACACATCTCCATATTTTCAGCAAACCTGTCTCTATTCCATTCTTTAATACACTGCTCTCAATCATAATAATTAACAGACTCTCCCAAAACATATGTAAATTTTAAGTAATTAGCTCCCCCATCTCTTAACATTTCCCACTCCTTTTTCCATAACCTAGCTAGTTGTGTTGAACTTCTGAGTCAGTCTCATTTGCCAATCCCAAGCCCTAAGTACAAACACAGTCCTCCTCACTCTCCTCAGCAACTCCTTCATTGCCTTGGTCAAGACTTAATTGCCTTTCACCACATTCCACCTGCCTCTCAACACTTCTATCACAGACACACACTTCAGAAATACTATTGTTCTACATAGCTTTCTACAGCTGCATTCTCCTGCAGCTGTCAAGAACCACCCTGTCTTTCACAACTAAATCGTTATCACAGACGGTCAGATTTACAATGTCCAAATTCAATCCACCAACTTCTTGATGGGTTAAACTGTTGAAACAATACTGTCAAGGGAAGAACTGCTCTTATACTCATCTCTGCAGGGATAATTACAAAGTCATATACCTACTTCACTCATTTGTTATTCGTTGTTCCCAATATTAGTGGTCAGCTCAACCATACCTCAAAATTATACCATACTGCACATTTCAGCAGATCATTTACAACAATACCAGTCCTTGACCATAACTTTTTTTAGAAAATCCTTATGGACTCCTCTCCAGATACCTCTAATTTTGAACTTCTAACCCTTTAGTTTTCTAACTTTGTCATTGTTTAAAACAGAACAAAAATAACTGTACTAAGTTTTGCTCCTTGCAAGACCTACTCCAGAATGTTAATTCCAAACTTCGACAGAGCAGTAATTGAAAAAGCTAAGTCATAAAGTTAAAAATCAGGTATCTCCCCTGTCCTGTAATCCCCTGGGATTCCTTATTCTTGGGAATAGTTCAAGTGTGCCTGTTTCACAAGAAAACTACCACCTGAATAACATTTATTCTCACAAACAGTAGAGACCATGTTACTCCACCTGCCCACAGCCAAGATGTTACTCAAATCTACTTCTTCCTGTGTACAAAAATCCCAAATGCCAAAATATTTCATACGTTTCCCTCTACTGATAAGAGCCACTCAAATGTGTTCCATCACTTTCCCCACCCTACCGTGACCTGTCATCTTCATATTACTTGTCAGGCTTGACTGAGCCCCAAAGACCTCAAAAATTATAGTTTTATAACCGACTTACCATGACAATAACTATTCAAATGATCAATGATAAGGTAGCACTGGCTATACAGTTTAGCTGCTAAAGGTATAACAGCTGTCCAGCTTCCAAAACTTTCAAAGCACCTTCTACATGCCCAAATTGTTAATCATATAGAGCTGTGCTGACAAAAAGTCAGATTTGAGCACCAAGCCCTTCAAAGCTTTCATTTCAAAAAAGAAAGGGAGGCTAAAACCCTGACAAGGACAATGCTAGGATAACAAAGATAATGACACTCATCCTGGCAATAAAAACATACAAAAACAAGAGGGATAGAGGAAGGCAGCAGCTACTGCAGCAGTGACCATTTGAAAACCTACTGTTAAGGTAAGTTTACCTACACAGCTGCACTTTATTCTTCATATGGATCACTGCTGCAGTAGCATTAACTATATATCTGGATTACCATAGCAAGGATGACTTGGAGGAGGAAGAATGAGGGCGCAGGAGTCCCTGGAGAATGGCCACAGCAAAGCCTAACCTGAAGAAGGAGTCTAGTTTACAGTGCTTTGTAAAAGTATGCAGAGAACCAAGCTGATACTTCTAGAATACCTCTAGAATCCAGTCCTTTCCAAAAGGCCATATATGAAGTCAAAGCCCTGGCAAAATGAACTGACCTTACTTAGAATAGTACTGGAATGGGTATAACAGAAAATAATAGCACGAGACAACTACTTGGAAATAGTCTGCTTTGACATAGTTTTTTTTTCCCTTACCTTCACAAGAAATGAACAAATGATCAGAGACCCTAAAAAAAAATTTGTTCCATCAAGATTATACCTGAGTTGTTAGAAATAATCCTTTCTTACTCATTTTTAGGTTCTGGAAAGAACATGTGGAGACAGATAGACTGGTGTGAGGTAAACTAAGACACCACTTTAGGCATAAATTTGCTTACCAGCAGCTTTCTGTGTCTGCTTATTTTGCTTTTTGAGCAACATTGAAAAGATAGCATTATACCCCTTGGCAAACTTGGATTAACAAGGTTAAAAAATCTGTGAAATTCCTTGACTCAGCCTTATTTTCTCTTTACACTTATTAAGGACCTCTGCAGCAGATGATACATACTACCTGTGTGTCCAAGGGAGAATTCAAAATTTAGTCTTTAACATCCTCAGTAAGATTTTGAGTATGCGACCAAGCAACCTCCTCATAACAGTTCAGTTGTAGCAGCCGTCTCAGTAGCATCAGTTGAATCATTAGCACATTTCAAAGAATGGGTAGCCACTTAAGACACAGAGGAAACAAGGAAATACCAATACACAAATAAACTTTTTCTTCAGATGAGGGAAAAGATGCCAAAATGTTCCTCATGCTCTCAGAAGAGGCAAGTATAAATTTTAACATATGAATTTGACACCTGAGAATATCAACCAATGGCTCTGTTAAATTTATCTGTAGGCAAGACATTAGAAGAAGACAGGATCTTAGAAAGCTTCTCAGTGGAAAGAGTAATAAGAGAAGTATCTGAAACAGGATTCTCGTATAGGAATTTAGAGTCTGTCAACTTGTAAAATTTTTGTCAGGCTTTTTAGCTACTGATACTGAGACTGAAATTAAAGAAGCAGTGGATAAGGTATCCAACAAGGCTTCTAAAAGAGGGGGAATGTACAAAGGCTTATGTACACCAATTTCCTGCAAAATATCTTTTCCAGATATCAAACAATTGATAATGCTGCATCATCTTGACAATGGTGTCCCCAAAGGAAAACTCTACTACAGGGCAATCAGGTGATAAAGTATCTTCTTCTTCTTCCTCTTCATCAGAATCATAGGTAGCAGGTGAACGAGTTTAGTCTGAGTAAGTTAAAGAATCATCCCCATCTGAATCAGACTCCTCTTTATCTTCGTATTCCTCCCTATGTTTCTAAAAGGCAGAAGACAAAGAAAGTGGAGAGGTAGCAGTACAGGAAAATAACAAGACAGTTTTAGAGACATAATGGCATTAGAAAGACCTTATGTAAAATACAGCTACTCCCACTATGGATCTTTCACAGGCAGAGAAGAAACCATGTATTTATAGTTTTCTGTTTCATTTTAGACATGCCTCCCCTTATTAAACACGAAGAAACTGAGCACTGATATACTTCAATTAATATGACATGAACTTCTTCCCTAAGATTACTTCTCAGCCAAAGTGGATAACTGGCTGGACATGACAGATGTTCAGGATGGCTGCACCATATCAGCCTCCAACTGAGTTGCTATACTGGGAGAATCAGTAACAACAGAAGCAAACATATAAGTCTGAGGTTTAATTAAAAGGCAAAATGGAGACATCCAGGTCCAATTTTGCAGCAGAAGGCTCCAATTTAAGCTTATTTAACTTCTTCAGTGTTGATGGGACATCAGCTGTCAAGGACTCAGATGCCATACTACCCTGAGCAAGGGCTTTAAGTTTCTGGTTTTCAAAATAAATTTTCAAAAAGACAGGCTTTGATATACTGGTCAGAGGTATGGCTATTCTTGGCAGGATATCACATGGGTTATTAATACTGAAACTGTTTGAAGGACATTAAGACATTACACAATTCAGAGTCACATTTGCAATTCAGCCCCAAAAGCCTTGTCTGCAGCTGACAGGATGTCAAATGCATGCCTACATGAAAGGACATGTTGTATGCCCAATGGTTCATAACATGCTTTACAAAGTATGCCAGACACATACAAAGACAACAGATACTGTGTACCTTACACAAAGAGGGACACATTTATAACCACATTCAGTCAACAGATTTGATGCCATGTATTGTAGTAAACAAGACAGCACTGCAGTATCCGCTGTGGTCAACCCTTTGTGCTAGCACTGTGCTAGGAGACTCAGTATACTCTGTCTGTTACAGTGGTTTAATAGGGTGCACAAACGCTAAATATTCTGTGTATTTTGTACAATGATATGGCATTATATGGAGCTAGGGATCAGTCACTACCCCTGCAGATAAGAATAATAATGGTAGTGACTATACTGGTCACTGGAACCTTCAAGAGGTCAGCCTGAGATAGTACTGCGATATTTTTCAGGTGTCCTCTTACCAGATGCTAAGGCAGTTTCTTGAGTGGATCATGTCATATGCAGTAACATATTTTTATGCCACAGATGCAAGCTGAGTGGATGCAAATTCTGCATGGATTCCACACAATATTAATCCATGAACTATGAGATGGCATGTGAGCAAACGGGTCTTACAAAATAAGTGCTTACTTGTAATCTCAATGTAAGCCATGATACAAAGTATACTCCTAATGTAAACCATGATACAATGTGCACTCTTAATGTAAGGCATGATACAATGTGTAGCACTTGTGCTGTACACTAGACCTTTAAATACAAATTCATCCCACACAACTGGTTCTTAGGTGAAGGGGGATAGCCTCTGAAGCCATGGCTGTTCACACCCATCAGACATCATAACAGTTGTCATATAACAGGGTCCAAATTAGAGATCTTAATGTCACAGAATGTATATTTGCCTACCTAAAAATAAGATTCTGGTACCTTGACAACTTTGGAAGAACCCTGCAGAGAGAGAGAGATAAGGTTAACAATTAATGTAAAGTGATTATGCACGCAACCATGTATAACATAAAGAACTGCTGAAAACATAATGAGACAATACAAGAGATCAGAATTTAGATTTCTTTATATCTCAAGTAATTGGCAGGCAAACGCAACAATCTCAGATGCACATTATGGAAGACAGACTCTCATAATCAACGTCCCTGCCCATTGTCGACAGCAGGAGTATGACATTTGTAGCATCCACCTGCTGTTCAGTAACCTACACTCTGCCAGTCTACACCCTCTGTATGCAGTCCTTTGAGCAGGAGAGGCACATACTGTCCTTCCCCCTACAATTTTTGGTAGAAATCATCATCAGCAGTTACCTTACACAGTCCATGTGAGAGGCTAGCCACAGCTGATTGTCTGCTATGAAAGTGTGATGAAGGTGTCTTGTACAAAACGACTGGCATGAAAGTCAATTATGCAATCAGTAAAGTATCACTAACGGGTAATGTCTGCAGGGTACAAAACAAAGGCTGCTACTGTTAGCTCATGGTGAACTGTGGGTGCACCAGCTCAAAGATATCATTATCCAATGAACAAACCATCAAACCATCATGCACAGTCCAGAAATGTTTACAGTACACCTAATTTTCTGCTAGACCACAACAGTCTATTTCCTCATGTACTGCCTCTACATACAGGAGTTAAAGATCAGATATTACATAGTCTGGCTCACTTTTTGCAATGATCCAGCTGCCCAGCTGTCCAGTCGTGTAACTGCATTCTTCCCAACAATAAGCTACTAACTGTTTCAGGGCATTACCAGCTGCAGTGTGATGCCTATGATGACAGATCTACTCTGATGATAACAATGCAGGCTCATCTGTAATCAATGAATATGCAGACTGCACTTCTCCATTTACAGCAGCATATTTAGATTCCAAGGATGAGATACTGAAATTGGAACTACTAACAACCAGAGTGTCCTCAGCTGCACATCTTGACGCAAAAATATCCAACCTGGCAATGCCGAGGCTGTACATGATGACTCATCTGGCCAATGACACAAACTTATAAAGCCACTATGCCCTTGACTCAACCGCACTGTGTGTCTGCTCCACAACAGATTGATTCTGCACCCCCCTGCTACCCTCTTCCTCTCACTCTATAATAGAGGGCTGAGCCTTTGAAGCAGAGACAGCTAACAAGGTAGCAACCTAGCATCGACAACTTTCAAAAAGCAAACAGTCAAGGCCACAGCTACCTAGCCCAGGTTTATCATCATCCTATAAGCTCTCAATGTTCTATTGTACATGGCCTTAGGAAGAACCAGGAGACCTGTGCAGAAACATGATGTAATCAGATAAGGCTACAGTACGTCACTCATTAACAAAACAAATATACTACCATGTTAAAGCATACATGATGCAACAATGTGCAGTTGCCTGGATGTACTGTTCTGCACCATCAGCAGCAGCAGCAGCATCTTGATCTGCTACAGTTCGCACAATACAGCCAGTATGTGTTTATAAAAGCAATAACTCAACTGGCAAGACAAAAACAATGATAAATAAACATACAAGAAAAAGATGCTGTCCTGCTCTCCTCAGTGCACCTGCAACCACACCATGCTGATGCCATTTAAAGAGGTGTCATATTCACAGAAAACAGTACGCAAAAGAGAATGTCAATAACACATGCAAATAAATGCATATCAAAGCTTGCAACAGCTGATCAGTATGCAAAATATGAATTAAATACATCTTGCTGAGCAAGAATATGGCATTACTCTAATACTATATATGTATATATACGTACATATTATTTATAGTTCATATTCAAAACCATGCATCGGGTACTCCTTAGGTAATACCTGGTGTTCAGTCCTGTTTTTGCTTTGTAGCATATATAAAGTAATAGCAAATCATATGATATACAGGATTACTGTGACACAAGTGAATTAAAAGAATACAGACATGGGCCCCGATGGCACAAGGAATCTGACTGACAGCTATACATCCAGTCACATAGTCACATTACATCTCTATGTTAACCCATTCAGTTATAGCCTTCATTAATATTGTGAAGATAGAAACTGTCACCTGCACACACAAAGTTGTATGGGATGTAGGGAAACATGAACGTTTCTGGGTTTTGCCTCCCATTTCTAGACATTCTAGAGGGGAAAGCCAACTAAAGATGATGGAGGGAGGATATGTGGGAAAGTACAGGATGGACCCAGACAGTTGCCCTTCTTCCCATCCCCCACCCTTGCCAGGAGGAAGAACAACAATCTGAAATGCTACAGAAGCAAACATAAGCTGATGAAAGACATTGTACACTGGCTGTCGCTGGGGAACTATGATAAACAGAGAGATGGTGGCATGAAAATGCATGGCCTTGATTTTAGAAAGGTTGAGCTTAAGGTGACTAAGTCTTAAACAGTGTGTGACTGCTGTCCTCAAGTATAATAAAGTTAGATGCAGAATGCTGAGAAAAATACAGATGTAGCTGAATAACATCACTATAAGGCTGATAAAAATGACAGCACCCCATAATGATCTCTCTAAGTTGCAGCATATATACTGTGAACACCTAGGGAGCCAAAATGGAACCTTTTAAAACACCACACTCCAAAACAAATGAATAACTAAAAGTGGAACCACATTTTGAGGGTGGTGTGAGTAGTAAAAAAAAGCAAGTTGAGAACTGTGTCAGTAAATCCACAATATTATTCTGTACAGCTAATTAAGAAACCTTGGTCCATTGTACCAAAAGTTGCAAACAGATCAAATGGTACCAGCACTGAATATAAACAATTATCTCTTGCCATGAGAAGATCATGTCAAGAGATTAACTGATAAGAGTGTTGGGGATTGGCATAATAGTTAAGGTGTTTACTTCACAGTCACAAGATACAGGGTTGGATTCTCACCTTTATAGATAAAATAGCTAGGCTTAAAATGGCATGCAAGGGGAGGTAGCCTAGTACTTATCTATGAACCCATGAACTTATGAACCTAAATGAATATAATCTCAGTGCTGTACCTTGATGCAAACCTGGACTGACAAAGATCTATGTGTTCTGCAGAAGAAAGACAAGAATGCATCTCAGTGTGCATTACTTTCACAATAACCTTCCCAATTAAGGGAAGGTTTGAGACAGGATGGTAATATTCCAGACAACTAGTATTCAATAATGTCTTTTCAGGAGAAGGATGATAACTGCCTTTGATTACCCAGTTCCTCATGAAGTCTGGAAAATAATTGGACCATGTGGCTTAGAGACGTCAAGACCAGCCTTGTGTGGCAAAAGACCAATTGGTAGGATGCTCAGATAAAACTACCTTTATGATCACAGTGCAATTGATATAATTAAACTTCCCCAGCAAAAATCTGAAAACTCAGTGCAAGGATGACTGGAAGGCCCAATGGGAAGTTAATGTTGAACTGTCTTACCTTTGACAGTTTATCTGCAAGGAGCTGTGCAAAAGTCTCAAAATAATCAGAGGGAAAAAAACTTTGGAATAGCAAGGCATGCTTGAGTGCAAAATCTAATGTCCTGGAAAAGTTCAGTTGAGCACAAAATATGCCTTCTTATCTAAGATTTACGTTTGGAGTAATGCTTGTCTAAACTAAGCTTGTTTTTAAGAAGGCGACTCCTTTGCCATTTCTGAACTAACTTCCATCCAAGCCTGTGCAATCAGTGTAGGTCATATTCATACCATTGCTCTTTACATACAACAGGCTTAGGACATACAGAAAATGGGAGAAAAGTATAAAGAGTTATTGCCACAGTTGCATTACAGGGCATGACACTGGAACCACTGCACTAACCCCCTCAAGATGTTGGTTAAGAATAGAGAACATAGATACCTTGCCAGCTATCATTAAAGCAGCTGTGCTCTGAGAGTCAATGAAACAGGAGGACAGATTTAAAATGGACTAGATAAAGAACTGACAAGAAAACAAGTTCTACCACCAGATTCCCGATTTCAAGACCAGGCTGGAATCTCAGGTCCAGTAAGTGTCCAAATTTATGGGAAGTAGGGGAAACAACCTTAGAAACTTTCTGAAAAGCAAATAAGCTCTGTGTTGAATTTACTGGTCTCATCATTAATCCAAGCAATAAAATCTCCCAGAATTAATCACCTGGGGAAGCCATGAAATAAATCAAGGAGGAAATCAGAGGATTCTTGCAGAAATGTCCAAAGGCAGCCTGATGGACAGTATACCAAGGGGAATCTGTAATTCTCATCCACTCCCAGGACATACTTAAAAGGAGTTTGATATGCTGGCATCAACCTGTGCCAGTGCCATAATAGGGGAAAAACAAATGGGCACTGCCACTAAACTTTTCACCATCTAGGTCAGTAAATAGCACAGATACCTAGTAGAAAAGAAGCCTCAATTTGTGGTCCAAAATTGTTATCCTGCCAGGTGTTCATATTAAAAGCCAGGTCATTCCCATAAAGCAAATTTGAAGAATGCTCAGCTTGTTTTCTACAGCTGGCATTAAAAAGCATTTTACTAGACAAGGTACCAGGGGGCAGATTCTGCTTATTGGTGAAAGATGTTTACTTGGCTTTCAGAAGTACTGTCATGAAACAGAAATAAATCCTGTCTCAGCAATTTTTCTCCCTCTGATGGTGCTCAGGATAAGTGATAATAGAGCTCCAACTTGCCTCAGGTCAAAGGTTTTAAACCATTAACAACTATGTCTAAGTTATAACCAGAGAGTCAAGAAGCAGATGTGACATTGAAAAAGCACAAGAAGGAAGCCCCTATCACAGCAAAAGGCCAAACCTGAGTCAAATGAATACAAACAAGAAAATCAAAAGCTAAAAGTACCAGAAAACAAGACCAATTTGCCTATCATGCTACTGATGGTAATACATGGTAGATACTGTGACCTCATAAAAATAGATATATACCCTTCCTGAAGACAGACTACATCATAATAAGACTATTGCACTATATTACCCATTTAAGCTTAGCAAAAAAACACAAAAAAACAAGACAGTAAGTTGTTAGCCAGGAACCTCAACAAACACTCACATGAAATAGATCAGCTAAACATATCAAAGCAATTTGCCTGGCTTTGTGGTACAAAGGGATGAACTTCTGACTGTGAGTAAACTGACCAGGTTTAGGTAGTGGCTGTGGCACTGGAAGAGTCAGGACAGATAGGAGTGAAGTGCATGCTGTGCTCATACCTCCTGGGAAGTGGGGAAGGTTCTGTGTACTCAAAAGGGTTCTGGTGCCTAGGCAGCGAGACATTTCCCTGTGGCACATTTGGTTGGGGAAACACGGCTGAAATGACATTCAGCTGCAGAGAAATATAGCTGTTGTGAATTCCCTGAAGGCAAAGAGGAGAATGAAGTGCCATGCCTACAACTTCAGTAACCAAATGCACAGGGGAAAATAATGTCCATGGTAACATGAGACAGCAGGCAGTATGGCAAGCATCAGTTGCAGGCTAGCCAGTGGGCATGACAGTGGCAATAAAAATGCAATGCCCAATGGGCACTGCCTTTATAATTGATATGCATGTGTGTCGACCACTACCTCCATTACAGTGTCTAGGGAATATTACCTAAAATGCATCTTCTTTTTCTTTTGGCTGCTCCCATTAGGGGTCACCACAGTGGATCATCTGTTTCCATTTCTTTCTCTCCTCTGCATCTTGCTCTGTCACACCAACCACCTGTATGTCCTCTCTCACCCCATCCATAAACCTTATCTTAGGCCTTCCTCTTTTCCTCTTACCTGGCAGCTCCATCCTTAGCATCCTTCTCCCAATATACCCAGCATCCCTCCTCAGCACATGTCCAAACCAATGCAATCTTGCCTCTCTGGCTTTGTCTCCAAACTGTACAACCTGAACTGACCCTGTAATATACTCATGTCTAATCCTGTCCAACCTTGTCACACCCAATGCAAATTGTAACATCTTTAGCTCTGCCACCTCCAGCTCTAACTCCTGTCTTTCCATCAGTGCCATCTCCAACCAATATAACATAGCTGGTCTCACTACCATCTTGTAGATCTTCCCTTTCACTCTTACTGGTACCCGTCTGACTCAAATCACTCCTGACACTCTTCTCCATCCACTCCACCCTGCCTGTATTCTCTTCCACACTCGCCATTACTCTGAACTGTTGATCTCAAGTATTTAAACTCATCCACCTTCACCAACTCTATTCCTGCATTCTCACCATTCCTCTGTCCTCCCTCTCATTCACACACATTAATTCTGTCTTAGTCCTGATGATCTTCATTCCTCTCCTCTCTAAAGCATATCTCCACCTCTCCAGGGTCTCTTCAACCTGTTCCCTATTCTCAATACAGATCACAATATTAGCCACAGACATCATAGTCCACTGGGACTACTGTCTGATCTCATCTGTCAACCTGTCTAAAACTAAAAAAATGAAAATAAAAAACATACCTAAAATACATACTGGAGCATAAATGTGACTACAGTAGCATGCATGATTTCCGCCATGTTGTAGCACACTTCAACATGTTGTAGTTACATAAGCATGTACTTTAGACTGAACACAGCACTCATTACATCTTTTGCCCCCATGCAATTTGCTATTAAAGCTGTGGGCATAGCAGTTGGTGGGCATGACAGTTCTCTGCAGCTGAATGTCACTTCAGTCATGTGTCCCCAGCCAAAAGTAGCACAGATAAATGTTTCTCAATTAAGTTGTCTGAACCCATACTCAAATGCATACCAGCTAGGTGCAGTTTCCCTGATGGAGATCTTGAAGCTATCTTCTGTGCTTCCATGGTGATAGTGGGGTTGTTTGAAGGGAACATCCCTTGCAGAAGTGAGGGGATGCCCTTAGCAGACAGCTCAATGTATGGTCCCAAGTGTACACAGGGATATTAGGGCTGCAAAATAAAAAAATCATAAACCACCTTCTGAGGACTGTCTAAAAGATAGCTCCTCTCGTTTGGCCTTCATTGTAGTGATGGAGAATGAAGGGGCCAATTGACCGAGACCAGGCTGATATCTGATAGGCTGTGGGTGGAAGGTACAACTTCCCTCCAAAGCCATCCGTGCTAAATCAGTAGCAGCTGCCAGATATGATTTCATAATCTCTACATCCTATGGTAACATAATAGCCAATCAAATGCAGACATTAGAAAGTGAATAGAAATAAAAACAGCCAGAAATATGGATACAAATATGAATAATGTGAAAGCAAACAGCAGAAGTCAAAAATATAAACCATTCACATACCACATTTTTCCCAGTTAAAAGGCAATCAGCAGTGATATGACAGTAATTAAAATAACCAATACATTTTATTTACTTGTTAACTGGGGCTAGAGCAATAAACCACACAGCCCTTTTACAAACTCGGCCCAGAAGCAGAGTCTGATTAAGGTGCATGTTTAGAATCAATTTGTTAAATGGAGGGTGAAGGAATCAATTCCTGGACCAGAAGAAGCAGTTTGTTAACAGCTCAAAGCCTTAATCCTCTAAACCAATTCCTACTGAATACTTATAGATAATAAAAATAAATATGGTACCAACCAGCACAAAGATACGAACAAGAAAAAAAATAATAACTAGTAAAGTCAACAATTAATGAATCATTAAGTAGAAAGAGCACTACAGGTCCACCACCCACAAAGTAACTATCTTAAAAACAAAGCTAGCTTAAAAAGGTAAAGCACCCCATTAAATTAAATACGTAATAAGCTTGATAAAGTTGGAAAGCAATTTGATGTAAAGCAATTAGCACTGGCTGTATGGATAACAGGCAAGAATCAACAGCATTTGATCCACAACATAAGGAAATAAAACAGAACTGAGGATAAAAATAAAGAAAGGGAGCACACGTAGAAGGAAGAAATCCAAATAAGTTTATATTAATGGAAATAAAGTATATATTTTTTCTTTTGGCACCTCACAGATGATCACTGGCTGGCAACAGGGCCTTTCCTCATCTTCTAGGTCTGTTACTTCACTTGCTCACACTTGGGGCTCGTGACACATATTGCTGCAGAGGAGAGTCTTCTACATATTCTGCCATCCCCATCCCTCCCTATGTGACCCATTAATGTCTGGGAATGGATGTGCATTGGGGACATGTTGGTGTATTGCCCACCACTGTGGTGATTCACAGTGCCTCCTGTTGATTTTTAGTTTTAGATAATGCCTCTTGATCATGTTCTCGGCCTTCACCAAAGATCAACCACAGGGTGCATTCAAGTCCGTGCCCACCACCCAGGATGGGAACAGTCATCCTTCTTGTCAATTCCTCAGACTCCTGATCCGCTAATTGAACTGGGGTAATTTACACTGTTAATAAAGCTTTATCCCTTTAACAGAGGAATTAATAAAAAAAAAAAAACAAAGGAATGGAGAAGAAAAATGTTACAAAGAAAATGTAAGGATCAATTACTACAGAAATATTTTGTATGTAAACTGGAAGAAAACACTAGATAGCTGATTGCATAGGTTAGCAGTTAAACAATAAGTGATATATCAATATATGCAGATTGTTCACAGAATTATAGAGAATATGAGCCAACTGGGAAATATGGCCATTTACACCTTGCCAATCTACATCCTAAGACTGTGCCTTCTTTCCCAAGTAGAAATAGGCCGGTTTTGCTGGGGGTGAATTTACGGACACCCATCTAATCTCTTTGTAAACAAAAACACAGTGTGCCACACTGCTTGATCTGGGTTGGAAGTTTGTTCCAGAAAAGCTGTAGTTATTGCATGATAAAACTCTCTCTCCCCTATAATTTGTTAATTTTCTAAACCAGGTTCAGATCTCCAGTCGTAGTGTTTGAAGAACGGTTTAGTTTGTGAAGATACAAGAGGTCTTTGACTGCCAGATCTCTAATTGCTTGGAAGGCAAGGTACAGATCACCTTTAAGGAGTCTATAGGACACTGAGTACAAGGTCAAAACCTCCAGCCTTTCTTGTTAACTCAGGTCATTTAGGCCTGTGATATTTCTGTCAGGCACCTTTGGAGTGTTTCCAGCTGTTTGATATGTCTGTAAGCTATATCCCTAAACAAGCATTATATTCAATGATGGGTATGATCAGTACGCAATATAGAGGGATAAGGACTTCTCTGGATCTAGTGGTGATGCTCTTTGTGATTATCTGTAAAACAGAGAAGGATTTCCTAATCCTATCCACATTTGCAACACAATGATCAAAGGAAAGGGAATTATATACCCATTTTATAAGGTGGATCACAACATCTTCATTTGGAGTGAGGTGTTTTTTTTCACTACAAGGTGGGTTGGAAAGGTTATTTGCCAAATGCAATAGGTTCATAGGTTTATACTAGGCTATCTGCCCTAGGGCATTTATAAGCCTATCCAGAGTCGCCACCCATTTTAAATGAATTTTGCTATGCCCTTTTTCGAGGTTAGTATACTGTGCCTCTGTCTAACAGTAACACAGAAGTGATACCCGGGGTAAACCTATGATCTCCCATCCACTCATCAAGATTCCTCTTGAAGAGAGTCAATGAGGGACTCCACCTAACCTGGACTGGGATTTTATTCCAGAGTGAAGGGAGCCTCTGGGTTATGAATCTGTCCCTCCAGCATGTCCTATTTATTTCAGTGCTGAGGTTCAAGTCTCTCGAGCATGTAGCTCGATGGGATTTGGATTTTCTGAGGTGCAGCATGTCCATTAATTCTGGGTTGGACATGGCTTTATATGTCAGGCACAGATCGCCTCTGAGCAGGCGGTATGCCACTGAGTAGAGCTGGAGTTTCTTTAACCGGGCAGCATATGGCATCTGTCTGAGCCCTTTGATCCTCTTGGTGAGGTACTTTTGGGGTCTTTCCAGTTGGTGCAGGTGTCTGGTAAGGTACATCCCAAAAGGGGCATTGTACTCAATTATGGGTCTGATGAGGGATGAGTAAAGAGGCACAATGACCTCCCCTGATCTAGATGTGAATCCCTTCATGATTAGGTGGCTATATAAAATGTTTTTCTAACCACTTTGGCCACGTGGTTTTCAAATGAGAGATTGCTATCAACTTGGGTCCCCAGGTCCCTAAATACTTCTTCCGTACTTAATGGATTACCACCTATGTGGTAATTTGTGGGCACTTTGTTTTTGCCAAAGGGGATGACTATACACTTTTTGGCGTTTAGCTTGAGGCCATGGCTCTGACACAAGTTGTCTGTTTCTATGAGGCCCTTTTGTAGGATGCTTGTGTTGGCTGGAGAGTCGATTATGGTGCCGAGTTTGCAGTCATCTGCGAACTTGGTCAGCCACAGTCCTTCCGTGTTGGCCTGTACCTCCGAGAAATATATACCGAACAAGAGAGGTCCCAGGACTGAGCCTTGTGGGATGCCACTTGTAACTGGTTTGGAGTCTGACATGGCTCCAGCAATTCTAACCATGTGGGTTCTGTCCTTGAGCCAGTTTGCAACCAATCTCGTGACATAGGGGTTTATATTTAAGCTGGTGAACTTATCTATAATGCCCGAGTGGGGTATTGTATCGAAGGCTTTTGCGAGGTCCAGGTAGGCTGTGTGGACCACCTTCCCCTCGTCAATGGCCTTGGCGACTGTTTCAAAGAAATCGACCAGGTTTAAGTGGCAAAGCTGAGCTGGGTAGGATCCAGTGTCTGTAGGTCCCCAATATCTTTATTTATGAGGTCCACGATGATCCTTTCCATAGCTTTGCAGACCAAGCTAGTCAAGCTTATCGGGCAATAGTTTCCAGGATCCGTTGAGGCACCACCTTTGTAGAGAGGGACCACTGTTGCTGTACGCCACTCTTTGGGTACATATCCTGTAGTAAGGCTGAGATTGAACAGTAGTTTTATGTTTGGGTTTAGCTCTTCTTGGAGTTCATGTAGGACACAGCCCGGGACACTGTCTGGTCCCATTGATGCTGTGTTTTTTGCTTTGGAGAGGGCGGCTCTTACCTGAACATCTGAGATGTCAGGGGGGCCGCACTCTACTGGGATAGATATTTGTCCTTTTGGTGGGGAGGGGAGGGAGAAGTTTGTGCTGAACCTGTCAGCTAGGATGTTAGCAATGTCTGTGGGTTCAGTGTATTTTTTGTCATTTTGGACTAATTCTGAGCATATCTGGGAATTCCCACCCAGGTTCCTAACATAACTAAAGAAAGCCTTGTGATTATCCTTAGTGTCCTGTGCAATTATTCTCTCGAAGCTGGCCTTAGACAATTTGATGAGTGCCCATAGTTTTTTGCTAATACTGATCAGAGATGCCTTCCCTTTTTGGGATTTTGCTTTATCATGTAGTAGCTTCCTCCTTCTGTTGTATAGTTTGTTTATGGCTGGGGTCCACCAGACAGGACGCCTGCCTTTGGAGGATTGGGTCTTGGTTTTATTTGGGATTGCATGATCCATGCATTCCTGAAGGTGTTCATAGAATGCGTTTATAAAGGATTCTGCGATCTGGGCCATATTTTCCACAGGTCTGGGGGCTTTGAAGGATTCCACCTCGGTTTTGAGGAGTGTGAAATTTGCTTTAGAGACATTTTTCACTGTGGTTTTCTGGGCAGGGGGTGGGGTCGGGATGTGAATATCCAGTGAGATTAGTTTATGGTCTGATCTTACCAGTGAGGGATACACTTCTGGTCTGGAGCATAGAGCCCCCATGTTGGTGATGATCAGGTCCAGTATGTTTTCCCCTCTTGTGGGAGTGGTAACAAGTTGTTCCATAGCATTTGAGTTTATAAATTCTAGGAACCTTTGGGCTAGGGTGTTGGAGCTAGAGTAATGCTCCCAGTCTATGTTTGGGTAGTTGAAATCGCCCAATATAATGGTGTTTGGAGAGACCTTCATATTTTCCAGTGTTCTCAGGAAGGCTGAGTGGGGTTCCTGGGTTTGGGAGGGTGGTCTGTAGCAGGCTATAAACTGGAAGGCAGTTTTACCCACTGTTAGTTGCACATGGATAGTCTCTGATGCTTCATGCTGTGCCACCAACCTGGAGGTGTGGGTATCTTTGACGAATATTGATACTGCCCCTCCTTTTGTGGTTCGGTCCAAGTTTTGGGGCCGAAAAGCATGGTATGAGGTATAACCTGGTAGTGCCGGGGTGCTCTCTGGAGCCTTGAACCAGGTTTCTTTTACTGCACAGATATCAATGTTCTCCATGCTAAGGAGAGTTTCGAGTGCGTGCATCTTGAGGTTTAGACTTCTGGCATTGAGTAGCATTACTCTTAGTTTCTTATCCCTTGTGATACCTATGGAGGTGGGTTTGTCTTTTGAGCATTGCCTAAAAAGGCACTATGGGGGTGGCAAGAGCCTTTGCATTTTTTAGAATTTAGTTATAGACAGTTTCCTAATCATCAGTCATTAACATACAAGTTCATGTTGTAGCTTCTACAGACTTGGTTAACCAGAGACCCTCATTTCTGATTTAAAGATCAGAGAAGTATATGTCAAATAGCACAGAACCAAGCATGGATCCTTGAGGTACTCCGCTGATTACCTTCATGGTCTGCAGGACATGCCTCTCACCCTTACTGTGTGGTTTCTGTCCTTCAGCCAATTTGCCACCCACCTAACTACATAAGGATTTGTCTGGGGTGTACTTGACTTGTTAATTCTGCTATCATGTAGTATGGTATCAAATGTCTTGGTGAAGTCAAGATGTGCTGTCTGGACAACATGACCATGGTCCATGGCTAATTCACTAGACAAAATCTGTTAATCAAGTGTGTTATTTCACATTCCATGGCCTTGGAGATGAGGCTTGTTAGGCTGATGGGTCTGTAATTTCCAGGTGGTGGAGCCGCCATTGTGTAGTGGCTTCATAACCGCTGTGCATCACACCATGGGGCAAAGCTGTTGGATAAGCTCAGTTTGAATAGCTGTAGGATCGCATCCACCAGTGCATGTTTAGTGCTGTTTAGGAGCCAGCCTCGTATGTTACCAGGTTTGCTGGATAATGTTTTTTTTTTTTTTTTTTGGAGAGTACTTTTAGCAAATGTTCTTTAGTGATGATGGAGGTTTCAGATCTTTGTATAAAAGTCTATGGGGTGAAATATACACTGAATGTGTTTACCAATGTATTTGCAATATACACTGAATCTCAGTAAAGTTACTGCCATTATAAATAAATTCAGAGCAATGTTGGATCTTATTGCCTAACTTCCATATATAAGTTAAGAAGGATTTGTATTTATCCTCAGCTTCCACTGTCAGCCTAAGTTCATAGGATGTCTTTGATTTTCTGATGTTGTTTTTCATTTCCTTGGATAACATTTTGATGCTGACCTTCATTTGTGGATCTTTAGTTTTGTTGTATATTCTAAGAAGCTTTTTACTGTTATTGTATTGCTTATTTATGCATATGGACCACTACAATAACTTACTCTTATACTTCTCTATGTTTAGTTCTGTTAGAGACTGTCAGATTAATTCAGCTTTCCTGAGGAGTAAAAAATGTATCTGCATAACTACTAACCATGTCAGCATTTCTGGGATGCATTTCTACATGACCTTTGAGACTTCTTCATAGAATTGTAGGAGGTTTATACATTTTTCCCACCTCTGAAAAATATGCTGAATATTTCCATCTCAAACTCACCAAGGAATGGAGCTGTAGACAGCAGCACACACTCTAGATGGTGCCCTATAGGAGAAAGAAGTTGCATAGGCCAACTGCTTTGGGCATCTACTGTGGTGTGCAGTATCCTCAAGATAGGAGAACATGGATCACAGACTGCATGTGATGGCAGGACAAGCCACTTGATGGTGTAAAAATATGGCACTAGGTGATTCAGTCATGTTGACTAAAGTCACCAAATGGGCATGGGTATTTGCTGCTGATAAGTGGATTGAGGACCCAGCTGACTCCAAATAGCCCAGCAGCCCTGGGTCAATAAGCTACTAGCCAGATGGTGTACAGGTGCCCAGCTGAGGTTACCTGGGATAGCACTGTTTAGCAAAAGCTAGACATAAAACCAATCAACCTGCTAAACATGAACTTAGAATTTTTACACTCAATGTAGGTTCACTGACATGACAGAGCTCAAAAGTGAAAGATATGATGGTAATGAAGAGGCTGAACATCCTATGTATCCAGGAAACAAGATGGAAGGGCAGTGCAGCAAATCTACTTGGCTTGGGATCCAGAGTCTACTACTCAGGAGGAGGGCATGCTAGAAAAGGTGCGGGAATGGTGGTGACAGAGAGGCTTCAGAAGACAATGAGAGATGATATCAGAATCAGTGACAGACTCATGGCAATCAGACTCCATTGTAATGATAGGGCAGTATTCATAATCTCAACCTATACCACACGGCAAGGTTGTGATTGTGAGGAAAAGTGCATTCAGACAGAGGTTGGAGGACCTACTAGATAAAGGAGGACAACATGGAATGGTCATGTTTAATGTCATCAAAAGAAAAAAGGAGTTTAGTAAAAAGTGGGAGACAGAAAAGATAGACCAGGCTAGGAAGGGTCACTGGTTGTCTAACAAAGAAGCTAAGAAAGGAGTTGCAATAGCAAAGAAAAAGGCATCACAGATGCTTTTTCAGCTTCTGGAAAGTGACTCAGTACAGGGGACAAAAACTATATCAGGTTGCAAGACAAAGACTGAAAGATAAAGAAGATAGTCAGTCATCCTTCATAAGAGATGCCAGCAACAAACTGCTCACCAGTCCACAGAACATCAAAGGAAGATGGAAGGAGTACTCTAACAGCTTCTGAATGAAGACACCCCACAGAAGCTGTACTGCCCCGGACACAGCCTACAATAAGAGGAGGAACACACCACAGAAGAAGTATTAACAGTACTAAGGAAATTAAGTCAAGGAAAACAGTAGGCTCAGATGAGGTTATAACAGCTGTGATAAGGATGTCGGGTGAGATAATGGAGAAATGTTTCCTGAGGGTACTCACAGCAGTATGAAGAAGGCTTATCCCAGATGACTGGAGAATAAGCATACTAGTGCCTGTGTTCAGGCACAAAGGGAATATTCACAACTGTGGGCAGCACAGAGGTACCCAACACCTGTCACATTGCATGAAATGTCTACAGAGGGTGATTGATAAATGAATACACAGAGAAGTAAAAAGCAAGATAGCAGATGTGCAGTTCAGATTCCGATCTGGATGCAGCATAAATGACACAATGTTTACAGTGAGAAAAATACTTCAGAATCTAGAAATGAGGAAACAGACCAACTGGCCATTCCTAGACTTGATGAATGCATATGACAAGGTCCCAAGAAAGCTGATTTGGGCTGTCCTGTGGTAGTTTGAAGTCCCAGAAACATTGGAAGAGTTAGTGCAAGCTATGTACAATGAGACAAAACCTCAATTATGAACAGTATTTGGTCTCACTGAGAGGTTCCCAGTGGGAGTGGATGTGCATTAGGGTTCATCTCTGAGCCCACTGCTGTTCATGCTGATGATGGACTACATTAGCAAACAGGTTGGATGGGAAAGATCAATAAAGTTACTGTATGCAAAAGATGTGAGATTACAGGCAGACTGAGCAAGAGCTTTAGCAAAGGATCAGGGAATGGAATGCAAGATTGAAGGCACATGGGATAAAACTGAGTACAGATAAGATAGTTGTAATGGCAGCAAATGAGGGAAATCAGATGTTGAAAACTGAGATAGAAGGAAAAATACTGGAGCAGTTTTACAACTTCAAGTGTCTGGGAGGGGTGGTTGAGGAGAAGCTAAGTCTGAATGAGGAGGTAAAAGCTAGAATCACAGGGGCTGCTGCCATCTGGCACAGAGTCTCAGGTGGACTATATGACAGCAGAATGCCAAAGAAGCTGAATAGTAAAGCTGTACAAAAAGTGCTGTGTCCTGTACTTCTGTATGGTACAGAAACCTGGGCAATAAAGGCAGAGCAGTTGAGGAAGCTAGAGGTGATGGAGACAAAGTGCCTGAGATGGATGGGAGGATGTGCACTTTGGGACAGATGAAGAAATTAGTTTATAAGAGCAGAAGGCAAAGTAGGTCCAATTGCAGAAAATGTCAAAGAGAATAAATTACAGTAGTTCTGATGTGTACAAAAGCAGAAGACAATGTGGTGAAGAAAGACAAGGGGAAGACAAAAGAAAATGAGGGCATCCAGAAAAAAGTGGATGGATTGTGTGACAGAGACCTGTAATAGTCAGGCATGAGCATTGTAGAAGGTAGGAGAGTGGCAGTGAATAGGCATAGATGGCAACAGTTGACACAACACTCCAACTCCATGTAGAAAATGGGAATGGGGGGCTGTTGTTGTTTACATTTTTTTTTCAAATATAATTTTTATTGTTTTTTGCAAGATTTATACAAAGGAAAAACAAAAACATAACAGATTTTACATTTGAAGTCTTTGAACTATTGACATTTGCATCTGTTGGTTTGGGAATGTTTTAGTAGAAGGTTATCAGCCTGTGATCAGACATGACTGGCAAAGGGTATACCAGGGGGACAGGGCATATAAATGCTATATTTGTAAGGACCATTTCTAGAATATTTGTCTTCTAGTGGGTCTTTGACTATATGCTCCAGGAGAATTTTTGTTTGTGAAACTGAGGATTTTTTTTTTTTCAATAATACTTCTTTATTGTTTATTTTCAATATACATCATTTCAACAAAAGTAGCCACAGGTTCTATATGACTGTTATAACCACAATATTTTAACAACATATTTACACTATTTACATGAATGCTTTTATATTATGCTAGTATAGGAAGAGATAAGCTTTGTTTTCGCCAGGGTAAACCATCAGGTTAGAATAGTGCTATATCATGTTATGATTTTATTGTATATGTTGTAATTGTTTTCTAGAATTAATTATTTATGCAAGTATTATGTTAAAAATTTGTTCCCAACGTTTCAAAATGTTAGGGTTTTTGTTTTGTCTGTTTATTATGTACTTGTGGGCTAATATATGCCATATCGCTAGCTTCCTGAAGTTATTCCATGAGATTTTAGATGGGGTCAACCAGTTTGTAGCTATGTACAATTTCATTAATAGGAAGATATTGATTAGGATAATTGTTTGAGTTTTGGATAGGTTAATTGGGGGGAATATGCAGTATTGTGAATTCCCACGTGAGTGTTGATGATTGGTATCCCATCTTTTGTAGCTGTACTTTCAGGGAGTTCCAAAGTTTGTATACACATTTACAGCTCCAGAACATATGTAAAAGGTCAGCAATCTCATCTTTACAGTATGGGCAGAATTTGGAGTTTCTAGAGTTAAACTTGTGTAGTCTAAGACGTGTATAATAAGCATTGTTATATATCATGAGTTGGGTAAATCCTAACTTTTGAAGAGGTATGGATTTTATTGTTAGGTTAAATGCTTGTAATATTTTATGATTTTCTACTGATGGTATTTTTTCTTTCGAAAAGTTTGACAAAAGTATGTGTTCTTGGTATTGCAGGTCCTTGATCATTCTATATGAACATGTTATACATTTACTGTGTTGTATAACGGCTTGGTATAATGAGTTACATTTCATTAGGTCATCTTTATTGATGTTTGTATCCTGTAGGTAGCCTATACACAATTCTTTAATTTGTCTTAAGATCGACAAATAAGGTTTGGGAAGCCCCATTTGGTCTCTTATTTCATTATTGGAACAGTTCAAATATTGGTAGAGATCTTGCAGTGTTATATTAATTATAAGTGGGAATTTTTCCAGGTCTATTAACTGATTATTAATTTTTAGATTAGGATTTTTATGAATAGGTTGTAGTATCATCATGGGTTGTAGGAGATTCAGTGACTTAAAAAGAATTTGTGTTACTATTATAGAGTTTTTAAGGCATTCCAATAGGTTATATGCTTTGATGTTTTTATCACTTAAGAAGGGTATTGATTTAGGATTTATATTCAGGCTTTCAATATGTTTAAAATTTATTTTCGCCCAATTTGGGGCCCAGCTGGTTTCTAACTTATTGAAGTTTGCAATTCTCAGAATTCTATTGGCATTTATGATTGAATAGTAGTTTTCGAAATTTAGTAGGTCTAATCCGCCTTTGTTTTTTGGAGTCATCAGTTTGTCATATGAGATTCTACTTTTTTTTGGTTCCCATATAAATTTAGCGAATTCAGTGTGAATTTGTTTGAAAAATTTCTTAGGTATTGATAACTGGGAAGACATGAAGATATATAAAAATCTGGACAATATATTCATTTTTATAATTGCTACTTGGTAATTTCAGATTTTTCCATCTTTTTAGATCAAGTAGAATGTGATCCCACTTTTGTTTGATATTATTGAGATAGAAGTCTTTATTATCTGTAGAGAATGTAATCCCTAGATATTTAATTTTTTCTTCAGATTTTATCTGGCCTATCAATGGGAGCAGTGAGAAAGATTTCGGAGTTTTTAAAGGGAAGATGTTAGTTTTTTTTAGATTAATTTTGTAGTTTGAAATTAATGAGAAGTCTTCGATAGCGGCTAGTATTTTTTTGGTGTCTGTGGTCGGCGCTGTATAGTAAATGTTCAGGTCATCGGCAAAAGCTGACAGAGCAATTTTTGTATTGTATATTACTGGGGCATTGTGATATAGATTTTGTTTGATGTTTAAGAATAGGGGTTCTAGATATAGGTTAAACAATAATGGAGATAAAGGACACCCTTGACGTGTGCCATTTCTAATTTATATTCTATTAGACCACCTTTTATTTATATATAATGTTGTATAGAGATTGTTGTATAGTGTTTTAAGGGTTAAAATAAATTTTTGAGGTATGTTAAAATAAAGTAGGATTTGAAATAAAAATTTTGTGTTAACTCTATCGAAGGCCTTATGAGCATCTATAATTAGAGCATATATATTTTGGTTAGTCTGGTTAGCATATGAAATTAGTGTGTGTAGTGTTAGTGTATTGTCACTGGTTTGTCTAGATGTTAAAAAACCAGATTGTCCCCTTGAAATAATTATATCCGTTATTTTTTTCAGTCTATCAGCCAGGATAGATGTTAGAATTTTAGTGTCAATATTGAGTAATGATATGGGTCTGTAATTGTCTGGGTTTTGAAGATCTGCCTTTTCTTTGGGTATAAAGATTGTTTTGGATGCATTGAAGTGTATATCATTAATTTTATTATTTATTATATAATTTAATACATAATATAATGATTGTGCAGCGATGAGATAGAACGTTTTGTAAAACTCCATAGTAAGGCCATCTGGGCCGGGAGATTTATGTGTTTTCAATTTTTTGATTGTTGGCACTATTTCTTCCATGGTTATTGGCTCTATTAATTCTTTTCATTGTTTCGTATTAATTTTTGGAAAATTTATTTTTTGTAGGACGACTGTTCTATTATGATTTGTAGGCAGATAATTTTGTTCTCCATAGATTTGGGAGTATAAGATTTCAAAAAGTTTAATAATGTCTTCAGTTTTTGTGTAGGTCTTATTCTTATAGGATAGTTCCGCAATTTGGGAAGGTGATTTAGACTGATGGATAATCCTTGCCAGTGCTCGTGATGGTGTTTGTATATGGTTAGCATATTTTGCAAGCATTTTAGTTTCATGAAATGATAAATTATTGTTGTGGACTAAGAACAAGTCTTTCTGGTATTTCAATATTTCTGTTTCAGTTTGTGCATTGTAGTTTTTCATCAGATCCTTTTCCAAAGATTTAATTTTAGCCTCTAATTGTTGTTGTTCTTTGAGTTGTGCTCTCTTATAGTAAGACGCTTTCTGTAGGAAGATACCTCTTATCTGGGCCTTAGTTGCCGCCCATTCAATATCAGGAGGATGGTTTTGTTTTATTAGATTGTCTAAAGACCTTTCAAGAATACCCTGTACTTCCTGAATTATTTCCTTTTTGTTTAAGAGATTGGGGTTTAAGGACCAGTTATATCCCCGGTGAAGTAAGTTGTCCTTGGTGGTCTTGTTAATATACAGGGTAATTTTAGAGTGGTCCGATAGGTAGCGGGCATGTACGGATACTGCGGGGTCAAGGTTAATTAGCGCTTCTGAGATAAGAAAAAAGTCAATTCTCGACCACATTTTATGACAGCTGGAGTAGAATGTGAAATTATTTGAATTATTTATGGTATTACCATATTTAAAGGGATCAAATAAGTTAAAGTCATATTTGAGTTCGTTTAATGCTAAGATTGCTTGCTTGTTGCATGACTTCTATGGACTTGATTCATCCTTTTTTGGGTTCTGATATGAGTTCCAGTCTCCTCCTATGATCAAGTAGTGGTTATTGTATTGGTTTAAGATAGGGTACAGTGATGCAAAAAAGGAGTGCTGGTTATTACAGGGTGCATATACATTGAGAAGTAAAATGGGTTTATCATAAAGGGGGGTTGAAAGAATTATATAACACCATCTTCCTTCTTTATCTATTTTAGAATCTAAGATTCTATCTTTGTAATGATTCTTAATGATTATAGCTACTCCTGCACTGTTTGTTTTGCCTTCGGATGCTATAATTTCTCTTATCCACTTTTCTTCTTTGATATCTGACCATTGCTCATTAGTTAAGTGTGTTTCCTGAATTAGTAAGAAGATTGCCTTAGACTGAAGCGCTAGATGTAAAAATAGTTTCCTTTTCTTAATGTTCTGGAGCCCTTTAATGTTCCATGAGTCTATTTCCCACATTTACAAAGCTTTTTGTTTTGTGAAAGATGCCTTGAATATTTGTGTAAGTATGTTTGGAAGTTTTTAATTCTTCTCAAAAACATGTTATGAAAGCATTCTTTTATTCCCGTCCCTTCCCTGTGCTTACCCACCAATCTCCTGGACCAGGACTTAAACAGGACCTTACCAGATTTGTTTTTTGTATTTATTTGAGTTATTGGTATATATATATATACCTTGTACATTAGTATGCCCAGGTTGGAAGAGTTTTAATGGTCCTGTGTGACCTAACCTCATTTGTACAAAGCCTAAGCCACTCATTCCCTCACAAACACTACTTCTGCAATCCACATTTCTTCTTATGAGATTTATAATAAAGTATTAAAGTTAAAATAAAACTATTATAACCAATTTTGCTCATGTCAAGAGGCAGGTGTTGTTCATTTAAGCAATTTACCCAGGATCATTACTCCCACCATTTTTATCACCCCTGTCCTGTGCTGTTTCGGTCTTGGATGGCCTTATGCTTAAAGGAGATCTTGCCCCTACTGTTTATTTGCAATAGGTTTGCTGTATGACATATGGCTTACTATACCCATTCTTATTCTGACGAGTCCTGGAGAAAACCATATATCTATATAACAATCCACACATATGTACATATATGAATATAGACACACTTAGTTGGGGAGTCCTTCAATAACAATTCAATTATGTGCAACCCTTATTATTGTTATAACATTGTTGTACATAACAAATAAACAAAAAGACAGCAAGTACTCTATTACCCTTACTGCATTGTACAGTAAATATTACTTGAGAATCACCTGGTTCCATTCTAAGCTTTGCAGTAGGCTCCATACAATAATCTAAGTATTCCATTAGCATCCATGATAAGCAAGGTCATATTATTTTAGTTTCATCAACAAATGTCCCAAGTACTGTATACATTCTCGTAAGCTGTGATTAAGTATATTGTGTCTACATATAAATTGCTCTGTGGCGTATCATATATTGGGCACCTCAGCCAGGATTATTCTTTTATATTATTATTAAATAGCAGAATGTGCAGACTTCATTTATATTTCCATGGGGTTACAATTACCTAGATCATCAATGCACTTTCCAAGTAAAAATGTTTTAAAGCTGAGATCTCAGGTATTATTCGTATGTTTCTGTATTTGGTACAGTATAAATTTTTCTTATATCCTAACTTGTCTTAATTTGCTTCATTTACTGATTTTCGTGTACTGTTAAATCAGAAAATTTCAGGTCCTGATATATTAATATCCTAAAGGTGTTTTTATATAGAAAAGATATTTCAGCTTTAATGTGCATGTTAATGGTATCACCCGGAATTACATATTATGCAGATTGTAACATGTTTGGTTTTGTTTACGGTACCAAGTCAGTCATAAGTTCCTCTATTAAGTATAGTTAGAGGTTTAAATAGGGCTTATTCAGCCACGATAAAATCATTGTGGCTAAAAATAAGCCCTGTGTTTAAAAGCTCAGGGGCGTGTTCCTTTAAGGATGTGTAGTGTGTCAGATTACCATTTTGAGTTTTCATTTCTATTAGCAGTGCAGTATACGTTGTTATCTTTATTGATATTCAATGTAGCTGGCAACAAAAGTTTATTAATGTTAACCTTAAAAACAACTTTTGATATCTATATGTAATAAGACTATGTGCTTAAACCGTAGTACTTTCACCCTTAAGAATGGGATGAAATTGGAGTTAGATTTTATAATGAGCATCAAAAAGTAAAAAGCAGCAGTTCAGCACACAGCAACTTCACAAAATAAACCTTTATCACAGGAGCAGTATGTATGGACAGCACTAATTTTGTTATTACTTAAGTTAAGCAAAGATTAGATGTAAAAGGTTTTAAATATCTAAACATCATCCCTGTTCAGAAAGTGTATGCAGGTGGCATTTGTTTGGAATACTGTACTCGATAGCAGTAGTAATACTGCTTAACTTACTGACCCATTTAAACAAGTGGGAGAATTTATCATTCACAACAAATCATTTTTATAGAAAATGGAGCCACTTTTCCTAAGAACAATCTGCAAGCAATGTATGGCAATTATTAGAATATCAACTAAACCAGACATACTCAAAATAACAGTGAACTGTAGCATTTCCATTTTTTGTCTCAGAAAATTACTTTTTTTTTTTTCCCCCTTTACAGTGCAGTCGAACTTTTTTTCAGCTTCTGGATAGCTAAGCCGATTGCTTAGCTTCTCGAAGGGGGACCGAGTATGCTGACGGACTTCCAGCATTGTTACCTTATAAAGCGGCTTCTGAAGCCTTAAAAAGACTTTCAGTTCCTCCCCTGAGAAAACGAGCGTATTACGGGTGTTGTACACTTCCTGTAGGTGTCCACGAGGCTTGGAAAATGAGCAGCAGACTTGCGCCAATCCAAAAAAGTGGCCTGGAATAAACTTGGAGCAAACTATGGGAAAAGTAAGTCCACTGCTATTCTTTTAAGTTCTGTCCAATCTCGGAGGCTCAGTAGTTGCATCGGAAGATGCAGTTAGTTATCCAATGCAGGAATTTTCTTAAAAATGGACATAAAGATAGATTTTGCTTCTGAGATGCTAGTAACTGAATATTTAACCCCCCCCCCCCACAGAAAATATCAAAATATTTGGATATTTCATTTGAAATTTTATGTTTTCGTCAATTAGAAATTTACAGTAGGGAGACATAAGCTGTCTGACTTGCCTGATTTGGAGAGGCAGATCCTGGGCTAGAGAGATTTTATTATTGTTCCATATTAAATGACCCCCATTTTTTTTGCAGATAGCAGAACTTTGTTAACATCTTGAAAGTTAAGTAGTTTGACATAGACTGGTCTTGGAATTTGTGAAGTTTGGGATTCTCTCAGGGCTCTGTGGGCTCTCTCAATTATGATTTGTTCTGCTGTTTTTTGGTCTTTAAGTAGTGTTGCAAATATATGTATGATGGAAGGAATCAGATCATTGTACTGAATACTTTCTGGTATGCCTCTGATAATTATATTGTTCCTTCTGGATCTTGCCTCCAGATCAATAATTTTAGCTTGCATGGCTTGGATATCTACTTCATGTGAGCCAGTTTTTTTTTATAGCAGGGCTATTTTTTCCTCATTCTCCACTGTTTTGGCTTCATATTTGTCCATTCTTTCCAAGATTTGATTGAAGGAAGTTCCAAATGATTGCAGTTGTAGAGACATTTCTTTTATTGCCTCCTGGATAGGCAGTAAAGCAGCTTTTACATCCTCCAAGTTTGCTTGTTGATCTGTTTTATTTTTGTTCCCTGATTTTCCAGTGTCCTGTAGTTTTGTTATTTTCTGTCTTTTAGAGTTCAGATCTTTCTCCGGAGATAATAGTTCTGAGATTTTGGTTTTTGGTGTTGTAGTGTCCATATTTTTATCTTCTTTTGACATTCTACGGAAAAATGGCGTCTTGATTTATAGGTAGGGGTGCGTGTGTAAAGTACTCTGAGCACACGGCTTCTTTTCCCTGTTTCTTCTCTCAGCTCCAGATGATCTGATGTAATCCTGTTAGAATTGTTGATTCTTGAGGTTTGTTTTCCTCTTTCTGGTTTTCTGATTGTAGATTAGAGTTGATATTTCCGTCAGTTTTGCTGAGACAGGTCTTGGTATTTCCTCTGGGTTGATTTTATTCCAAGAGTATTTAAGAGCTGTGGATTAGCAGTGTTTACAGAACGGCAGCCATCTTTGAATGAAACTGAGGATTTTTATTTTGGCATATCTTACACTTGAGGTGTAAGTCTCCCATTTAATTGACAAATAGTTAAAGGCACCCAGGAAGACAGTTTTTGCATCTGAAGTTCATCCAATATATTTAAAAATCAGACATGCTTTTCAAGGGTTATTGAGGGGGTCCTATTACAGGCTATGATTTGATAGTTGGTGTTAGAGTGAATTTAACTTTAGTAAGATCAGTTGGTGGGTCTCCAGGATTCTGCCTCAAGGTAATGTGGCCTTTATCAAATAAGGATACTCCACCGCAGTTCCCATCAGGTCTAAAACCATTGTAGGGGCAGAAAACTGGTATAAACAAGGTGCTTTCTGCACTTTCAAACCAAGTTTCAGTAACAGTACACACTGAATGCATTCCAAATGCAGGAGGGCTTCAAGGTCAGGCAATCTGCCACTTGAAGACTCCTAGCACTGAACAATGACACACTGAAATTGTCAAATGCTTGGAAAAATCAATTAGCTGAACTCTACCTAAAAAGGCGCTATGGAGGCAGCAGAACTTTAGTCAAGAGCAGAAACCCTGGAATAAGATGTGCAAGCTGTCCTTGACAATGCAAATAGGGCTGTCCAGCAACTCATCCAGTGCTGACACATACTGGATCCCCATGAATGACTCCTGTTTTTCTGACAATTGCTGAAAACAAGCATCTTTTCTTTGTGATTCAGCATCATTCTTGGAGCAGGAAGGATTCTGATCAACACTAGAGTCTTTCATGGATTTGTGGCATGCATTTAGAGCCCAGAAATGGCTATCTGTGTATTTTTTAGGGTTTGACGTGTCAAGTCATTTACTGTCACATGGACCACTACCATCAAGTCACAATCATACTTGTCCCATTTTAAGGGTCTTGAGGTCCCATGAAATGTTAGAAATCTTGGCACCTGAAAGAGAACTCACTATTACTCTATTTTTGTCTAGCCTTGTGAAGGTAGATTCTGTGTCTTACTGTGGAATCATCAATCACCAGTCCAGTGCATTTTTATTAGTGGAGGGATTAAAGGTACTGAATTTGGGACAAGTTTTTCCAGATGACTCTCGGATCTGTATGTGGCAGTATGTGTTGTGCTGTATGACCTTGGAGGCTAAGGCAATGGCATTTTACAGCATAAGCATATGATGATTTTCCATGTATTTCTGTGTTGTGAATCTTGATCACATATTGTGGTCTTTTTTAAGAGTGAAATTTCCATCTCAATTAAATATTTGCATTTCTCACAGGTAATTTGTGATGAGATAAGCAACAGTTTATTGTCTGTGAACATCGGACAATTCCTACACTGCCTGAGAATACGAAGTCTTATGAGGCTGGCATCAAAGGGAAGAAAGCTGGGTGAACTTCTATTTAGTCTAAGAATGCAGAAAATTAAGGCTAGAAGACTTATTTGTACAGTAGATGTAACCAAGCACAGACCAAACTAAATAAAGAAAAAAACATGATATAAAAAAACAATAAATGTACAGTATTTGATTTGCTGAAATGCTTTGTTTCCTTAATAAATCTTTATGAGTACAGAATATTAAATGTTAATTTTCCTTTAATAATTTCTTAGAAGTATAGAATAATAAATATTTGTGAGTACTACAAAAGGTTTGTAGTATAATAGTTAACTATTGGAAATGCTCAAAGATCGAAACAGCTCACAGTAAATTAACCTGGTCTAGAATTGAGATGAAATGCCTTAGCACAGCCTGTGTATACGGCACTAGTTAGGCTTATAAAGAATACAACTTCAACTGAAGTTCCTGCATCTTTTGAGTGTAGGTCCACCCAGTTATGCAAGAAGTGCAGCAGAGCACAATACAGCTGAGCTGAGAATTTAAACAAACCAAACAACACAGCTTCTGGCTTCTAGTTTCCTAGAAACATCGAGAGCTTATTCTCTCCTACAGAAAAAAATCACTACTATCTTTCAAACTGCCCACATGCTTGACAAAAACTTTACTGTAACAGTATTTAAGTTTCAAACAGGTAAAATGGAGTGGAGACCTAGATTTAGCACAGGGAAACATCACAGTATCAAATAACTCAGTAGTACTGTTTAGAATAGGGAAACAACACAGTTCTTAACAAATCAGTCAGGTGACTGTTGAAACACAAAACATCAGCTTCCAGCAAAAAAATAAATAAATAAATAAAAATTAGGAACAAATACCACTACAAACTGCAAAAATCAACAGGCATAAACAAGTGCAGAAGAAATAAAATGGTTTGCTTTCTGCCTTTGAACTGAGGTTAAAATGACACTTTATTACAGCCTTATAGCAAAGACACCAAACAAACTTCAGTCAGTGAAAAATAGCCAAGGTAAGAATTTAAAAAAAACAATAAAAAAAAAAAAAAAAAATTGGCTTCCCCCAAATAATGATAGGTTCCTAGGAAAAAGCAGCTTATGCTCTCCCTCCAGAATAATCACTACTATCTCAAAATGTTTACACAATTTACCAAAACTTTGCTGAAGTAACAACTAAGTTGTACAAAGTTAAACTACAGGGAAAACAGTAAATTTAGCAAACAGAAATAATAAAGTTCAAAACACCAAAATGGTATCTGGAAAGCACAGCAGGCAAATTCAATTATAGGCTGAAGACCACAGCTTTCACAAATAGACAGTCTTTTATTAAATAGATTGAGGTTATACTTGAAAATAATGTGTTTTCATTTGATGGGAAATATCATATCCAAACCTCTGCAGTAGCTATGGACACTTCATGTGCCAACAGCTACGCCAGTATGATGTTGGCACAATGGGAAGACATGTTTGTCTTTCAAGGACATGAATTTTTGAGTTCTACTGGTTTTTATAATCAGTTTGTAGGCGATGTCTACATGCTATGGAAAGGGAATGAGAGAGATTTTGATAGATTTATCGAATATTTACATGGAACCACTGGATTCTGGAAGTTTTCCTATAAGTGTTTGAGATCTACCACTGATTTTTTGGATATTACAATAAAGAGAGATGTAGTTGGTATGTTTAGTACACACTTGTATAGAAAAGAATGTTACAGGAATTCAATATTACATCGGACAAGTATGTACCCTCCCCACGTCTTTCAAAATATAGTGAAAGGACAAGGGATGAAAACATCTCGCTTGAATGATAATGATTCCAGGTTTAAGGATGAAATGGTTAAATTGAGAAAACAATTAAGTAAGAGAGGCTATAAGAAGAGATAGATCGAGGGATACATGCCAGTACTGAATTGCGCTCTAGTAGGGCAAAACCGTATTTTGGCAGACCTAGTGACCAATTAGGAATAAGAAATAGACTACCAGATTCAATGACTATACCAGTACAATTTAATACTGATACTAATAATATTATGGATATATTTAGGAAACATTGGTCTGTACTCCTTAGTGATGATAAAATCAGAGCAGTAGTGGGAGATAGACCTAAGTTTAGGTATAAGAATAAAAAGAATCTCAAGCAGCTATTATGCTATCCAGATAAATATGTGAGTGTTGATGAGTGTCCTAGTTTTCAAGGTACAACTCCCTGTGGCAAATGCAATTTCTGTGAGTATACTGAAACAGATAGCAGTTTTATTAGTCCTAATGATGGACGTAGGTTTTATTATAAGGTGCAGGCAGATTGCAATACTAAAGATGTAATTTATTTGGCTCACTGTGTAGAATGTTTTGCATTCTACATAGGGAAATTTAAATGTAGGCTAAGATATAGAATAATGGAGCACCTTTACTCAATAAGAATTAAATATGAGAATAATGCATTGGCTAAACATATTATGCTAGAAGGTGAGCATCACACATTTAGGTTTCGAGTTATAGATAGGACATATGAATCCCTAAGGATGGGAGATATCCACAATTTTACTGAGAGGTTGGAGTCACAGTGGATTCTCAGGATGCAATCATATAAAGGGAAAGGTCTTAATGACTAGGCCCCATTAAAGCCTATTTTAAAAGCAAGGAGACTGTTTAGATAGATGGAAATGTCTATTTTTCATATATTTGTATTGATGTGTGTGTGATTTATATATATGTAAATTTATATAAAAATTATCCTTACCTATATAGTTTTTATGTATATATTTTATAGGTGTCATGATTTTATTATGTGTTGAAGGGGCGTGTAATATTATGCTTTACTGATTAGCAAGATAGGACTATTTAACAATGATTTTCTGCTGTCTTTCATCTGACGAAGCAGTAGTGGAGTGTGACTGTGAAAGCGCTTATTCTATTTTAATGAAAGACTGTCTATTTGTGAAAGCTGCGGTCTTCAGCCTATAATTGAATTTGCCTGCTGTGCTTTCCGGATACCATTTTGGTGTTTTGAACTTGTGTTTTTTGGCTGGTATCTAGATTTACTCCGTATCCAGTAGTTCATTCTCCTTTTGATTTCATAAATAATAAAGTACTTAATAAATCAGTAGAGTTAGAACATTGAAGCAATACAGTACCTAACAGATTAGTAAGACAACTGTAGAAAAACAACACTTCAGCTTCCAAAAAAAATGAAAAGAAAATGACCAAAACTATTGGCCAGATTCCACAAGAGCTGCTCTCAGCGTAAGTGACTCACTTTGGTGTAAAGCCTGTTTATAATCAGCCTTACACCAGAGGCCAGATTCCAAAAGACCTACTCTCAGTGTGAGTGGTCGCTTGTACTGAGAGCAAGTCATTAGGAATCAGGCCCTTTAAATGACACTAAAAATGGTAAAAATCAACAGGCAACAATAAGTGTAGAAAAGATAAAGCACTTCCTATTTGTTAGTTTTTTTGGCTTTGAAATCAGGTCAAAATGCCACATTTAGCTTATTCCAGCACATAAGCACTGAAGTCTTTCTACAAAGACTTCTCAGATGATAAGGACTTTTTCCAAGAAGTTGCATGAAATACTAGCATGTTAAAAAATAGTATAGTTGACGAGATATTTCCAGGTGAAACTTCTTTCCCTTAAACTGGATTCAAAGTTAGGCATACTATCTACATTAGATTTATATTCATTTATTTATTGACATTTGTTGACCGGGAAAGTTCACTGGGTCAGTAACCCATTTTCAGTGGAGGATCGGGGAGAAAAGCTGCACAAAGTATTACAGAGTATACAAATTTAACAAGAATGCTAATCAAGTTACATATTTAAGCAGAGATCTGTAATACAGCACAGTACAAGTGTACATTATTAAGTCTTGGCAGTGCAATATACAAGGCAAAACAGATAGATAGATAGAATATGAATTGTTATCCAACATTTAAAAATAACACAGCATCAGTGCATGACAGATTACACACTTTTATAAAGTCGTTTCTCATGAGCTGTCCCCATGTTAACAAATTTGTTTAAATAATGTTGGACACCTAATATCACCGTGCACATGCTAGACACTGTCTGATATAACTGATCTGCTGTAACTTGATGAGCCAACATCCTACTCCTTCCAGGAAAGAACAAAGTATCAGTCAGAGTTAGACCTTACCAAAAGTGTTTTTTCTAACCAGAAGGGATGGGGAAGACACTCCCATCCCACCCCTGAGGTGAAAGATGTTATTACAAAGGAATCAAATCACATTCTCTGTCACAGTCACACCAGTCACTGCAAGAAAAGCATGCATACTGTGCTGTGGCTATAGCTTTTTGCACATGTTTTGACTTTACAGCCAAAATATTTAAGCAGATGTATACCTTGAACAGTTAGCCTTGGACTATATTGTCATTTAGTAATATAATACTGACAGATGTTTCAACTATTCCTAGGTACAAGGCCATGATGTCTCCTCTTCCTCTTCCTATCTTTCTGGTTAAAGAGCATTTAGCCATAAATATCCATGGAGTAAAATATGTCTCTGAAGAAAGGGATACAATGAAAATAATGTGAAGTGATTAAATAATTCTAAGAAATGGATATACATGCAAGTAAAAAAGTAAAAGGTGTTACTAAAGTGAAAAATAAAGAGATTTACCTTTGTGCATTTGATTACTTAATTATAAACAAGAGACCATCCCAAGTAAGCATTCCATGTCCTATACATTTTCCAGCATTTTGCAGATAAGTAGAACATAATCAAAGTCAGAAATATTTCTGCTGAATCAAGCAGCACTCTCTGTCAAAAAGATCCCATTTATGCTGGTTCAACTGACACACTGGCTCTATAAAATATTTGGATATTATAGTTTCTTAAAAATTAGTGGGATGAAAATAAGTTTATTCCAAAGACATGAAGCTTTATGTCACAATATTACAAGAAGATAGCAAATGAAGTTTCCACTTTTAAGCAAGTTGCTGGAAAATTATGCAATAATTTTTCCAAGGACACTATTTTTGGTGATACATTTTCTACTATATTCTAAGTTGCTTACGAATGTCAAAGACTATTTGGTAAGTTCTCTAAGAATAAATATAGACCAAGAATGAGATGGAGATCCTTAATGTACCAGTTCAGGAAGGGACCCTGCCACTATCAGGTTTAGTGAATTATGGGTTAGAATACTAGATGAAGAAAAGCATCAGACACAAAAATGGAGTGAGGGGGTGGACATCAGTAAGCAGGTAATGGAAACCATACAGTGCAATCTGGAAAGGGAAATAAAAAAACACCTCAGGAAATGGCTGATATGGCACTCCAATGAGGTTAGATGAGTGAAAAATAAACGGAAGTCAGAGCTCTTTATATATCTTGAAAGACTATGGGAAAATCCTGAATATATAAGACAGAAGAAATAATTCAGTGTCAGGAATGGGAGCAAAAAGAGAAATATACTTGACAAATATAAAAATCCTCAGTTAAGGAACTGCATGTCTCCACTTCAAAATAAAACAGAAACAAATATCAACTATCAAAGGTTAATATATGAAATTCTCTTCAAGTTGTGACAGCCTCAAGTAAGGCTAATGAAAGGAAATGAAGAGTTAAAATGTTTGAAAAATGTTGTAAATTGATGTCAAGATGCAGAAACAGTAAAAACCAAAATCCCCACTGAATTAAACTAATAGAGATTTAGAGGAAATGGGTATGGCTTCAACCATTGCTCTATCATGCAGGGTGAATAATGGACAAAGACTCTACATTGGGTTAAAGAGAACTGAGAGCTGGCAGCATGGCTCAGCTCCTACTGATGGCAGCTAGACCCTCCTGCTTCTCACATCATTGAGTTTAAGATCTATAAAGGTGATTCTTAGCATTCAAATATTATGCATAGTCTCCCTGGAAGAACCTGCAGATGAACTCCCTTGCTCTAAGATACAGGTGAAGATACAACAGACCTTACACACAGAGTTACTCAAAATACAGGTGAAGCACAACAAATGCAACTGAAGGCTGTCAAAAACCACATTCAATGAATAGGATGCATTGGGTTTTACAGTGGCATTACGTTTGGAGTAACTATAACTTCTGGAAGGTGAAATGGAACTAGTAAAAAGTCCAGGTAATGACAAGGATGAATATATTTGCAATAGGTAGTACATGAAGATGAAGGCATTGTTTACGCATATATGGTACAGACAGTGCATTATATATGAGTATGGATATGAAGACTGATCACACATATAGACTAGAAAATGTATCTGGGGCTTGAGGAGGGCATTTGAGACATATGCTGTACAAAGTGTATGGTAACTCTACAACAGAATGGGTGTTCCAAACCTGTAGTGAAGATTTGTTCTTTTAATAGTTAATACTAAAGTAAAACAATTATCTGATTTTCTTCTTCCTTGATTGGTAGCAGGAAGGTATTCTGTTTTGTCAGGGAAGCAATGAGGGTAAAATGAATCTATTCAGTCCCTCTGTATAATTCAGGACTGAAATTTTGTTAGAAGAGCTACCAGGTTAAGATAAACTCCCTGGGGAAGCTAGCAACTTCCACTCCAAAGAACTGGAGTCCCTGGCTAGAAAAAGAAGAAAGCTACATCAGGAAGAGCATGAGGTAGTAAAATGGATGGGCTAGAATACCGCTAAAAGCTAGCATTGTCAAAATGTCCAACCACTAAGAAAGCTAAAGCCTCCATGGCAGACAAAAAACAGACAGAAAACTGGATGCTACTTCAGCAAGAAGAAGGCAGGGTGGAGAAAGGAGCTGTATACATGTGGAATGCTCTGGTGCACATTATTTATTTATTACTATTTATTTGTCTTTGTTGACCGGGAAAATTCAGACTGAATAAAATTCATTTGCAGCTGAGGCCCAAGGAGAACAGCTCCACAACTAAGTTACACATGATGTATATTTATAATGACAGTGTAAAGGTATCTCTACGTGAGCTTATTTACATGCTATTTAAATATTTCTAAATAATTCTTACATGATCATAGCATTTTAACACAAAAAAAGACAGAAATCAACATAAATTGGCTAATTATTGAATAGAGAAATAACATACAATAATAATTAATGTATTTTGGGAAAAGATCGATCTGAGGTCCTTTTGAGTTATGTAATAATTTAAAGACAGACAAGTAGAATGTAGCTTAAAATCATAAAAGAAATACAAAAAGAGAAGATACGGAAATGAGGAAGGAGATAAACGAACAGAGGAGGAATTTTAGATAGTGGCAGGGTGTGAGAGAAGGATGACAAGTAAGAGTTTAGGAAATAAATGTAGTATGAGGAGGGATGATAAGATGCAACAAGATTGGGAAGCAAATAACCGGCCCAGACAGCAGAATCCTTTATAAACGCATTCTATGAACACCTTCAGGAATGCATGGATCATGCAATCCCAAATAAAACCAAGACCCAATCCTCCAAAGGCAGACGTCCTGTCTGGTAGACCCCAGCCATAAACAAACTATACAATAGAAGGAGGAAGCTACTACATGATAGAGCAAAATCCCAAAAAGGGAAGGCATCTCTGATCAGTGTTAGCAAAAAACTACGGGCACTCATAAAATCGTCTAAGGCCAGCTTTGAGAGAAAAATTGCACAGGACACTAAGGATAATCACAAGGCTTTCTTTAGTTATGTTAGGAACCTGGGTGGGAATTCCCAGATATGCTCAGAATTAGTCCAAAATGACAAAAATACACGAACCCACAGACATTGCCAACATCCTAGCTGACAGGTTCAGAGCAACCCCCACCAAAAGGGCAAATATCTATCCCAGCAGAGTGCTGCCCCTGACATCTCACATGCTCAGGTAAGAGCCGCCCTCTCCAAAGCAAAAAACACAGCATCAATGGGACCAGATGGTGTCCCGGGCTGCGTCCTACATGAACTCCAAGAAGAGCTAAACCCAAACATAAAACTACTGTTCAATCTCAGCCTTACCACAGGATATGTACCCAAAGAGTGGCGTACAGCAACAGTGGTCCCTCTCCACAAAGGTGGTGCCTCAACGGATCCTGGAAACTATCACCCCATAAGCCTGACTAGCTTGGTCTGCAAAGCTATGGAAAGGATCATCATGGACCTCATAAATAAAGATATTGGGGACCTACAGACACTGGATCCTACCCAGTTCAGCTTTGTTAAGGGCAGATCCTGCCTCTTAAACCTGGTTGATTTCTTTGAAACAGTCACCAAGGCCACTGACGAGGGAAGGTGGTCCACACAGCCTACCTGGACCTCGCAAAAGCCTTTGATACAATACCCCACTCGGGCATTATAGATAAGCTCACCAGCTTAAATATAAACCTCTATGTCACTAGATGGGTTGCAAACTGGCTCAAGGACAGAACCCACATGGTTAGAATTGCTGGAGCCATGTCAGACTCCAAACCAGTTACAAGTGGCATCCCACAAGGCTCAGTCCTGGGACCTCTCTTGTTCGGTATATATTTCTCTGAGGTACAGGACAACAAAGTAGGACTGTGGCTGACCAAGTTCGCAGATGACTGCAAACTGGGCACCATAACTGACTCTCCAGCCGACATAAGCATCCTCCAAAAGGGCCTCATAGAAACAGACAACTGGTGCCAGAGCCATGGCCTCAAGCTAAATGCCAAAAAGTGTATAGTCATCCCCTTTGGCAAAAACAAAGTGCCCACAAATTACCACATAGGTGGTAATCCATTAATCTGGAAGAAGTAATTAGGGACCTGGGGACCCAAGTTGATAGCAATCTCTCATTTGACAAACACATGGCCAAAGTGGTTAAAAAAACATTTTATACAGCCCACCTAATCATGAAGGGATTCACATCTAGATCAGGTGAGGTCATCGTGCCTCTTTACTCATCCCTCATCAGGCCCATAATTGAGTACAATGCCCCTTTCGGGATGTACCTTACCAGACACCTGCAGCAACTGGAAAGACCCCAAAAGTACCTCACCAAGAGGATCAAAGGGCTCAAACAGATGCCATATGCTGCCCAGTTAAAGAAACTCCAGCTCTACTCAGTGGCATACCGCCTGCTCAGAGGTGATCTGTGCTTGACGTATAAAGCCATGTCCAACCCGGAATTAATGGACATGCTGCACCTCAGAAAATCCAAATCCCATCGAGCTACGCACTCGAGAGACTTGAACCTCAGCACTTGAAATAAATAGGACATGCTGGAGGGACAGATTCATAACCCAGAAGCTCCCTTCACTCTGGAATAAAATCCCAGTCCAGATTAGGCAGAGTCCCTCATTGACTCTCTTCAAGAGGAATCTTGATGAGTGGATGGGGGATCATAGGTTTACCCCGGGTATCACTTCTGTGTCACTGTTAGACAGAGGCACAGTATACTAACCTCGAAAAAGGGCATAGCAAAATTAATTTAAAATGGGTGGCGAAAGCCAAGCACACTCTGGCTAGGCTTATAAATGCTCTAGGGCAGATAGCCTAGTATGAACCTATGAACCTATAAGAATTGGAGAAAAATAATAATAATAATGAGGGATTTAGGTGACCAGCTGGACTGCATGCAGGTGAAGAAGGAACACAGCAAAACAGCACAGGAACCAAGAAACCTAGCCAGCAAGACTGAAAGACAGGTCATACTGAAATAGAAGTGCACAGCAAACTTGAGGAGGTTGCACACATAGTGCTGTAAGGAGGTAGAAGAAAAGCAGCAGCAACAGTGGCTTGGTACATCTAAAAGACCACGGTATCCACAATACATCACTAACACTGATTGTTGGGGCAGGGGATGTGACCGTAATGAAAGTTACACTGAAATGACAGCATACAGTGGAAGAGAAAGTCCTTCATCATTAAACAAAATGAACTGATCTATGTCAGACTATAAGTTACATACTCCACATTTTGTTAGCAGATAAGATTAACTGGGGATATGGAATGTAGCTATTTAAGGGTCTCCTCATACAGTAAAACATTTCCATTCAGCATGTAATATATATGTGAGCTACAGCAATGAGCTGCTATCCTGTCTGAATGTATTATTCAGGTTACAGTTAGTGATGAAAGACTGCATTCTTTACACTGGCTTTTGTTTTGTGGGGCAAATAATGTACTTTAACTGCTACATAACTATAAATGCTCAGCGCAGAGGTGAGGGGATTATTTGGACATTAACTGTGGTTGGGACATTAAATATTTAACTGCAAATAGGTAAAGTATATATAATATATATATATATATATATATATATATATATATATATATATATATATATTAGTTCAGACTAAAGTGCCTCACAGTATTCCTAGGTATAGCACTCTCAGAGGTAGTGTATATATATATATATATATATATATATATATATATATATATATATATATATATATATATATATATATATTTATATATATATACATACACACACACACACACACACATATATATATATATATATATATATATATATATATAGTTTTATATATATATATATATATATACATGGCAAAATAGTCAGAATGGCACAGCTTTAAAAATGTAACATTGAGTTTATGAAGATGTCAGTTTAATTTAAAAAGTATCAGGTTTTGCAGTATCTGGTCTTGCAAGTTAATAGCAACCTGACTTCTGACCACCACTTTGCCTCCATTGTATGGAAGGCTTTCTACATGTCCCATCTCATAAGTAAGGGTATTTCATCCAGGAACAAGGAGGTCATAACATCCCTGTACTCCTCCCTTATCAGACTAATTATTAAGTGCAATGCCCCCTTCAGCATGTACATTACCAAGCACATGCAGCAGCTGGAGAGACCACAGAGGTTCCTGACCGGGAAAATACAATGTCTCAAATACCTAACCTGTACAGATAGGCTAAAAGCCCTGTCCCTCTACTCAGTCTTGTAAGACTGCTCAGAGGTGACCTCTGTCTGGCATACAAGGCCATTTCAGGCCATTTCATTTTAGGAGATGTTTTGCCAATAAAAGCAAACTAAAACATTTGATATTATAACTATAATGTTCATATTGCTTAATGATGTATATGTATTTGGAGGCTTAAATGGATAAATGGGGGAAGTGATGTCATAATTGGGGATATACAATATGTATAAAAACTGTTCCTGAATTAGGAATGTTTTATTACTGAAGAAGGTTTGATACCAAAACCGGTCTGAAAGAAGGGAAAGGAATAAACATTGTTTGTCTCTGAGTACTAGCTTTTTCTTTTTTGTTTATCAGTTTGGGCATGCCGTGCACCAGTTATACTTGCTAGGTCTTTTGGAGGTGTGTCTTAGCACCTCTCTCCGTCATGGATAATGGCAACATGTAAATGTTGTGCCCATTTCTGGTTTATTCATACTTAAAATATAAGGCTAAAAAAATTCATGAAAATGTATGGCTAGGCTTCTAAAGATCATTATAGGCCTAGAAAGTACCTATGAAGTCAACCACAAATTTTAATTGAATTTAGGGAGAAATCTGGTATGAAATGTATGACTCGGAAATAATTTAATACAAAAAAATAGTCATTTTAACTTGTATTCTACACAGGATGCCTCAAAGAGCATGAACAAAATTTATAAATAATATTAACACAGTATAAGTTAACTTAAAATGCATTTTAAGCCTACAACATCTTCCTTCTTCTATTAATTAGGCTATTCCAAGCCACTGGTTAACTTTTCCCATGAGGCAATTTTCCCACTTGCAATCCACTCATTAATTCTTCACCTGCTTTGAAGAGACTAGCTGGACTTCCTGTTGGTTATCTTGGGGATAGTATGGTTGCTTACTGGTCACGTGTTCTGCTAATTGTTATAGGCATGAGATCCATTTTATAAAATTTACTCCAAGGTGCAATATTTTGGTGTTTTTCTATAATTTTCCTTATGATCTGATGAAGTTTTTTGGGTGCTTTATCTTTAAAAATGATGCTAGTTTGCTCTTTACTTAGTTCTCACATAGTTAAAAGCCCTATAAATATATATATATATATATATATATATATATATATATATATATATATATATATATATAGATATATATACACACACACACACACACACACACACACACACACACACACACACACACACATATATAAATAAATAAACACGCATACAAATATAGTGTGTAGTAGTACATGCTAACCCTAATCATAATCATGCCTCTAACCCTAACATGCATCTGAACTAAAAAAGCCCTTCCCAAAACACTACCACTATTCAGACAAATTTGAGCTGAATGTGGTCAAGTCATGGGTAGTGCATAGAAATATATACATATACATATACATATACATATATATATATATATATATATATATATATATATATATATACATATATATATATATATATATATATATATCATTGAATTATTTTAAAATAGTTTATGATATTATATATATATATATACTTTTAGCAATAAACTTTTCCTGGTGAAAAAATGCATTACAGCTGCCAAATAATAACCAACTCTCTCACCTCTGTCTTAATTCCAATGGTAAACTGAGCAAAATTCCAATGGTTAGAGCTTTGCCCCCACGACCTCTAACATATATTATATTTCCAACTGTGAAATGCTATAGCTAATTTACCAGAAGAATAAATTGCAACAGAAATTGTGGCATGTGCACTGAAAAATAGTTTGTTACTTAAAAAGGTGCATGACATGTACTATATAATGAAGCTCTCCTTGCATAGAGTCCACTGAAAATGGTTATTCTCAAGTTGGACCTTTCTATTTAACAAAACATAAAATGATATAAATGTATTACTGCATAATTTGACAGAAGTGGGTTACTTGGCTTACATACCACTCTCTTGTAATCCTTATCTTCAGTTCAGGTAGAAGAAATTGTTCATGAAAGCAATAAATGGAAGATATATTAGAGAATATTCCAGTTGTCACATCAGATGGAATTCCAGCTTCAGTTAACCGTGAGCAAAATACCTATGAAAGAATTAGTGACATGGTTCACTATCATGTATGTTCTAAATTACATTATTTAGCTACTATTTCCTGCTGTAGAACATGAAACATTACTGCATGTCCTCAATAACAAAAGAATCAAAAATATGTAGTTCAAGGAGAGCTTTTACACTGAGATTCCATCATTAAACATATTCATTTTTACCAAACTTGAGCAAGATGGAACCAACCAGTGATGTAGCATTAATTTAATATGTCTGCCCTGTACTTATATTAACATCTTGAAACTATGCCACTCTTTAGTGCAATTCTTCATGGGATCTATTACACAATATGACAGAAATATGACCATGACAGTATATTGTCTGAAATAATGCAGCAAACTTCATTCTGTGATGTACAGATTAGGGAGTTCCTGTTTTTGTAAGAATGTGGAAACATCATTTGACAAATAGGTTACTAGTAACTTGTAAAAAAAGTATGCTTTGAATTACGATCGGCAACAGCATCATTGGTTTCAGGCACTAATAAGTATCAAATCCTGCATCAGTGGTGTTTCACCCTATTCATTATTATTAGCTTTCCATGCATGTATTATTTATTACCATTTTCCATATAATCATAAAGAGCTGCATAGCATATAGTGCAGTTGAAATGTATATAAACTAATAGAACAGGATGAAAGATCCCAAAAGACTAGAATTACTGGATCTTATATTCAACTATATCTCTGGCAGCATTAAAAGTAAATTCAAATTATGGTTCTGGGTTACTAGTGAGGTTTCAGGTCTACAATGTGTTCTGAACTAGCTCCATTAATCTCTTATAATTCACCTTTACTGTAAGCTTCCTGTCATTGCTTACCCAGCTAAGCATTCCAGATATCTGTTTCTGCAGTAGTATGAAAAATTCTAAATCTGGACTATAGGAGGAGAATATCAATATTTACAGCTATAGCACGGTGAGCTAATGAGCTTACTCTATATACCCACTTCTTGGAAGTCAAGATGACAACCTTAGTTATGCCATTTACTGCATTACCAAATATCTTGCACACTACAAGCAAATGTTGCCTTAAGAACACGAGTGCAAATGTAGAGTACTCTACTTTCAACATATGGAATTGCCTGATAAACAGCTTATGCTTTACTCAAGTATAGGTACAGCTACTGAACTCATTCATTCACTCAGTCATTCATATTCTAATATCAGCTTTATCTTATTCTGAATCGTGGGCAACCAAACAAAATTCCAAAATCAGTTAATATATATGGATTAAAAACACACAGCTGTCAACCTTCCATCTCCCAACTGTGGAATATTACCTCTCATAATGTGGAAAGAATGGAAAAATGTTAAACACCTGCTAACAATTGACTACCAACCTTGACTAGAAAGCTCACAGTATGGTTATTTTTTTATTTATTTTATGCTTACTGAATCATATTAGTTCATCAAAATAATGTTTTGTATTATTTACTATGGATATCAGTTAAAAAATAATTCAGAAAGCATGATAGATACTTATCACAGACCAGTTAAAAAATTAACTCAGAAAGCATAATACACCCTTTCAATGTGGACCTGCAAGGAACCTAGACTTTTTAAGAGCCAAAATAAGGAAGATACCTCATAGTGGATGCACACCCAAGAAGAATGCACATTATACATCTCAACTATCCAGATTTTCACAGAATGTCCAGATTTTTGCCTCATATTTTTGTCTGTTAATTATAAATTGTTTTTGTTTTCTCATGTCATTCAGGACTAAAGTCAGCAAATAATGCTAGACATTTGAGTCTCAGACTTCATACGCTACAGAAAATTCATGCTAATGCAAAACATGTCAATCTATCAACTTTCTAAGTTTATAACAGCAATATTTAAAAATCTCTGTTTATAACAGCAATATTTAAAAATCTCTGTTGCTTTTTTTAAAGCTGTCTCGCTATGTTAAACCCATTTAACATAACGAAACAGTTTGCAAAAAGCAACGGAGATCTTGCTTTCTCCATTGCTTTTGCCCACAGCTCTGATGTACTGCATAGGCATACGCATGCGCAGTACATCAGAACTGCCGCAGAATACCAGACAGCTGCAGAAGGGCAGCAAGGAGGCATTATACAATGCCATTATTTAAGAAAAGTAATTATTTTTTTTCTTAAATAATGTCATTGTATAATAGCAATAACCCACTCCTGGGTGTGGGTAATGCTGAATTTACCCACGGTTGGCTTTGTTTGGCCACTGGGCAGCCCTCGTGACCAAACCACACCAACCGTGGGTAAATCCAGCATTACCCACACCCAGGCGTGGGTTATTGCAATAGAATACAACATGTCACTAATGAGGTTCTTGGTCCAAGTTCGAGTTTATCCAGCAATTTGTCTACATCCTTTTCCAGAGGAGAAAGAAATAATGTTTTTGTATTTGTTGCTAATGAACATTTCTAATCTCTTTACAGATATCCATTTGTCTATTATTTCGCAGTTAACAGATAATTCTGGCTCCAGTAATAAGGGCAACATTAATGGTCAAAACTGTAAGTCTTTGATCTATAAAATTGAAAGACTGTTGTTCAGCTATAAATGCATTGTATATGACAACTTTTATTTAACCTGTTACATACAGAACGATATAGTTCCTATGGGATAAAGAATGTATAAATTCCCCAATTGGATAGATGAAAATGGGCAAATATTTCATTCATTGTGTCAAATATATAATGATACAGGTTTAAAAGTGTTCAAAGTTCTCACAGTTGGAAAACTTGGACAAAGAAAATAGAACATTGATATGATTGTTAAGCATCCTTCTTTTAATGAGGTTAAATATATGCTTGAGAGTGTGGATGCGAGATTAGTTCAACATGTCTCCACCCTTGTGGAGAAAAATAAAAAGAGGTTAACAAGAGACATGCTTAAATATATCACTAATACTGTATTTTTATTACCTAAGGGCAAGTTCTAACAACAGGTTACTACAACATATTTCACTTCTTGCTTCTAATCCAATGGTTCCTATGACCAGTAACCCGCCAAGTTTAGATTCAGGAGATGAATTTCCAACTTTGGCAGTGCTTCTGCTGACATTGCAACACAATATTCTGAGGGTAACAACAGTGGCAACAATGTTGCTAGTACAGAAACAGTCATGCCTTAAAATTCTGTCAATGGTCAAACTACCATCAATGATTTTTTAGTTGCTAAGGCAAAAGGAAGACGCCGCCATCCAGGTACAACAGAGGTCGGGGAAGACGGTGTGGAAGGAATCAGGGATGCAACAGGAGATAGATCATCCAAATCACTGTTCTTATAATGAAAAAAATGTCTGTATTTAACCTAACAGATAAACATTTTTCAAACATTCATATTAGCATTTTACAGAGGGGATTTTTTTTAACCCTCCCCAAAGAGCTAGTATTACTGATGTGTTATTGGACGTTAGCCTTTTTGCTAGAAAGCTCAATTTAAAGTTTATATTACATAATGTGACTATATTGGATACAGATATTTTAAAGAAAAAAAGTCTTTATAACCCTGCTTTAAATAATACATTGAATGTTTTTTGTAAAAATGGTCAAACAAGATATATGTGGTTAAGTTAAACTAAAACATCACCCCAGTGTCACTAATCTGTCTCTGGTAGATTTTAAAATCTTAAGAGAGCTTAGTGCCAATCGCAGTCTAATAGTTATGAGGGCAGATAATGGCACCGAGATAGCGATTATAAACACAGATGTATATATACATAAGATGGAACAGGTTTTACTTAATGATGATTGTTATAAAGGTATTTCTAAACAAGAAGTGTTTAAAAGTTCAAAGATATAGATATCTTTTTAATGGAACTTTGATATGCTAAAGCAATTTCCATTGAAGCATATAATTTTATGTCACTTGAGTCACCTACTCTTGAAAAATGCTTTGGCATTCCAAAGATCCACATGAATAAAAACTATCCCTCTTTCTGCCACATTGTTTCCATAAAACATAAAACTGAGTACATTTCAGAATTGGTAGAAAAAATGTTTAACCCTTTGATTATGGAGACCAAGTTCTACCTTAAGGACTTGTGAGTGTTTCTGAAAAAGACATCACATATAAGCTTAGCAGTCAGGATAAATTGATGGTCACTTTAGACACAGAAGCATTGCATACCAGCATTCCTCAGGAATTCGGTATAGAACTAGTCAGGTTTTATCTTACAAAAAATTCCAAGCTAAGTAGTTCAAAAATGAATACTGTTTGTAACTTAAAAGAGTTAGTTTTATATATTTTTTTTCTGGTTTAATAATACTATTTATCACCAGAAGAAGGAAATGGCACCGTCTTTTGCGAACTTAGTTTTAAGTGCATGGGAAGAAGAAGTATTAATGCCTTTAGATGGTTTTGATAAGACCACATTATATATATGCAACACAAACATATTTTTTCTATGGCAGGATACAAGAGAATTAGATATGTTTTTGTGTGAAATAAAAAATAGTATTGGGTTTTTAAATTTTACAATTCTAAAATGGGTATGCATATACAGTCTTTAGAGATTGATCTGCGTATAGATCACCAAAATAATAAGTTTGTATCTAATATTTATAGAAAGAAGACTCTTAGAAATTGCTATTTAGATTACCATAGCCAATATCTGGTTTTCATGAATAAAAACATAGTTAAAGGTCATTTTATTGACCTATCAAGGATCATAAGTGAAGAGAATCTTTTTCAAGAAGTGTGTAACCATCTTAAGCAATTATTTTTAGACAGGAATTATCTGGCCCATTTCATTGAAAAGTTAATGATAGAAGTCATGGAATTTAATAATACTAAGTTTGCACCTGTACTAATCAATGGATTTGAAGTTAAAACATGAGCAGAAGAAAACAAAGATATAGTTATGTTCCACGTTCCCATATGTTCAAATTTTACAAGCCATTCACAATATTTTATGTAATAATTGGCATATATAGCAGGGCAACAAAGAATTGGACAATATTGTAGGTGAAAGCCCACGATTTTGTTATAAAAAACAAAGATCTTAAAACAATTTTTTGAAACAGGAGATAGGTTTGAGTGTAAAAGTAAGGCATGACTAAGTGGAATATATAAATGTGGTAAATGTAACGTATGATTTTATATTAGAAGGTAGACAATTGATTTTAGCAGCATGGAATTACACTCTTAATTATTCACGTTTTTTACAATTGTAATTCCAGGTTAGTAGTTTATATAGTAATTTGCAAGTCAGGTTTTAGTTTTTACATTGGTAAAACTAATAGGCACTTGGCTGATTGGGTATGGGAGCATAAAGCCAGTATAATAAAGAAACAAATCATGCTCTAGCCAAGCATATTTGTAAAGATTTCAACAGCTTCAAACTTCTTGTTTTAAAACAAATCGGGGATTTTATAAGAGATGTAAATATGTACTTGGAATACAAAGAATTAAAATGGCAGTTGTTTTTAAATGCTGACAGATTCCCCGGCCTCAATGAAAATTTGAATATTAAGTGTGTTTTAAAATGGAGCCTGTGCGGGGAAGTGAGGTCAGGATATGTTGCTGTTTTTATTGGATTAATGCTGCTATTTAAACTTGTTATGTCATCATTCTGATGACGTTCTTTGGGTAATTAAAGAGAACAAAAGAGCTTAATTTATAATTAGTCCGTGGTCTGTTCTGTTCATCCTGTTATTTTTGTTTGGGTTAATATTTAAAAATCACCCCTATTTTTGGGCCTTTGTCTTTGAATTATTTATGGCTTTGTCTAGATTTCTGTGCTAAGAGGTTTTGAGGTATGATGCACATACATGTAATAGCAGTGAATTCAAAAATAATAAACGCTGCATCTACTTTTTGAGAACTATATAAAATGTTTTTCACGTCATCCTTTAGTTGCCTTTACTCCAGAAATACTTGTTCTGCTTGTGACATTTTACAAGTAAATTTTATGCAGAACTACTAGTTAGTGCATTCAGATTTATCAGTAAGGTTTTCAACAATACTTTATGACTCATAGACAGGTACTCGAGGCACCAAATGCAACCTGAGTTACAGACAGGACCAACTAAGAGCAAAAGAATGAGGTTTTGACCAGTATAACATAGCAATCAAGTCTTATATACTCAATGAGTGTAAATGGGGTGTATAATATTTCTCACTATCCCTTATTAAACAAATCCATTTTCATATTTATGCAGAATGAAAATATAAAAGTATAAGAGTGGCCCTTTAATTGATAATAAATTTAAGAACAAATTAATTTTGCCAAAATGTATGACAAAAATATTAGGTTTAAAGACTGCTCATTTGTCACTTCAAGTTACTGTAATCTGAAAATCATCTGTTAGCGCTAAGATAAAACATATAAAAAAGCAGATTATGTAAACTACTGTACTTTTATGCACATACAAAATGTTGTAACTACTAAACTGTCTGGGTAGCACTTGTTCAAATGATCATGAAACAATTTCACCTATATATAATTGCCATAGGTTACATTTCATTTTCACAGTACCAGTATCAAGTGGTACAAGCGTGCATATTTTATAAAATACAGTTTTGTACCTACCATAAATGTAGATGTTCGAAGATCCACATTGCTGCAATCCTTACACTTGGGTAGTCCGCTGTCCTCGGTCGGCCCGAATATCAAAGTATAAGGCTGACGTCGGTCAAGGCGCATTAGACTGACATCAGGACGTCAGGGTACAAATGCGCATGACCGACGTCATATCCTCAGTCTTTTCTTGCTCCAGATGTCAGAAGACCCTAACAAGAAAGGTCAAAACCCAAAGACAACAAACCAACAACTAACCACCCTAGCACTAATAATATGTACAATATATACAATATACACAATATTTACAATCCAACCCACACAACCGCCTCTAACTACAGAGGGGAAGGAGGGAGGGTAAATTGGACTGCAGCAATGTGGATCTTCGAACATCTACATTTATGGTAGGTACAAAACTGTACTATGTTCTTCATCTCACATTGCTGCAGTCCTTACACTTGGGTAGAATCCCAAAGCAGAGGTAAGGGAGGATGGCACAACTTATAAAGAAGCAGGAGCTGCCAAAATGCCCTGTAAAATAGCAGTGGCAAAACCAGCCCTAGATTTAGAGTAAAGTGGAAGGTGATAATGCTTAGAGAAAGTATGCACAGAACTCCAAGTAGCTGCCTCCAAGATATCTTTAGTTGCCACCCCTTAAAAGCTGTTGAAGTGGCAGTAGCCCTAGTGGAATGAGGCCTAATCCCAGCGGAACCTCCTTGCCATGATGGGAATAACAGAAAGCAATGCAAAACCCAATCCACTTAGAAATAGTTTGTTTTGACACAGGCTTGCCCTGAGAACTCAAAGCAAAAGAAACAAATAACTGCTGAGACTGCCTGAACCCTTTAGTTCTGCTCAAATAATATCGCAACTGCCTGTGTATATCCAAAGTGTGCAAAATCTTTTCCCCTTTATTTTGGGGGTTTGCATAAAAGGTAGGCAAATGAATAGTTTGGTTTAAAGACACACTAGAAACCACCTTAGGCATAAAGGAAGGATTAGTACGTAAAGATACCCTATCCTTATGGAAAATTAAGAAAGGCTCAACTGCCATAAGGGCCTGTAATTCAGAAACCCTTCTCGCAGAGGTAATGGCTAACAAAAAAGCAGTCTTCCATGATAAATATTTTAACTCAGCAGTAGCTGCAGGCTCAAAAGGTTGTAGAGTGAGTTTCTCCAACACAAAATTGAGATCCCAAGCAGGAGTAGGAGCTCTCCGTGGGGGTCTTATATTCTTTGCCCCTCTAAGGAATTGCTTAAACAAAGGATGAGAAAACAATGGTGGGTCACAGTCATAGTGAGCAGAAATTGCTGCAGCATGAATCTTAATAGAAGAGAAGGACAAACCTTTGTCCAGTAACTCAGTAAGATATTGAAGAGCCACACTTAAATTAGGCTTAGAAACATCAAATGCTTTTGCTGCACTCCAAAACAAAAATCTCTTCCATTTATCTGCGTACACTTTCCTTGTACTAGGCCTTCTGGCTTCCAAAATAACATTCAAAACTTGCTGTGGAAGCTGAAACCCTCCAGGGTTTAAAAAAGAATATGTCAGGCTGTCAGGTGAAGAGAGTGAAGTTTGACATTGAGTAAATGACTGTTCTCCTGAGTCAGCAGGTGTGGAATCGAAGGTAAAGGCCATGGAGGCTCCCTGCCAGACTTCTCAGTAGTGGGTACCAATGCTGTCGAGGCCAATCTGGAGCTATTAAAATCATCTTTGGCTTGTCCTGTCTGACCTTCAGAAGTACCTTTGGGAGGAGAGGCAGAGGTGGAAAGGCATACACATGAAGATTGCTCCAATTGAATGAAAGAGCATCCACTTTCCAAGCTGTGGGATGAAAACTTTTGTGCAAAACTTTGGCAGCTGGTAGTTTAGTGGAGAAGCGAACAGATCTATGTCTGGAGTTCCCCATGACACTGTCAATTTCTGAAATACATGAGGATCCAATTTCCACTCGTGGGGATCCATAATTTGTCTGCTCAACACATCTGCTAAGGAGTTCTGTGCTCGGCAGAAACCTTGCCTGAAGATTTAGCTGTAAACTGAGAGCAGTCTCCCACAAAATCATTGCTTGTCTGCACAGAGGATAAGAATGTGTTCCCCCTTGCTTGTTGATGTACCACATGACAGTTGTGTTGTCTGTTAGAATCAACACCTGCCCTGGAAGAAGTAAATCCTTGAAAGCTATTATTGCAAATTGGACTGCTAACATCTCCTTCAGGTTGATATGTAGATGTAGAAGTCTGGCAGGCCACGTGTCTTGTATCCACTTTCCATTTAGATGAGCTCCCCAAGCTTTGTCTGAGGCATCTGTCGTTAGAATCTGACTCGCCTCTGGCCGGGTCACAGAGAGTCCCTTGTTTAGGTGACATTCCTGAGCCCACCACAAAAATTCCTTTTGAATGCAAGGTATTATCTGAATGACAGTGTCCAAATCTTGGCAGTGCTGTGTCCATAAATTTTTGACATACCATTGTAGCTTCCTCATATGCAGTTTGGCATTGGGAAGCACCAGAATACAAGATGCCATGAACCCCAAGGCTTGAAGGACTGTCCTTGCAGTCAGCCTGGACTGATGAGACAATTGATGGAAGTAAAGAGAAAGATTCTTTTGTTTGTCCGGGGTCAAAAAGGCCATCTGGGATGCTGTATTCAGTCTCACACCCAGAAAGCACATGTCCTGAGAGGGTACTAGACTGGACTTTATTTCGTTCACAGAATACCCCAGGCATCTTAGCACTGCTATCACATAGTGTAGATGATGAAGAAGTTCTTCCTTTCCTTGAGCCAGAATCAGGCAATCGTCCAAATAAGGATAGATCTGTATTCTTCTTAGCCTGAAGAAAGCTATCACTGGAGCCAGAACCTTCGTGAATACTCTGGGTGTAGTAGATAAGCCAAAGGGCAATGCAGAGAACTGATAATGAGAAGTCCCAGCCCGGAAACGTAGATACTTCCTGCAATTTAGCCTGATAGGAACATGAAGGTAAGCCTCCTTGAGATCCAGAGTCACCATCCAGTGATCTTTGCCCAGCAGAGGTAAAAGCTGTTGTAACGTCAACATTTTGAACTTGGGAATGTCCAGATAAGTGTTGAGGATAGATAAATCCAAAATTGGTCTCCACGTGTTCCCCTTCTTTGGTACTAGGAACAGGCGAGAATAAAATCCTAGGCCCACTTCTGACAGAGGGACCGGCTGAATGGCTCCTATTTGGAGCAGCAGAGAAATCTGTTTGTGAGCCTCTATTCTTTGCTGAGGAGGAACGTCTGGCATGCCTTTGAAAGGAGGCAAGGTATGGAAATAAAACCTGTAACCTTGGTGTATGATATCCAATACCCATCTGTCTTGGGTAATTAAACTCCAATTTTCCTTGAAAAGTGCCAACCTTCCTCCCAAAGGTGCTGCCAGATGAGAAGGCTCTGGCAGCTGAAAAGGTAGGTCATTGGGTCTGTTTACGAAAGGACTGACCCCTGCCCTCACCCGAAGACTGTGCAGGTGAACTCCCTGTTCTAGGCCTGAAAGAGCCCTGAGCTCTGCCCCTACCCCGTCTAGACCTACCCCTAGACTGGGAATCATAAGAAGGATACGTCCACCCCTTAGTAGGCCAATTTCTGCTAAACTTCGGAGGCTGAACCTGCAAAAAATCTTTAACAGTCTGCATAGACTTAGCCTTGTCTTCCATTTTCTTTAAGACTGCCTCAACAGGTGAACCAAATAACACATCAGCCTGTAAAGGAGCATCTAAAATCCTTGTCTTAACATGGTCAGATAAATTCTGATCTCTCAGCCAGGCATGCCTGCGAAGAACTGACCCTGTGGCAGCCACCCTAGACGAGGCCTGTACAGCATCAAAACCACATTGCAAAGAATGCTTACCAACTTGTTCAGAGACATGTACCAAATCCTGTAACTCTTTACACTCAATACCTTCCGCCAGAGCATCTACCTTAGACTTCAATTGAGACAGTAGATAGTTTTGGTATTTCAACATGTGAAACTGGCAATTTAGAGCCCTCATAGCTAGGGTGGAAGACGTATAGACTTTCTTTCCCCATCTATCCAAAGCCCTAGCCTCTTTATCTGGAGGAACCAGATTTTTAACAACAGAAGCCTTAACACCCTTAGGCCCCTGACTAACAGTTTCTGGGTCCGCCCTAGGGCTCTTAAAAAGAAACTTATGAGCTTCAGGCACCCTATAATACCTATCCGGCTTAACAGGAGCAGGAGGCAAAGAATCAGGATTAAGAGAAGCCTCTGCAAACACATCCTCCACAACATCCAGAGCAGGAGGTATAGCCAAAGGCCTATGCTGGGGTAAAAACAGAAATTCCCTCAGCCTTTTCCTGGAATCAGAGAAATCCTGACCTTCCCACTTAAAATGCTCCCTCATGGAATGAAGAGTCTCTGAAAAAGAAAAATCCTCAGGAGGAGAAGCAGAAGGAGTAGAATCATCCACATCAGAATCAGAATAAGGAGAATACTCCTGCAAGTCTTCAGCCGAAGACTCAAACATCTGAAGCCTGCTCAAAACTCCCCAACTCAGGTTCCACCCTAGGCCTCTTATCAGGAGGGGGCAAAGAACCTCTAATCAAGGTAATCAAATCTTCTGCCATTTTAAGCATATGCTTCTTGGGCACAGATCCTGAAGAACTAGGAGTGACACCAACTGAAGCTAAACCTGGCCTGCCTCTGGGAGAAGCCTTGGAAACAGAAGGCCTAACCACCCTAGGAAGGGAGGGGAGTATAGTAACCTGAGAAGCCCCTTCAGCCCGGCTTGCCTCCTGGGAGGCCACATCCTGCAATAACAAGGTCTCCCCCTGGGACTCCAGAGAAACCTCCGGTGGAACCACCGGCTCCACCAACACCTCTAAAGAACCGGCGTCCGGTACGGACGACTCGTCTGCCCTGGGCTTAGCTGCTTTATCCTTGCGCTTCTTCGAAGAAGCGGACGTCGGAGCATCCGACGGCATATTGTAATTGCACCGCTTCCCGAAGACTAACCTGGCACAATCTAACCTTCTCTTAATAGTGCGCTTATTGAATCTAGCACAAAAGCGACACCCAACAACGTCGTGCTCAGGCCCTAAACAAGGAATACACAAGGTATGATAATCTCTATGCGGTATCTGCTTCCCACAAGAAATACAGTTATTCACTTTTTCTGACATCCGGTAAACCACTGAGGCAAGAAAAAAACAAAATATTCCCCAACGGGGTACTTAGCCAACTTTGACTCGGTCTGAAACTCCGAATTCGAAAAATTTCAGAACGCCGAACGGCACTTGCAACGCTGCTTCTGCATCGGACCATGCGGCAAAAAAGACTGAGGATATGACGTCGGTCATGCGCATTTGTACCCTGACGTCCTGATGTCAGTCTAATGCGCCTTGACCGACGTCAGCCTTATACTTTGATATTCGGGCCGACCGAGGACAGCGGACTACCCAAGTGTAAGGACTGCAGCAATGTGAGATGAAGAACATCCACCTTTACTCAAGAATATGTGTAATCCCTTTCAAGTTAACATAAGGCAGAGATAAGAGCAACAATAGTTATAAAATGCTAGTACAGAGAGAATCACTTCATCAAGACTACACATTGCAAAGGTAGACCCTTAAAGAATTAACAATTCACTTTACAAACTAATTTCCTTTCAAAAGTATATATTTTTCTTCAGTTTTCCTTAACTTGTGATAAAATTCTTATGTCAGACATTTTTCTAACAATGTAATAATGCAAAAGCACCAATATACTTCCTAATAAAAATTTTGTGATGCCTAAATAGGGAACACAGGTTGTACTTCATCTATGAATTGGGAATATTTAAACATTGCACTTTAAACATAGTACTATAAAAAGAACACCTGGGATCTTCATTTCAGCCCTGCTCCAGGATGTAACATTTCTTATACCCACATGCAGAAAAATGACAACATAAACTTTGCCCATCACATTCATAGGTTCATAGGTGTTTACTAGGATAATGACCACAAGGGCCTTTTTAAACCTAGCCATGCATCCCAAATCTCTGATAAATTCTGATACCCTTGGTTAGTGTAAGCAGGGGCTTAGGAGATGAACCATTTACAGGTTGCCTGTGTCCACTAGAGACATAGGTGCCAAACCAAGGATGAATTTCCTATTCCTCATCCAATTGTCCAGGTTGCACTTGAATTGGGTTAAGGAGGAACTCTGCTTCGCATGGGTGGGGAGCCTGTTCCAGAGTCTGTGGGATACAAACCTGCTCTCCAGAGGTCCTATTTATATCACAGACAAGGTTTAAGTCTTTAGAACGGGCAATTCTGGTGCTGTTTGTTTTTCAGATATGCAGGAGGTCCATCAGAGTTGGGTCAGTGAATGCCCTATATGTCAGGCACAGATCTCCTCTCAAAAGCCCATAGGAAACATAATACAGGGGTTGAGCTTTAAGGTGGTCTGCATAGAACATTTCATTTAAGCCCTGTATTCTTTTAGTGAGAAACTTCTATGGATTTTCCAATTCTTGGATATGCCTGTTGAGGTACATACTAAAGCGAGTATTGTACTCAATGATAGGTCTGACGAATGCTGAATACAGTGGAACAATGACTTCCCTGGACTTAGATGCCATACCCTTGTTTATAGGTTGCTCAGCATAGAATGATTTTCTCACCACTGTAGACACTTGATAGTCAAAGGCTAGATTACTATCCATGTGTGTCCCTAAGTCCCTGACTACTGAGTCAACTCTAAAGAGTGTGTTGTCAATATGATAGTTACCTGGGGTGGATGAATTCCCAAAGGATACTATTATGCATTTGTTGGCATTTAGTGTTAGTTTGTGGCTCTAACACCAGTTGTTTGTCTGTGGCAGCCCCTCCAGGAGAACATTTGTGTCAGAGTGGGATTCAATGACAGCTCCTAATTTGCAAACATCTGCAAATTTAGTCATCCAGAGACCACGGACATTGGCCTTGACTTCAGAGAAGTAAATGCCAAAAAGAAGCAGTCTAAGAACTGATCTCTGAGGAACTCCACGTGTGACTGGCCTGTTTGTAGAGGTGGACTCCCTAATTTTAACTTCCTGGGTCCTGTCTGTGAGCCAGTTGGCTATCCACCAGGTAACCTGCGGGTTTGTACCTAACCTCTTGAGTTTGTCAACAATGCGTGAGTGGGGTATTGTGTCAAATCACTTGGCCAGGTCAAATTAGGTAGTGTGAACCATTTTGCCCTCATCCATTGCTTTGGTGACCTTCTTAAAGAAGTCCACCAGCTTGAATAAGCATGATTTGCCCTTGATGAAACCAAACTGGGTTGGGTCTAGGGTCTGGAGGTTTACTATATCACTATTGATCATTTCCATGATAATTCTTTCCATGGCTTTACATATAAGACTAGTGAGACTTATGGGTCTGTAGTTTCCTGAGTCTGTAGATGGCTCACCTTTGTGCAGAGGGATGACTGTTGCTGTTCTCCATTCATGAGGCACAAAGCCTGTTTGGAGGCTATAGTTAAATTGCAATTCCAGAGGCCATGGAAGGTCATGTTTCATGCTATTTAGAAGGCATCCTGGGATATTGTCTGGGACCATTGATGCAGTGTTCTTGGCCTTACAGAGAGCATTAAGGATCTGTTCTCTAGTGATAGCAGGGGGAGTTATATTTGATGGTATTTCCTGAGGGAAGGTTGAAGGGGAGACAGGGGTAAAGTTGGAGCTGACTTTATTGGCCAGTAGGTTTGCTATATCTTCTGGCTCAGTATAGGAATCACTTTCTATCATGAGTTCTATTACCACAAATAGACTCTAACAGCTGACTATAAACACACAAACCACATATTTTAGAGCATATAAATACCTGGTCCAAAAGATGTAATCGTTTGACATAGGCTTCTTCAGTCTGGAGAAGTTCATTAGCAATGTTAAGTAGTTTCTCTGGCATAGATATCTGCAAATGAGAACTATATATTAGACTGCCATAACATAAATGTCTTAATAAACTTTACTCCAGTTGCAAAAGTCAAATAACAACAGTACAGCTATTAATTTACTTGCATTATACAAACAAATTGTTGCATTATAGACATGCAACTCACAAATGGTTGCATCTGCTTCTTTTCTATATGCTTTAGTGATTGCTGTTCTGGAATCAGTGTAAAGAACAGTGTTAATATGTACAGTACAGTTAAACTTACCATGACAGTAGATGTTCGAATGACCGCTGCTACAGTGGCCTTAGCTATATGAGTTGTATCCGACTAAGGATATAAGAGCCATCCAGCTTCAAAAGCTTCAGGGTACCATTCACTCACCCAAACTTTCAAGCACCTCAAGCTGAGGTGACTAAAACACAAGTTTGCGTGTGAAGTCCTTCATAGTTTTCCAGAGAGCAGACAGAGGTAGGGATACAAAAAAATGTCGACAACCTGGCATAAAGGAACACCAAAAAACAATACTGGTATGGTAAGTTCAACTTACATAACTGTACTATGTTATTCATACCGATCACTGCTACAGTAGCCTTAGCTATATAGGAAGATTACCATAGCTAACTATATTTGTGAGGAGGAAGTAAAATAGTCCAGGAGCCCATGGAGAATGGTCCTAGCAAACCTTGCTCTAGTCCTAGAGAAGGAATCAAGCTTATAGTTCTTTGTTAAAGTATGTACTGAGGACCAAGTAGCAGCTTTTAGAATACATCTAGAATCCAACCCTTTCCAAAAAGCCATACATGAAGCCAAAACCATGGCAAAGTGGGCCTTGACTCTGCCTGGAATAGATTTGACATAGTGAGTTTAACAAAAGGGAATAGCCTTAGACAACCATATAGACATAGTCTACTTTGACACAGGTTGTCCCTTCATCTTATCTTCAAAAGAAATTAATTGATCTAATAATATGAAAGATTTAGTTCTTTCAAGACAGTACCTGAGTTGTCTGTGGACATCCAAGGTATGGATTATCCTTTTTCCCTCATTATTAGGTTCAGGAAAGAAAATGGGGAGATGGATAGTTTGGCTTAAAGTAAACTTGGATACTACTTTAGGCATAAAAGAAAGTTTAGTCCTCAAATAATTCCTATCCTTATGGAAAATGAGGTAGGGTTGACACATGATAAGAGCTTGTAAATCAGATACCCTTCATGAGGTCAGAGCACTCAGTAAAACTATTTTCATTGCTACAAATCTTAAGTTAGACAGATTAGCTGGTTCAGATTTAGAAAGTGTTAGATTCTCTATCACAATATACAGATCCCAAGTAGGGGCCACAGGCTTATTTGGAGGTCTCTTATACAACCCCCCCTTTCAAGACCATTTTGACATGAGACTGCCTTGTAAGAGGAGGGTCCATGGGCAGACATGGTGAAATGACAGATAAATGAACCCTGACAGACCAATAAGCAAGGACATAGGATAATAACTCACACAAATGTAAAACCAGAGCACAACTAGCTCTTTGTGGGTGCTGGTTATGTTGGTGGCACCAACTAGAAAACCTTTCCCACTTGATAATATATGGCTTTTTAGTAATAGGTTTTCTTGCCTCCATTAGTACCTGCTGCATGTCCCCAGAAAACAGGTGCCTATAAGGAATTATGACCCTAGCTTCAGGTAGTCAAATGAAGATGACTGATGCTGGGGTGTATCAAACACCCCTGTTCATGTAAGAGTACATCCATTCTGTGAAGAAATTGCGGTAATTACCCCTGGCTATTTCCCAAAGCAGGGAGGGCCACAGTTGCCTAGGCCAGAACAGAGTCATAGCAATAGTCTTGGTGGATTCATTCTGAATTTTCAGAAGTACCCTGGATATTACTGGAAAGGGTGGAAAGGCATACAGGAACATTCCTGTCCAAAGAAATGAAATGTCATTTGTCTTCCAGGCCTTCTTGCTTGGAGTCCTAGAACAGACTTTTGCCAGTTGATTGTTCAAAGAGGAGACAGAGAGGTCTACTTGAGGAACTCCCCACAAATCGATCAAATCTTGGAAGACCCCTGATCTAGTTTCCATTTGTGAGGGTCTGCCCAGGTCCTGCTCTGCTTGTTTGCCACACACTTTTGCTCTGACAGAATGTAGGATGCCTGTAAAGTGAGAGTGTGCTGTGAAGCTATATCCCAAACTAGCATGGCTAGTCTGCAGAGGGGGTACAATCTGGTTCTCCCTTGCTTCTTGACTTACCACATGACTGTGGTATTGCCTGTAACCACTTGAAGAGGTCCCAGGGACCAAAGATAGTCCAAACATTTGAGTGCCTTGATCAGAGCAAGCATCTCCTTGATATGTAAGTACTTGCAACTGTCCCTTAAGTCCCACCCCCCTGCACTTTTAACCTTCCTGAAACTGCTCCACAAGTAAAATCTGAAGAGTCTATGGTAACTGACTGCTTTGAAGCAGGGAGGGAGAAGGGGAGACCTGCATTTATGGATATCTGTTGTATCCACCACACAATTTCTCTTCTGACAATACCCAGTACTGGAATCTGAAAAGATAAAGGGTGTTGATGCTGGGACTAAAGAGATTTCAGATTCCCTATAACTTTTTCATGTGGAGTCTTTCCAGGGTTATCATGAGAATCATAGATGCCAAGACAACTAAAATCCTGAGTGGAAAACTTTAGAAATAGATCTAAATAAAAATATATTTTTGCTGTGAAAGAAATGCTCTTTGAACTGAGGTGTCTAGTTTACATCCCAGGAACACATTTCTGTGTGAGAGAGTCAAGAAAGACTTGTTTGTGATACTGCCAAAATTCAAAATTATGTTCTCTTGGAATCCCAGCTTGTGGAAGAAATCTCTCACCCAACAGGGAAACTCTGCAAAGAAATGCAAGTTGTCAGAGTCTGGAAAAATCTGAGTACCTTGTAGCCTGCAATATGCTATATCTGGAGCTAGACATTTTGTGAACAATCTTGGTGCAGTGAATAGTCCAAAGGGTAAGGCAGAGAACTGATAATATGATACAGATACACAAACTCTTAAGAAAAGCTTGAAGTCTGTTTGAACAGAGATATAATGATAAGTGTCATTTAAGTCTAGTGCTACCAGGAAACTTGAAAGATGAAGAAGAGGTGTCAGGATGATAAATAACATAATTTTGAATTTTGGCACTATCACAAACAGGTTTAGGAAAGAAAGATGCAGAACTGGTCTCAAAACATTTTCTTTTTTTGGAATAGGAGTATCCTTGAATAAACCTGCTTTCCCACCTGGGAGGGGGGACCTGGTTTAATCACTCCTTAGGAAAGTATGTGATGAAGAAAAGATGGAAAGAAATGAGTCTGCTCCGCAGGATGGAGAATGATCCCCTCGAATAGAAGAATTTCCTCCCAATACCATCTGTAACCGATATGAATGATTTTCTGGACCCATTTGTATGAAAACAATCTGTTGCCAAAGAGAAGAAGGCATATTCTGACTTAATAAAAGAGAAAAGAGGCCGGGATAGGAGGAGTCAACAAGGTCTCTTGAATGATCATTCAGACTTGTTAAGAGATGTTAGAGACTTCTTTTTGAAACGTTCTTATCACTTCATCTTAAACGTCTGTTTACCTGAATTCTGTTGAGACAGCTTATTTTAATTTTTGCTAAAACTGGATGAGAAGAAAGAAAATCCCTTAGAAAATTTGAAAAAGAAGGGCTGGAAAATCTTAGAGAGCCCCTGCTTCAGCTTGCCCCTTTCATCACACTTTTTGATCACCTCTGCAGCACTGGGGCCAAACACTATATATCTATCCAAAGGAGAACTCAAAATCTCATTTTTACATCATCTGGGAGATTCTGAAAATGTAGCCATGCAAACTTCATAAAAAAGTACCAGTTCCATAGACCTGGAAGAAGTATCAACAGATTCATAAACACACTGCAAACAATGAGTAGTGTGGCCTATGCAAAAGGAAAAACTAAGTAATTTAAAGCAGATTTTCCCTCAGTAGAAGTAATTGTAGATTCAACATTCCTCATTATTTCACAATATGTCAAAACAAACTTTAAAAAATAAACCTGATAATTCAAAATTCTGAAAATCAAGGTTGCAGAACTATGCACTTTTTACCCATAACTAATAAATAATTTTCCCATCCTTATCAGAAAGAATAGTATTGGAATTAACTAGCTGCTTATCAACAGTGGGATCAATTGGTCGACTAACAGGAAAATTGAAGCAGCAACACACACATCCTCTTCTTCTGGAAACTCCTTCTGTAACAACTCTGTATTTTCTGAGCGGCTGAGAAATTTTGTGTTTTGCTACTACAGACACTGGCATATTGTAGCAATTGCCTCACAGAAAAAGAACCCCCCCACAGGGAAAATTAGAAACTGAGCTTTGCTTTGAGCCTGAATCAGAAATCTACGAAATAAAACCGGAATCCTTCCCTTTATCTTCTTGTTCAGATTCAGAATCTTTAATTTCTTCATTAAAAAATGATTCCCTCATTCTTTTACCAGAAACTACTTTACAAGAAAGACCTATAGCCTGAATTAAACCCTGAACCAGACCTAGTAAACTACTCCTGCCTACATTTGAGGAGGAGTAGATACATGCTTGTTTTTCTGTTTCTTTTTATCAAGGAAAATGGGGCTGACCATGTTAATAATGGCAGCGGCTGCTTCCCCATGGATGGGCACAACATTCTAGCACAACAGGGAAATCCCCTCTCCCAGGACCAACAAAAGTGGTTCTTCCTTGGCCACTGAGAGGTCTCCAATAGCTGCAGAAGACATGGTTAACCCCTGGTCCATACTGGCTGTAAGTGATACACCAGAGGGATCCAAGGTAAAAGATGAGTGGTGTGAGGTACAACAAATGGCCACAGCAGAGTCATCCATCTTTGGGTAAGACAAACTGCTACATGCTGTGGTAGCAAAGGATATTTGCTTCATTTGTTTTCTTTTTGTAGCTGAAAAAAGGACAGATTGTGGAACTAGTAGTTTGTTCCATGATCGTGCCAAAAATGACCCTTCTTTTCCAAGGAAGACAGACAGCAAATGCCGGTAAAACTACGAGTCCAGAAAAGCTACTTTTTTGTTTGCAGAAAAAACACAGCAAAAGGCCCTTTGAAACACTATGCCAACTCCACCAAGGAAAAATAAACACAATTTCTCCACAGAAAATTTCAGTTAGTTAACATTATTTTTAAACTGGCAGAAATATCAAGTGCTATGTTTAAAAGTACATTACAGTCTCAAGGCAATCCATTATAACACAACACCCCTAGCTTTAAAATAACTTAATTGAAGAGAAAAATAATAAAACATCAATACATTTAAGAAAATGCAAGTTTTTTTTTCCTTCAAGGGGAACGTATCTGCCCTGCAAAGGAAAAAAAACAAGCCAATCGTATATCATCAAAAGCCTTAGAAGAGTGTAGTCTTCTGTGGCAGTGAAGTTCTGAAGGGCTCTGAATGCAAACTTGTCTTTTAGTCAGCTCAGCTCAAGCTGCTTGACAGTTTGGGTGTGTGGAAAGCACCTTGAAGTTTTGAAAGCTAGCCAGCTGTTATATCCTTGGCAGAATATAACTAATATAGCTAAGTCTACTGTAGCAGTGATCAATATGATGAACATTAGTAGGACCTAATAGTACAATGGTGATAATCTACGATTGAGAGGCATGATAAGCCACAATGAGCATATCTCATTAGCAACTAAATATCAACTCACTGCATCAGTCACTGCACTGTTAGACATAGCTCTGCTAGTGTTCTCCGTACTAGCCCATGTAGCACAGTTGCAAATAAACCTTCAATACACACACTCACACATATAAAAAGCTGCAATCATTCTTGTACACACACACACACACACACACACACACACACACACACACACACACACACACACACACACACACAGATGGCTTCATAATACTGTGGCAATAACAGCCCTGCTGCCCAAGTAGCATAGTAGCTACTCTTTGAATTCCTCTGCCAAGATATTCCACTGTTGAAGAAATTTCTTAGGACAAGAACACGGGTAATTTGCATTAGTCATGCCTCCAGACTGCTGTGTTTGTGTGTGGCCTTCAACAGTAACATTATTGTAGAGTTGCAGGCCAGCACCTTCAGACCACTGTAGCAGTTCTGCTATCTCTGAGTCTCACAGGAATAAAGCTAAGAGAAAGCCTGCACAGGACAGGTTAATGCACAGCATTATGACTTTCAGAATCACAGGAAATATCTTTTTGTAAAACTGCTACTTAGTGTTTTGTTTTTCAGTTTCTTTAGAATTGTATTTTTAATTTTGCATTCATTGTTTCCTATTAAAGCAAAACATACAAAACAGACAACTAAACACGGCCAATGATCAGAAATTGAATTGAGCACCAAATAAGATAAAAAGAAAGAACTTTAATAAATAAGTGACCGGTTTCATGTACTAGACACTTCTTCAGATTAAATACAATCAATCAAAACCAATTGCATTTAAATACCATACATTAAACAAACAAAATGACCAATCAAAACAGGACAAAAAAGCTCATTCATAAAAGCATATGACTTTATAGGAGCCAATTGTAGCACGTGTTAATTTTGTCAGTTTAAATATGGTGGAGGGAGTGTTAGGCATGTTTCTGTGTGGTAAATGCTGCTACTGTAATTTGGTTGAGAGTAAAAACACTCCAGACACAGGGATTGCCTATTCCTTTAAGGTTAGGGCTGACTGTAATACTAGGGACCTTGTTTATCTTGCATACTGTGCTCTATGTAAAAGTTTTTATATCTGAAGAACTAATAGGTCTTTGAAATGTAGGATTAGAGAATGTTTACCATATGTGGAAATATAATCTCTCTTGTTCCCTTGTGAAATGTGTTATTAATGAGGGCAAAACACATTATTTTGGGTTTCTAGTAATTGATAGGTTGTTTTGCATGGGACACTTAGTTGATTTAAGTAATAAGACTGAGACATTGGAAACACATTGGATTATTTTGTTGTGAGTAGTCAGAGGGTCCAGTCTAAATGAACATGTACTTCTGAAGCCTATGTTAAAATCTTGTAGGCTTGCTAAATAAGTGTTTTTTTTTATTTCTAGCTGATTATTTTTTACTGTATTTTGAATTTCTGTGTAATTTTGGAGATGCGGTTCAATGCTGCTCTATGAAGTATTATGCTTCGCTTTTATGATTGAGCTTTTTGGTGTTCGATTCACTTCTTGAACCTTGGCTGTGTTTAGGTGTCCATTTTGTATGTTTTTGACTTGTTTATTTCTCAGTCACCTATTTATCCTCAGTGGTACTTTTTCTTTTATTTCCTATTAAATGTTAGCATAGAAAATGTATTATTTGCAACAAAGTACAAGCTGTTTCCACAGCACCCATATTTAACTCAGTGAAGTAATGTTAAAGTATGATTAATATGCAAACTTCTTTTAACATTATTATCATATTTTTATTACCCTGTAGAATACCTTGACTTTATTTCAGTAATAAAGATTCCTTTTAATGATTTCCATAAAATTAATCCCTGTGGCATTAAACTTGTTGCTTATGAGTCCTTTAAAATTCCCTGTGCAAAGTACAAAGACTTGCTGACTACTGTTATCACATGATGATCAACAGAGAGGGAATTATGAACCCACTTTTCAAGTCTATAACAGCATTCTCATTTTGGAGTGGGGTATTGTCTATGTTATATGCTGGAGGAGGAGCAGTCTACCAAATGTGACAATATTTTAGTACAACAGGAATTTATATGAGTGTAAGTTCTTGCTGAAGGACATGTGCATCAGAGGGGGACTTGACACTGACTCCCAGGTTACAGTTGGTTGCACTAGTGATTAATCAGAGATCTTTGTTCTTGGTCTGGAGATCACAAAAGTCAATGTGAAAAAAAAAAAGCACTCCCAGCCCTAAGCCCCATGTGACACTGCTGGTCAACTTCATAGTCTCTGATGAGGCACCTGCTATCTGCACCATATGGGTTCTGTCCTTTAGCCAATTTGTTATTCATCTTACCACATAGGGAGGGATTTTTGTAATGTACTAAGCTCACTAACTATGCTAGCATGGAGGATGCTGTCAAACACCCTGGCCAAATCAAGGTACACTGTGTGGACAGCATAACCATTGTCAACAGCTTCAGTTGCCCTTTCAAAGACATTTATCAGATTGTTTAGATGGAATTGACCCTTGACACAGCCAAACTGCTGTGAGTCTAGCCTAATCAGATTTTAAAAATTATAGTTTATGCAAATAAGACTCATGAGGTGAAGGGCCTATAATTCCCAGGGTCAGTGGGAGTTACCCTTGTAGAGCAGTATCTCTATTGCTGTGCACCAAACCTCTGGGACAAAGCCAGTAGCTAATCTCAGGTTAAATACTTTAAGGATTGGCCCTTCCAGGGTTTGTTTAGTACTGTTTATTAAGCTGCCTGGTATGTTACTGGGTGCTATGGAGGAAGAATTTTTAGTCTTGGAGAGGAACTTCAGTACATGCTATTTTGTGATAAGGGAGAGAGAGATTCAGGAATAAGATGGCTTTGGAAAGTCACCCCTGAGGGAAAATTCACACTGCCTTTCTCTACTAGTATGCTAGCAATACCTACTGGGTCACAGTAGGTGGTATCATTAGGAATAAGATAAGAGCAATGTTGGGTGTTATTTCTTAGTTTTGTAACATAGCTAAAGAATGATTTGTAATTCTCATTAGCTTTACATGCTAACCTAAGTTTGTGGGCTACTTTTGTTAGTCTAATAGTAATTTTCATGTTTTCAGTCAGTTTTCTGAGGTTATATTTGACATGGGGGTATTTAGATCTGCCGTATAAGCTCTTTTACTATGGGATTTATTAATGCTAATGGACCATCTGGGTGAATGTTTTAAAATTTTCCATTATACTTAGATCTTGCTGGGACTGTCAGTTTTATACATTTATCTAAGTGGGCACAGAAGTCCTTTGTGAAGCTACCTGACGTGACAGCATCTCGGGTGATGGAGTGACTGCTGAAACTTTGTCATAAAATTAGATGAAATTAGCATGTTTGAAATTCTTGAATTCAAATATATTGGTTTCAGCAGGTTTAGAGATTTTTAAGGTGTAGTTCATTAGTTTATGATCTAACTTAACCAAAGAATGCAATATTAAGGGAATGTAGTAAATGAAGAAGCAATATTCACAATATTTATAAAGACCAGGTCAAGAATATTATGCCCTTCAGTGGGCTTTGTAACAGTCTGATTCAGGAAGCCTTTGTTTTCAAATCTTAAAACGTTTTATATATATATATATATATATATATATATATATATATATATATATCCTGCATTGGAGGTACAGATACTACAGTATATTGTGGGGTAGTTAAAGTCTCTCAAATAATGACATTCCTATTTATAGGGAGTTCATCAACTATACTGAGGAACCTTACATGATTTTCAGGAAACACAGATTATGTCCTATAGCAGGCTATAAATTTATAGTTGGCCCTATGTATTTTCATTTGGAGATCAGTGAGTGCCATTCCTAAGTCTCTGGGAGTCTGTCTAGGGCTGATATGGTCCCTAATAATTATGGAGATGCCACTATATTTGCTGTCTGGTCTGAAGGCATCCAAGGTGCAAAACCCAAGTATGGAGGGAGTGACATCTAAACATTCAAACCAAGTGTATGTAAAAAAATGCAAGAAAGATAAAGTCAGGCTAGAATATTTACTGTGTAATACCTTACACCTCCTGTAGTGGAGGCTCATAAGATATATACAAGTGACCCCTTAAGGACATACCAACGTTTCAACAACATGGCTTATGAATGCCCATGACTTTTTACTTTTGATGTCTTTATGAATATATTCAGGCCAGTAAAGCCAAATCCCACAACCTGCAGACATGCTGCGTTTTTTTTTTCTGACCTCATTAGTACAGCATAAGTAGATTGTTTGGATATACATTGGGAACACAAGCTTAAAATCAAGCCTTATGTCCATAAAAATAAGAGTTCTTGCAAAATATCCTGAATAATATCCAAACAAAAGGGGAAAAAGGTCACAAAGACAAACAATTCTGTAAAAACTACGAGAAAAGACCCATCCAGGCAGGAGTCTTCATTGTGTAATACCTTAAACCTCCTGTAGTGGATACCCTTGGGATGTATACATTTGCACATGCCACATGGGTTTCAACTACAAGAGGTTTAAGTATTACATAGTGAAGACTCTAGCCGACAGATCATAATACTGACACATCAAAATACATAACTTATAATACTGACAAAAAAAACACCCAACGCCCACATTAAATTAATGATGAAAAAGGCAAACGGTCTATTTTTCAACCAGTTTAAACCAAAAATAAAACAGACAAAAAAAACCCCTAATAATACCAAAAGACTTGCTCTGGGTTTCAGAAAGAAATCCAGAACTCCTGATATAGCTGTGATGAAAAGGTTGTCTTTCGAAAATGTGCAGAACTGTGGACACATTATTTGCAATGAGGAAAGACATCATTATTGGTTAATTTGCATGTCTCTGAATCACTTTTAACTAATGTGAGTGCTAATCAGTACTTTCTTGCAGTAGTTTAACACTGGTGATCATCACATCATGTCAGCATAGGCACACACACACACACACACACACACACACACACACACACACACACACACACACACATTCATTCCATACATCACACAAACACATCCTTCTCCCAACCTGATGGCACTCACAGACATACTCACGCATTCACCCATTCACCCATACAGACCCATGCACACACACAACCTACACTCTAACTATTCCCCCCATCTCTTCCCAGGTAGACACACAATCAGACATGTAGCCCCTCACACACACACATGCACACCCCACCCTAACACTGCCTGACAACTCCTCTGCACTTAACTCTACTACAATGGATGAATATGCCCTTTTGGTTGTGTTCATTAACATACGTGGCAAGCAGCAGCAATGCTAACTTATGCTTGCAGTTTCTGGGGAGAGCACATGGATAATTATCACATGCCTCTTCTAGAGAATGCCTCATTAGTATCTATCACAGTCACGGAAACAGACCAAAATGATGATACGTGTTTTTATGCAAAAGTAATGTATTAGGGCTGTTTTTGTATGAGGAAAGGTTACAATGAGACGTAAACATTGATTACTTCTCATAGTAACTTTCTGAATTCACACTATCATTTGAATAGTAGCAGTGTTATGGAAAGAGTTTTAATAAGGTAAGGTGTAGGGTCAGGGTTAGGATTAACACATATTACTAACACTGCAACTAACACTTGTACTACTACAGAAGATAGACTCCAACACACACAAACACACACAATCAACAAATATGCATGACACAAAAGCCATTTCCCTATTTAACCTTTACTATAACCCTAACACTAATCCAGTTACCTGTGTCTGCATTATGAACTGTCACTAAAATGAACTGTTTGTATTCTGATATTGCCGTTCACACTATCTGTATTATTAACTGTAATCATAACAACACACACATCTATGAGTTTATAATGAATAATTGCCAGTGAGTTTGATTGAAACAAAAAACATTGAACAGACTCACTAGAGATTACCAGTAATTGCCACTAAAACATTGTAAAAAATAATTACAAATCTAAACCAATAGATTTCATTTTCTTCACCCCTACACCCCCAAAAATTAAAAATACTAACTCTAGGATCACACAAACTCGAAAAAAGGTTAAAAAACTTGAATTATTGTAATGGTCTATTTAACGAACTTTGATAACCAAATGATATCACGTACCTTTAACTCATCCGTAACTCAGTCTTATTCTAGTCCTATGACTTCCAGTTTCTCCTTACAGGTCTTCTATTACTATTCTTGATTCTTTCGCCCACAGCTACTGACTAGACACAAAGTCCCCTTTCACAAAGGCAAATTCGCTCTCTCTTCCTTTCTGTCTGACTGGGCTTCTCACAACCCTCTTTATATCACTTTCGGTAGCTCATTAAAAAGCCTGATGTATGAAGCTGGTTTAGAGAAGTTTTGGATGATGATTAATAAAGAGATGAAGGAATTTATTTAGAATGGAAGAGGGTATGAGATAAGTGGGATATGGTAATTATCCCCTTAGAACAAAGTGATTTAGGATTACCAGATTAGATGGTATACTTTAGAGTTACACAGTTAAGGATAATATACATAACAAGGGGAAAGTTATAAATCAAAGAGAAAAGGGATGATGATGAAATAAATAGCTGTGTGGGAGTGATGAAGAGAAATAAAGAAAGAAGGATTTTGGATGTAGGCCCTTAACAATAATATCAGCAACCATACAAAGCATTACATTCATAAAGAAAGAAAAAGGATACTTTTTCGTTATCGGGGCAACACTTATAAAATGGTAGCACTCGCACAACTTTAAGCGCTGAAGTAGTTGTTTCGAAAGTCCAAGAAACAGACATGAAGCACCCTTTTTTTCCTGCCATGTAATGACTGAAACTGAAAAATGTAAGAAAAAAATGGGAGCTCTGACTGGTCAAACCGACAACTGTCATGTTTGTCCTATACTAAATAATTTACGAGTATTTCCTTTGTTTTCCCTATTAAGGACTAAACTGCTGATTCATAGGTTCATAGGTTCATAGGTTCATACTAGGCTATCTGCCCTAGGGCATTTATAAGCCTAGCCAGAATGTGTTTGGCTTTCGCCACCCATTTTAAATTTATTTTGCTATGCCCTTTTTCAAGGTTAGTATACTGTGCCTCTATCTAACAGTGACACAGAAGTGATACCCGGGGTAAACCTACGATCTCCCATCCACTCAACAAGATTCCTCTTGAAGAGAGTCAATGAGGGACTCTGCCTAACCTGGACTGGGATTTTATTCCAGAGTGAAGGGAGCCTCTGGGTTATGAATCTGTCCCTCCAGCATGTCCTATTTATTTCAGTGCTGAGGTTCAAGTCTCTCGAGCGCGTAGCTCGATGGGATTTGGATTTTCTGAGGTGCAGCATGTCCATTAATTCCGGGTTGGACATGGCTTTATACGTCAGGCACAGATCGCCTCTGAACAGGCGGTATGCCACTGAGTAGAGCTGGAGTTTCTTTAACCGGGCAGCATATGGCATCTGTTTGAGCCCTTTGATCCTCTTGGTGAGGTACTTTTGGGGTCTTTCCAGTTGCTGCAGGTGTCTGGTAAGGTACATCCCAAAAGGGGCATTGTACTCAATTATGGGCCTGATGAGGGATGAGTAAAGAGGCACGATGACCTCCCTGATCTAGATGTGAATCCCTTCATGATTAGGTGGGCTATATAAAATGTTTTTCTAACCACTTTGGCCACGTGGTTGTCAAATGAGAGATTGCTATCAACTTGGGTCCCCAGGTCCCTAATTACTTCTTCTGTACTTAATGGATTTCCACCTATGTGGTAATTTGTGGGCACTTTGTTTTTGCCAAAGGGGATGACTATACACTTTTTGGCATTTAGCTTGAGGCCATGGCTCTGGCACCAGTTGTCTGTTTCTATGAGGCCCTTTTGGAGGATGCTTGTGTTGGCTGGAGAGTCGATTATGGCGCCCAGTTTGCAGTTATCTGCGAACTTGGTCAGCCACAGTCCTTCCGTGTTGGCCTGTACCTCCGAGAAATATATACCGAACAAGAGAGGTCCCAGGACTGAGCCTTGTGGGACACCACTTGTAACTGGTTTGGAGTCTGACATGGCTCCAGCAATTCTAACCATGTGGGTTCTGTCCTTGAGCCAGTTTGCAATCCATCTAGTGACATAGGGGTTTATATTTAAGTTGGTGAGCTTATCTATAATGCCCGAGTGGGGTATTGTATCAAAGGCTTTTGCGAGGTCCAGGTAGGCTGTGTGGGCCACCTTCCCCTCGTCAATGGCCTTGGTGACTGTTTCAAAGAAATCAACCAGGTTTAAGAGGCAGGATCTGCCCTTAACAAAGCCGAACTGGGTAGGATTCAGTGTTTGTAGGTCCCCAATATCTTTATTTATGAGGTCCATGATGATCCTTTCCATAGCTTTGCAGACCAAGCTAGTCAGGCTTATGGGGCGATAGTTTCCAGGATCCGTTGAGGCACCACCTTTATGGAGAGGGACCACTGTTGCTGTATGCCACTCTTTGGGCACATATCCTGTAGTAAGGCTGAGATTAAACAGTAGTTTTATGTTTGGGTTTAGCTCTTCTTTGAGTTCATGTAGGACGCAGCCTGGGACACCATCTGGTCCCATTGATGCTGTGTTTTTTGCTTTGGAGAGGGCGGCTCTTACCTGAGCATCTGAGATGTCAGGGGGGCAGCACTCTGCTGGGATAGATATTTGCCCTTTTGGTGGGGAGGGGGGGGGGGAGTTTGCACTGAACCTGTCAGCTAGGATGTTGGCAATGTCTGTGGGTTCGGTGTATTTTTTGTCATTTTGGACTAATTCTGTGCATATCTGGGAATTACCACCCAGGTTCCTAACATAACTAAAGAAAGCCTTGTGATTATCCTTAGTGTCCTGTGCAATTTTTCTCTCAAAGCTGGCCTTAGACAATTTTATGTGTGCCCGTAGTTTTTTGCTAATACTGATCAGTGATGCCTTCCCTTTTTGGGATTTTGCTTTATCATTTAGTAGCTTCCTCCTTCTATTGTATAGTTTGTTTATGGCTGGGGTCCACCAAACAGGACGTCTGCCTTTGGAGGATTGGGTCTTGGTTTTATTTGGGATCGCATGATCCATGCATTCCTGAAGGTGTTCCTAGAATGCGTTTATAAAGGATTCTGCGGTCTGGGCCGTATTTTCCACAGGCCCGGGGGCTTTGAAGGATTCCACCTCAGTTTTGAGGAGTGTAAAATTTGCTTTAGAGAAGTTTTTCACTGTGGTTTTCTGGGCAGGGGTGGGGTCGGGATGTGAATATCAAGTGAGATTAGTTTATGGTCTGATCTTACCAGTGAGGGATACACTTCTGGTCTGGAGCATAGAGTCCCCATGTTGGTGATGATCAGGTCCAGTATGTTTTCTCCTCTTGTGGGAGTGGTAACAAGTTGTTCCATAGCATTTGAGTTTATAAATTCTAGGAACCTTTGGGCTAGGGTGTTAGAGCTAGAGTAATGCTCCCAGTCTATGTTTGGGTAGTTGAAGTCGCCCAATATAATGGTGTTTGGAGAGACCTTCATATTTTCCAGTGTTCTCAGGAAGGCCGAGTGGGGTTCCTGGGTTTGGGAGGGTGGTCTGTAGCAGGCTATAAACTGGAAGGCAGTTTTACCCACTGTTAGTTGCACATGGATAGTCTCTGATGCTTCGTGCTTTGCCACCAACCTGGAGGTGTGGGTATCTTTGATGAATATCGATACTCCCCTTCCTTTTGTGGTTTGGTCCAAGTTTTGGGGCCGAAAAGCATGGTATGAGGTATAACCTGGTAGTGCTGGGGTGCTCTCAGGAGCCCTGAACCAGGTTTCTGTTACTGCACAGATATCGATGTTCTCCATGCTAAGGAGAGTTTCGAGTGCGTGCATCTTGAGGTTTAGACTTCTGGCGTTGAGTAGCATTACTCTTAGTTTCTTATCCCATGTGATACCTATGGAGGTGGGTTTGTCTTTTGAGCCTTGCCTAAAAAGGCACTATGGGGGTGGCAAGAGCCTTTGCCAATATCCGAAAGCCCAGGGTGACAGGTGCAAGCTGTCCCTAGTGAAGCATCGTGGCTTGTCGAGCATATCATCCCAAGCTGACAGGCATTGGATCCCCTTTGAATGACACCAGTACTTAAGCCAATTGTTGAAATTGATCATCTTGTCTTCATACTGTGGCATCATTCTTGGTGAGGGTAAGATGCTACTCAAGGTCAGGGTCATACTGGCCTGGGCTACATGCTCAGAGAGCTCCTTTATGTCTCTTTTCATGTAGTCCAGGGAGGTACGTCTCAGGTCATTCACACCAGCATGGACAATGACTGAGTCATATTTGTACTTGCCTTGGAGTGACCTGAGTGCTTGTGTTATGTGGCAGATCCTAGCACCCGACAGGCTGCACACCGTGACCCTCTCCTTGTTCAGCCTGGTGAGCGGGACGTCAGTGTGCCTGACGATAGAGTCACCTATTACAAGTGTATCAGGTGTGTTGTTTAGTCTTAAGGGCTGTGACTGTTTGGCACACTGGCTTTGTGAGATATATGTTGCACGTGTTTTGTTTTGGGGTAGCGGCTGTTTGGGTGTCTGCTTTGGAGGTCTCTGCTGCTTCGGCAGATCTTTATTTAGAGCCTCCGAGTATGTTTTTGTGTGATTATGTGTTTGGTTTGCTGTCGTGGTAGGTCTATGTGAGACTGGAATTGTAGTGAGTGTGGTTTCCTTTTCCTCCTGACTGGTTTTGCCAGTACTGAGTTGAGAGAGCTTAGCCTCCAGTTTGGCTATATGGTTGCATCTCTCACATGTGTTGGAATTTGTTGGGAGGAGGAGAGGGTTGTCTGTGTACATGAGGCAGTTGTAACATTGCCTCAAGATTCCCAGATTCACCAGCTGGACCGGAGAGGAGATTGACAACTGACCTTTGGACATGCTAGAATAATATTGGGAATTCCTTAATAATTGAAAACCAGGGCCAGTGGGGAGTGAGGGTGTAGTGCTTTTAATTTTTAGTGCTGACTTATATAATTGCTTTAGTGAGCAAGTGCCAGGTAACTTAAGTGCAATGTGTTACAGGTAACTTAAATGCAAAAATGACAAACAGTAACTTTCTTTCAAGTGAAACAAGGAAATAAGTACAGTAAGCAATGCAGATATCACTAGTGATCCACAGAAGTGCTGAGAAGCCGCACATTAGGTAGAATTAGCGTTCCAGGGAAATAACAAGCAAACAAACAACAAGCATATAAACAAAGCTATATTCCGCAGGCCTGGATCTAGTCTATGCTACAGCAAACAAGGTGTACCAATTTCAGTAAGATACAGTTCAAATATTCAGGCACTATAAACCTTTAACCAGAAATTCCCAGCTCAGAAGGGCAGAGTCCAGCCTCTTCTCCCACAAGAGTGCAGACCACAAACCTTCTTAATGTAAAATAACTGGCCTGAAGCCCAAGTGCTTAAACCAGAGCTAATGCACTTTAAGAATAACAGACACTGGGCTCTCAATCAGCAGTTCCCAACTTAGAAGGATGAAAGCTACCTGTCCTGCCACCACAGTGCATGCCACAAACCTTCCTAATGTAAAACAACTGGTCTGAAGCCCAAGTGCTTAATCCAAAAGACTTAGAATGACAGCTAAACTTTAATCAAGTTACTACCAAGCAGTAATAAATACAATTGAATACTTTAGAGAATGCCTGGATTAGTGCTCAAGTTACACAAACAAAGCTAGATCCAGCAGGCCCGAATCCAGTCTATGCCACAGCAAACAAGGCGCACCAACTTCAGTAAGAAGCAGTTCAGATATGCATGCACTATAAGCCTTCAATCAGAAATTCCCAGCTCAGAAGGGCAGAGTCCAGCCTCTCCTCCCACAAGAGTGCAGACCACGAACCCTCTTAATGTAAAATAACTGGCCTGAAAGCCCAAGTGCTTAAACCAGAATTAATACACTTTTAGAATAACAGACACTGAGCCCTCAATCAGCAGTTCCCAACCTAGAAGGATGTAAGCTACCTGTTCTGCCACTACAGTGCAGACCACAAACCCTCTCAGTGCAAAACAACTGGTCCGAAGCCCAAGTGTTTAAACCAGAAGGCTTAGAATGAGTTACACCAAGCAGTAATAAATACAATTGAGTACTTTTAAGATGATGCAAAAGTAAAAAAAGTAGGTAGAAACACAAGTACAGTAAAAGCAGATGAAATTTTTTTTTTTTTTTTTTTTTCTGAACAAGTGCTGAGATCAAAGAAACAGATTGGCTGGGGAAGGCAGTGTGTTTGTGCAAGTGTTCTTGGGTTATGGTTTGGTAAGGGAATGCCTTTTACTGTGGTACATGTGTGTGTGTGTGTGTGTGTGTGTGTGTGTGTGTGTGTGTGTGTGTGTGTGTGTGTGTGTGTGTGTGTGTGAGCCTGTCTTGCATAGTGGTAGTGTTTGTCAAAGGTAAGGTGCTGGATTAGGATTAGGGATTAGGGTTAGCATGCATTACTGTGGTATGCAGTAAGTCCTTACTAACTTTAATCCTATTGGCTACCAAAAAAAGAAACTAACAGAAAATGGAAATCAAAATTTAAACCAACTATAACTGAAATAGTGAATGTTTAAAGAAGATAAAATAAATGAATTTGCAGTCTTTAAAAAAATAAGGAGGATATTACATAGAAATGGAATTTATGGCAAAAACAAATGCAGAATAATGTTCAGTAGGAGTTATGAGGTTCAGAAATGCCAGTAGACAAAAAATACAGGAATTGCTCTTCCCGATTGTGGTTCCTAATACTTTGTCCATAGGACAACTGCCCCCATTCGCCCGACCCTTACTATGTTATTGCTTATGCATTTATGCACTTAGAAACAATATATATATTCTTTCCAACTTTTAGGGACATTAAGTCTGAAACTCTTAACCTACCTGTGTGACAAAACAATGCTCTCAGTCAAGACTGCAATTTTTAAAGAGAAGATTTCAACAATGTCTCTATACAACAGCTTTGTTGTTATGTTCATAATCAAAAAAGTCAGTGATCACAATTAAGACAGACTTGTAGTGCATCTGCACTATTAATAAAACAGTTCAAATATTTACTATGACAGTACGAATTTTGCGAACTGCTTTGTTTGCATTATTTAGATCATCATTTCAGGCTGTATCACAAACTGCAAAAATAAGAAAAAACAAATTATTTGAAGAAATAAAATACAGTAGCTCCTTTATAAAAATGCTTAAACTGACTTTTGCAGTCTATTCAAAACTGTGGCACATCATTTGCAACTCTGATAAATCTGGACTCCCATTTCATTTAATGTAAATCTACTTGGTAATATCTGCTACCAGTTCTGTATTTCATAAACCACTGAAATATTCCACAGATGTCTCAGAGTCTGTAAGATTGCATACCTTTTCATATAAAAGCATTGAAATAAGTGTTTATGCATGCAAAGACTTCATGAAACAGTCTGACCACTAACAATTTAAAATTAGAATTCAGTTACTCAAATGGCAAGAAAGTGTTAGATAAACTAACAAACAAAAGCCATAAAAAGTAGAAAGGATGTTATTTCAAAATATATTTTGTTTAAAATGACTTAATGGATCAAGATTTTTCTTTTAGACTGACTTTTTTGAAAATAGCAAAGCCTAGAAACATTTAAATAAGTACATTAATAATGAAGCAAAAAAATCCAGATGACCACAATGGCTTCAACAAATGTATTTAGACACGCACTTTCACGTAGAACAAGTTACGCTTTCTCAAGTCTTCAATAAAATTAATAAAATGCCTAAGCTTTTTATAATCAAAACACCATCAAATAACATCAATTAAACACATCAATTAAAATTGACTCATCAATTAAAATATATTAATCAAATAATTATCTAATATACATTCATTTAAAAGAACAAGCTTCTAGCTCGGGTTTAATGCAGACATAATTATTTAGTCCAGGGTATATGTGTGCCTGCAGCTTTAATATCTACTTTAGTTAAATTTGTTCAATTAAATTATACTATTATTTTATTATGTTATTATATTATTAAAATTACCCCATCTCTTATCATTGTTAACAATTTGTAGAACTCTAAACCTAATCTTATGCAAAGGAAATTCTATAGTATGTTAAGCTAATGCATTCAATTTGTTTTTATTTTTACATCATAAGTTGTTGTTGTTGTGTCTTTCGGCTTTTCCCAGTTAGAGTCGCCACAGCGGAACTCCGGTCCGCTAATGATTGGTAGTTGATTTTTACATGCCGAGTTACCAGCCCTGATGCACAACCTTCAACGAAGGTACGCCCATACACCCATTCATGCATCTTTCCACACAGAAGATGCTCTAGCTGAGAATCGAACCAGAAAGCGTCTGACTGTGAGGCGACAATGCTACCGCAGCACCACCACTCTAAGCTGTTTCTGTGTTTTCCCTATGCAGAAACATATACATTCAGTGCACTCTGCCATGTACACTAAGCCAGTAGTTTTGCAAGTAGCATAAAATATTGGCTGGAAGGTAAAGGGTAAAACTGGATGTTTAAACTCCTGTGCATTAGAAACATATTGACACATTTTACACTTGTTACAAGGATACATTCCAAACTTCTGCAAGGGGACAGTGTTTTTTTGCCGATCATTACATAGTAACTATTTCAGGTTACTCCTGTTCTTATATGCAAAACTAGGCACTCTCCCAATAACATTTCTGTTTCCTTGTCAGTTATCAGAAAATGCCAATTGTTTTTAATTATATCACAAACCTTGCTGGTGTCACTAGCATATTTAGTAATAAAGTGTGCCTTATTACTATACTTAGTGTCCTTTTTTGTAATTAAATTCAATGAAGGCGTTGCATTTGTAGATTTAATTACTTTACTACCTGCAAAGGTTTCATTCTTAATAGCTTGGAAAACAGTTTTATTATACCCCGTTTTTTTTGAATAACTGCTCTAAGTAAATAACCTCTTCCTCCAAGTCAGTTTGCACATTACATATATTACTGGCTGTAGTTAACTGTCTTTTGATAACATTTGGAAATATGTGCTTGGGGTACATGCTGTTGTTAACTAGAAGACTATTCTTCCAGCAGACTTTCCTAAAAAGCCTCGTATTGATATTACCCTGACTGTCTCTATATACAGAGATGTCTAAAAAATCTTATGTTCTCAAAAGAAGAAAATATAGTGAATCTCAGGAAGTCCATTGTGGATTCTAACTATTTAATAAAATCAAATAAGAATGGTAGCTCTCCATCCTAAAACATAAAAGTGTCATCAACAAAACATCTATACATTTTAATATGTTTACTGTATACACTATTATATAGATACTAATTCTCCCAATGATGGACTACCAGGTTCGAGTACGAATTTGCACAGGTTTGAAGATTTTAACAATGTCTCTATACAACAGCTTTGTTGTTATGTTCATAATCAAAAAAGTCAGTGACCACAATTAAGACAGACTTCTACTACAATTATGAATCTGCTTTTCTGCACTATTAATAAAACAGTTCAAATATTTACTATGACAGTACGAGTTTTGCGAACTGCTTTGTTTGCATTATTTAGATCATCATTTCAGGCTGTATCACAAACTGCAAAAATAAGAAAAAACAAATTATTTGAAGAAATAAAAATACAGCAGCTCCTTTATAAAAATGCTTAAACTGACTTCTGCAGTCTATTCAAAACTGTGGCACATCATTTGCAACTCTGATAAATCTGGACTCCCATTTCATTTAATGTAAATCTACTTGGTAATATCTGCTACCAGTTCTGTATTTCATAAACCACTGAAATATTCCACAGATGTCCCAGAGTCTGTAAGACTGCATACCTTTTCATATAAAAGCATTGAAATAAGTGTTTATGCATGCAAAGGCTGCATGAAACTGTCTGACCACTAACAATTTAAATTTATGCATGCAAAGGCTTCATGAAACAGTCTGACCACTAACAATTTAAAATTAGAATTCAGTTATTCAAATGGCAAGAAAGTGTTAGATAAACTAACAAACAACAGCCATAAAAATTAGAAAGGATGTTATTTCAAAAGATATCAAGATTTTTCTTTTAGACTGGCTTTTTTGAAAATAGCAAAGCCTAGAAACATTTAAATAAGTACATTAATTACCAAGTGAAAACAGCAAAAATGGGAATTCAGCTGTACTGCTGTTTAAAAACAATTTCTGCTGACACCCTCTGTTTGTGAGATAAAAGAATTTAACTTTTAATAATTAAACCAGAATTATGACTGCAAGCTATCGTCCCACTCATTTTTCTCTTTAATTTTTATTACAGTAAATAGCAACTCTTCACATACAGGTAATATTTCAGCAATCCAGTGGCCAATTTTCAAATCAATTAATGAATCGACTAAGCTGGAAGCTTCCCTCACACAAAAATATATACACAGTGAGCAGCACACACTTCCACTACAATCTTTACAAAGTCACATTAAAATGTTTTACTCTGAGGCTGCAACAAATTCTTACAAAAGCTTTCTAGATCCAGGTTAACTAGGTGCCAATGTAAATCCGACATCTCATCTCCTTTAGGTAAATCCTTAGCAAATGGACACCAAGAGTCAAACAATTTCACATTTTCTGCATCAAACCATTGCAGTAATAAAAATATTTTAAAGATTGGTGACTGTAATCAGGCACACAGATTTGCCACTCATTAGACTGGACAAAGACAGTGTAACGGTGAGTTCACTTTCAAATGCTTGAATCTCTGATATCTCAAGAGCATTAAAGACCCTTTCACCTTACATATGTGACTATCATATTATTATAGTCTGTGTGGGAGTGAATGACCTGGGATACATAACCCTAAGGGGAATGCATAGAGACATGCAGAATTCTCCTTGCATGTAACAAATGCAGGCAAGACACTGGTCCTGTATGGAATCCTTTCCTCTGCAATTATAATGCATAGATACAAAGAAAAGATATTGGTATTCACTTATTGGACAGATAATCTGTATCATTCCACTTCACATCAGACTTCCAAAATGGCTGCACAGTGATCAACAACTTAATTTCAGTTCTCTGGATGTTAAAAAGGTAACTGAGAAATAAGAGCCAATGATAGTTCAGCTTGAGTAAAATTCAATTATTGTCTAATAAGTATGCTGCCTGGATGCCCACAAAGAAGAAATTTAGAGAACCTGAAAAAAATCAGATACTACAGGTAATGAAAAAACAATGGCTAGGAAGAATGCTGCAGCTATTCAGCAAAAAGCAGTTCAAGCTTCAGTTTTGGTGCAAGAGATGGTTTCCAGTAATGTAGAGGAAAAAAATAAATGAAATATACTCAAAGGTGATTAAAGTAAATGAAACACTGATGGAATATATTAACTCAAATAAAAAAGGTTGGAGAAATAGAAGCTTTAACTAGATATTCATATGAACTGATAAAACTGCCAAAACCAGGGGGTAAAATGAAGGAAATGCAGTCTGAGTATGAAACTTCTCAAGAAGAGCTGTTTCAAAAATAATGGCATTAAAGACAAAGCCTGCAGAAAAATACTGGGATTTTCTGCTGTACCAGAGAAAATGGAAGGAACAGACTGTATTGATTTTACAAAAACACAAATAAGAAACTGGACTGGTACTCCACGATAGGATTTATTCATTGAAAGGGCAAGTTGAGTGTATGCTCAAAAACTGGCCTTGTGAAAGTAGCCAAGACCTGTATTAGTAAAGGGGCTGCAATCATACCAGCAGAAATAGTTGATCCTGACTAAACTGTGGCAGAAGGGAAAACTATAAAAAATTGGAGACAACACAATGTTTGTGGAAAATGGTTATTCACTGCACATCAGGCAGAAGAGAAGCAAATTCATCTTAGCAATTGGGGAATGTCAACAGGCTGGTATGAGATTCAAGCTGTTGTTTCCAGCTGTCTTCAGATTATTTTTTTCCTAGAGGATCAAAGGAATAAATACAAAATGTTTAACAAAAAGTGGACCAGCAAACAGAAGAGTACTCTGCTTTTCATTCTTCTGACAATAAATGTCAAAGAGAGACTTGATCAGCAAAACCTTACCAGTGTTACAAAGGAAAATTCTTGAGGGACAAAAAAAAAAAAAAAACAGGAGTCGACTAGAAGAATCAGGAGTTCCTTGAATTAACAGCAGAGTCTGGTGTTGGGAGATGGAAATGAACAGGAAGAAGGGCAGCAACACTGAAATCACTGAAGAAATGGGAGACTATAAAACATCAATCACATTTGTAAAATTGGTTTTGCAAGAAAAAGTAGCAGAGAAAGACTGGACTTTTGTTGACTTTGTTAAACTTGTGGGTGGACTATAAAGCAAACAACCCATGGTTAGAAGGACATTAAAGGGAAAAAGTAACTGCTAATAGGCGCAGTGGGCGTAGAAGCGCCCAAAGCCAAAAACTTTTTCCTAGCCCCAACAACCCCGAACCCAAGCCATCCGAGATGACCGAAGCCAAATAAATAAAAAAGTCATCTAAATAATTCCACATTAAAGAAATATGTAAGATCTGTAACTAATAAAGAGGTTGCTGCTAGCTAACAACTTACTATTTCATTGTTTCATCTACAAATAAAGTGCCTGTTCCTTGAGATATAAATTGCCTATGTTGCATACAAAGAAATAAGCTAGCCTAGTATATTACAATAGGGAATGGATGGCAAACTGATAACAGGTTCATTCATAGTTACTAGTAGTTACTAGGTATCTCTGCCAATGAGAACATTCTCAGGATGGCAGCATCCACCCCATTTAAAGGTACAACAGAGTATAGCATCAGCACAGCAATCCAATTTGGCTTTGTGTAATAAATGTTTTATGTGGGGAAGACCTGTAGGTCTTTGAGGATATCTTTTGGAACTTGTTGGAATAAAGATGTCACCAGTGCTTTTAGTTTTAGATTTTTATTATTGCAAAATTTGAAGAGTAGCATTAGAGGAGGTGACTTAAATAAGGAGGAGAAGTCTGAGAGTAAATGGATCATTACCTTATAGGCACATACGTTTCTAGACCTGAATGGTCATATCCTTTAAAACCATTGTCATTATTAATAATGTGTAATTCACCACATTTTCCTCAAAATCCACACAGAGCTAGAATAGTCCAAATCAGGGACATCCCTGAAAATCATTGACAGTTGAGATGTATCCACTGTGGATTGCACTTAATAACTAAAGACAATAATTGCAGTTATAAATTTCTTCATCAGAAAATGCATTCTAATTCACATTTCAGTGGTATGTCAACTTTTCAGGTTAGTAGCACAAAGGGTCCCCAATTGTACATTATTGCTGTATTTTCTCTGATCGACAAAATTCCTAGACTTGCATACCTCTAACATGCGGACTGGAAGTGCTTTTGTGTTAATCTTGCCAGTCAGTATCGGAAGCGCGTCCAAATCTGTGCAATACTGAGAAGTGGTAGTTCGGCAAAGTTCTATTCTATCTAAATTAACTTTGTTCTGGGAATTCCATTTTGTAAAACACATTCAAGACTTTAGCGAACAGGCATTTTAAGTAAATAAGGTAACAGTGTTAAGCTTGATAAACTTACTTTTCAACCTCTTAGCACATGACATCTGGACTGCACCAAGAATAATGATTTTAGTTATTGGTCATATAAACTTGGAAAGTTGCCATTATAAGCACGTTTGCATTGGCATACATGTTCTGAAGGCTATGAAAACTGAAACTTAAAAGCCTGTCATTATTTCAATGATTTTTCTAGAAAACCACACAAGTTAAGGAAGAGATCCAAAATATGAAGCAAAAAATCTGGACATTAGACATGTAAGCTCCTGCCTTTGAGAAATAATCATGCTTTAGATTTTAGAGCAAAAATGTTTATATTTTACCTGGAGGAGGAGAGAAGATATGGGAATAACTGCACACACCCCGTTTCTGTAGCTGAGCTATAATCACACACAGCATGCGCATGATGACATAGGAGTTATTTAAAAAAAAAACAGAAATTGAAAAATTAAGAGGTATGGCCTGAGGCAATTGCCTCCACCTTAGCAGCGCGTAGTTACGCCACTGACTGCTAAGTAAAACATGTTTTGTTCTTATTAGTATTTGTATAAAATATTCCATGATACAACCCACGTTACATATAGTAAAGAGGTTTTGTGTACTGTGTAGTCAGTGATACTTTAAATGTAGGTGGAGTCTTTTCAGTGACTGCTGTATGTGTCAAAGATATTAAATTAAACAAGTACTTTCCTGAGTTTTCAGAAATATGGGTTTTATAGTATAATGAGAAGAAAGGCTGGACAAAAGCAATTTAAATGTTAATATGATATAATGTTGGCCTGCTGGTGTGGAGTAAGGGTATAAATGATTGTATTATATGTAGAATTAAAATATTTTCTCATGTTTTCTGAGGAGTGAATGGCTATATTAACGACCTTGGCTTAGGCTATAAATGTTTTTGCAAACAGGCATGAAAAATAAGATAAAACGATGAAATCCACAAAAATGCCAAGTTTCTTAAATCTGCAAAGATATTTGCTTTTTTCCATTAGCAAATGTTGAGTGGGAGTCAGAAAGTCTGCAGCTGAACTCAGTTCTGCATTCTATTATGAGTGAAATTACAAAGATTCATTTTGACTACTTTTACAAGAAGATGAGCTTTCTGCGGGTGCAAACAGTGTTGAAAGTTCTGAGTATTTCTTGCTGAGGAAAATAAAACATTTAAAGGTAAAATGGTAAGCAGTTCAGCTAAAAATAAACTTTTAAATTCTGGGAAGTCAATAAGATATAACAGCCTTTCTAGCAGCCTTAATATTTTAATGCATTTACTAGAACAGTATACAATTTAGTTTTATTTAAAGATAGTGCATTTTTATTAGGGATAAAAGCTAATGTTTTCAGAAAGAGCACAAGCTGTTTTTCTCATCCAGAAGGGGAACAGAGATAAGAAAAGAGTAATCAATGTAAGTAGAAACTCAGGCTGCAGCACACACTCTAGCATCAATATCCTTAATTTTAAGTTTGGTAATACCTGTGGGTGCAGCTGTCAATTTGGGACAATTGTTCCTATCTGGAGTGTTAAAATTCATTTTTTGAATATTTACATTCATTTTGCTGTGTTTGTTCTAAGTTAACAGGGATGGGGATTTTCTGAAAATGTATTTAGTTTTTCATTTGAGTGTTTTCTTTAAAACAAATAGTCTTTAAAAACCTAATATAGGCAATGCAACAAAATGACTGAATAAATGATCAGCCTGCTAAACATTATTGTGTACATGTAGCACAAAAGTTGGAAATACACACTAAAAAACTGAGGTGCATAATGGTGGGAACAATAACTTTTTACCATAATCGCTATGCTATCCATATTATCTTAGAATATAAATGGCTTTACAGATATAGAAAAAAAGAGAAGTGTATTTAATTATATTAAGAAATACAGAGTATAAATAGCAATGCTGCAGGAGATATATTTGGGAAGAAATGAGCATATGAATTTGACAAAGAAAATATTTCAGGGTGGATATTCAACAGAATATCAAGGACAAAGGAAAAGGGAATAATTATACCAAATGTTACAGGCGCTGCAATAATGATAGAAGAAACAAAAGGATCATTTCACATTCAGACAGCTACCCAGAGTCCTGCTAACCAAATGCATAGAACTTCAATTCACCCTAAATAGGAACGACTATCAAGTTTATAGCCTCTAACAGGACATCATCCATCTCCTATGAAAATCCTCCAAGATTCCTAAATGTATTCAATGAAATTCCTACCAACAACTTAATTATTTAAGGCAACTTCAACTATTAGTTAAATAGAAACACTTAAACTTCAACAGTAGGCTGTGCAGAAAATTTTTTAGTTTGAATAAACAAAAACATCCTGCATCGGATAGTTAATAAACCAACTAGAGGACAAAATTGTCTCGAGAAAATCCTAAAAGTATAGCCTCTTTATGTACTTTTTCTTTGGTATCTCTGCCCTCTGCCAGACCATAGTTTCACTTTCAAAATATCTGAAGCCCTGTGTAAAATATCTTGGGATTCAAATATATCAACTGTACTAAGCTCATACAATTCTATGAGGAGGTCTCTACATTCACCCAATTCAGCATCAGCTCCAATGCCACAATAGAAGGTAGCTTCAGAAGGAGTTCTACACACATTTAGATAAATGTATAATGCTGGCAGTCCTGACTAGATAAATATATAATGGGAAATGCAAAAACAAACCGCCCAGGTGGCCCATCAAACATAAATAAAATTTACCATAAAAGAAGAAACTCCTTAAATTATATAGCAGATCATCATCTTCTTTCGGCTGTTCCTGTTAGGGGTCGCCACAGCAGATCACCTGTTTCCATTTCTTCCTGTCCTCTGCATCTTGTTCTGTCACACCAACCACCTGCATGTCCTCTCTCACCACATCCATAAACCTTATCTTAGGCCTTCCTCTTTTCCTGTTACCTGGTAGCTTCATCCTTAGCATCTTTTTCTCAATATACTCAGCATCCCTCCTCAGCACATGTCCAAACCAATGTAATCGTGTCTCTCTGGCTTTGTCTCCAAACTTTCCAACCTGGGTTGACCCTCTAATATACTTATTCCTAATCCTGTCCACCCTCGTCACACCCAGTGCAAATCTTAATATCTTTAATTCTGCCACATCCAGCTCAAACTCCTGCCTTTTTGTCAATGCCACTGTCTCCAACCCATATAACGTAGCTGGTCTCACTACCCTCTTGTAGACCTTCCCTTTCACTCAAGGTCAATATCAGAAATATTGCTACAAACTTAAAAATTACTATTAGGTCAATTAAAGCAGACCATGAACATGGTTTAGCATCTGAAGCTAAGGACAATAATAAATTCTTCTTCTATGGATACATTAAAAAACTAAGTAACAACAACACCCAAGATTGCTCTGAACTTACTCAAAATGGCATCTCCTATGCAGACTAAACTGACATTGCCAATATACTAGCACATAAATATAGTGTTACATTTGCTTAGATACATTTATCCAAAGTCTGCATATCCATGAATCCCTTAAATCCTTTGTCATCACAAAGGGAAATACACTGAAGATGCTTAATAAGACCCAAAATACTTCTTCCATGAGACATGAAAATGCAGTTGTTTATTTAATAAACAGGATTAAGTATGCCCTGAGAAAGTTATTCCTCAATCCAATCAACCTAAGTTTAGTTCCAGCTTACAGGAACATTTGGGACATTGCAATAATGATGTCACAACAGAAGGGTGGTCCTACCACTGATCTCAAAAATCATAGCTCCATCAGCCTAACAAGTTTCATCTGCAAAGCTATGGACTGTATTACACATGACCAAATAAAGTATGATATCAAAAATGTCAGACTTGACCCACAGCAGTTTGTGCTTGTTAGGGGTAGATCTTGCTTAATGAATCTGATTACATTCTTCAAGAGAGTTACATAGGCTGTTGAGAGCAGTCATGCAGCTTACTGCTCGTATCTTACTCTGGTCAAGGCATTTGACCCCATACTCCATAATGGCATCCTAAGTAAGCTTAACACTTTAAATGTTGATCCTTACGTGGTAAGATAGCAAGCTGACTAAAGGACAGAACCTTCACAGTTTGAATAGCAGGTGGCTCATCAGAAAGTATGAAGGCGACTAGTGGTGTCTCCCAGAGCAAACTGCTGTGACCCTTCTTTTTCAGCATTTACCTTTATGATCTCAATACTGGAAATCAAAACCACTGGCTCACTAAGTTTGTATATGGCTGTTACTGCCAAGTCCTCCTCTGATATCATAACCCTTCTGCAGAAAATTACATTTGTAAGTATCTGGCACACTAAAAAAATCTCAAATTAAATGCAAAAAAATAAATAAATAAATACTGTCAAATTCACTAGACAGCTCCCTCACTCAGCATACAGCACAAACATTTATCGCACTTCAAAATAAAAATGCTGTTAGGGAGCTTGGAGTATAGGTTGATATTTCCCTCTTCTTATATCATCACATGACAAATATAGCAATAGAATCATTTCAATTAGCACAGTTAATTGCAAAGGGTATATCTATCATCCAGATCTAAAGAAGTCATTGTTTCCTTATGCTTAGCATTGCTCAGTCCAATTACTGAATAAAATGCCCCCTTCAGGATGCATCTCATTAGGCATATCATTTATATAGAAAACCCCCCAATGGTTCCTAACTAAGAGGATTAATGTTTAAAGATCTTCAGCTACAAAGAATCAAATTCATGCAGACAGAAAGGCTGACACTGACTCATTACAAAAAACTGGTTAATCATCAAGGCATCACTTCTAAGGAGTGTATATGGGGTGGGGGACTTACCCAGCACTTTATATGATGACAGCTTAGATTTGCCATTCAGAACCTGGCATGAGATAAAATTCCCAAGTAGAATATGTAAAACTGGAGAAGTAGTGGGACAATATGGAAGATCAGCTGAAGCAATGTATTTGAATGTTAGGACTTTTTATGCCCCAGCTCCAATAGCCTACTTCATTTTATTCTGCCCATAACATCTAGGGTACAAGGAAATGATCTTTGATTTAAGAAGAATGCACAAGAAAAGATAGTAGCACAGTGGTCAAGCATTTAGTATTCTTCTCTTACAGTACTCGATTGTGTGATTTGGTTCACAGGTGGGGTGCGTTCTGTGCCACATTTGCATGTCACCCATATGTAGATATGGGTTTTTGTTGTGTATTTCATTTTCCATCAACATCCTACAGACATGCTGCAAGTGAGCCAGTGATCCTTTACATTACCTGTAGGTGTGCTTGTGGTGTATGTGGAACTAACTGTGCATATCATGTGATAAACTAGCATCCTATCCAGAATTTGTCTCTTTTACTTGGATCCAACAGCTGCTGATTTGCTCTAACGTCTTCATTATCTTGTACTGGATGAAGCAGATAATAGATAATGAATGAATGAATAACAACAGGAAAAACTGGAGATATAGACAACTTTTTACAGTAAATAAGAGGAATGTTGAGACAAAGGATGAAAAAATGGAATCTGAAACAAAATATAAAAGACAACAGAGAAGTTACATATGGTCTGTGTTAATGTGGGAGTGATGTGAAAGTTGAAGTACAATGAAATTCAAGTTTCTGCTTTACAGGGAGATAGGAAAAGTTAGTCAGAAGAAGGAAGCAAAGTGGTGGGGAGGATAAATGATGTGGGCCATTTGAGATACAACATAAAACAGGCCTAGCATTCTCAAATAAGGGAAGAAATTAGATTAGTTCACACTATAGGGAATGCATGTATGAGGATCTGTAAACTTGTAAAGTAGCCTGGTCATTATCAGACAGGTGGGAACTAGCTTCAAACTTCGAGGCAGTAGGCACAAAGTTACAAATATTGTGATGTTTCCAAATACAGGCATACCAATGTAAGTATACATTTACCAAAAAAACAGAATAGCAATGGAAGATGAAGGAAGTGGTGGAGGAAGCAAGGCATAAGAAAGGCAGTACAGAAGGTGACAGGAATGAAACAGGAAGGGGTCACCGTCATAGACTCACTGTGGAATGAAAAGCATGAAACAGTAGTAGCAGAGTAATAAAAAAGTTCAGATCAGGAATGATTACTAAGGAAACATGGTAAAGTAGAAAATACTTCTCTCTCCTTTTACCAGAAGTGTTTGAATGGGGACTGACTGCCAGGTGGAAGGTAGATAGCTGACATAGATACTTGGGAGGATACTAGTGTATTTTTAGGTAAACAACTAGGAAACATCAAACGTCATGGGATGCATGCTTCACTTGTTTAATGCTTAGAGATCCTCACATGTACTGTTATTAAAAGGTAATCAGTGTACTGATGAAGGATTTTATCTGAATATTGTTGATATTAAACCAGTTTATTCAACGTTGCAGAGTTCATTTTTTCTCATTTTTTTTCTTGCATTGTTGGTTTCATGCTTCTCTGGTTTACCACGTATTTTCCATTGGTTCTGAGGATTTTCAAGTTAGCTCAAGTAAGAGTTTCACAAAAAAAAGCAGATTATACCAGGAGGGTGAGAATCTTTTTTTTGTTTGTTTTTTTTTTTGTTTTGTGTTTTTAGTGGGCTGGAGTGTGCAGTGTGCAACAGCAGAAATAGACACTCAAGTATACAATTGGGTAGAATCCTTGGTAAGAGATGAAAGACTGGGAGTTTATACAGTCCAATTCCAGACAACATTTTTTGTGGGGCTTTTTTGGGAGATTGAAGGAGATAGGGAGAAAGATGGAGATGCAAGATGGGGGAGATTTCTATGCCAAGGCTAGATACACCAACAGGACAACTACTGGCGAAGAAGAAATATCATACAGAAAAGAAAATGGCACTAGATGAAGAGATGGATGCCAGATTAGTAGACTGATAGGTGGTTGAAACAGAGATATTTAGGAAATAGGGGTTAGGAGTGACAGAGGGTAGGAGAGGTGGGTGCATAGAATGAATCAAGAGAAGAGGTATTTTGGATTATGCATCAGAAGTGTTTATGATGGAAATTGGTCATGTAAGGTAGGGACAAGCGATGGAAGTGGCAAGTTTGATGTAATTATAAGACCAGATACTGCAACAAGCTTGAAAACATTTAAGAAGTTTACAAAGACCAACTACCTACTACTAAGTGATGGTAAAAGAAGTTTCAAAGCCCCCCTCAAACACAAATAACATGGACTCCTATGCAGAGGTGTACCCTAATGCCCTGTATAACCACTTAATATGATGTATAGAATCCATTGCACCTGATCAGATTAAAACTAGGTCTTGCTGAAAAAACAAGCCACCCCAGTGGAGCCCTAGTCTAAACAAGCTACACAACAAGAGAAAGATACTACTGTCCAAGAACAAGAGGGAACTGGTTCAGCAGAGGAAGAAGTCCCTCTCTAGCTTAAACAAACAAATCAGAGATCTTGTCAAGTCATCCAAAGCTAACTATGAAGCAAAAATAGCTTCCATCACTAAGGATAGTCACAAGGCCTTCTTTAACTATGTCCAAAATCTAAAAGGGAATATCCAGCTATGCAATAAACTGTTTGTGGATGGTACCATCTATACACAGCCAGAGGTAATAGCCAACCTTCTAGCTGATTTGGAGCAAGCTTCAATCCTCCACTCCCCTCCAGTCAACCCCAAAAGTATACCAGCCACCATTCCTCAGCCTATTATCTCAAGAGAGCAGGTCATCTCAGTGCTTTCCAAGGCCAAAACCATGGCATCAATGGGACTAGACAACATCACAAGTTGCCCTTTAAACAACTTAAAACATGACCTAGCAGACCCATTTGGATCCATGTTTACCCACAGCCTGCGAACTGGCTATGTTCCAGCAGAATTGAGGGCAGCAACAGTAATCCCTCTGAACAAAGGGGGACCATCAACCGACCATGGGAATTATAGGCCCATATGCTTGACTAGCCTCATCTGCAATGCGATGGAAAAATCATTATGGACCTTTTTAACAAGGACATAGGTAATCTCCAAATTATGGATCCAACCCAGTTCAGATTCATTAAAGGTAGATCATGACTGTTAAACATGGCTGACTTCTTCAAGAAAGTCACCAAGGCCCGGGGAGGGGGGGGTTGTGCATAATGCCTATACTGACCTAGCCAAGGCATTTGACACAATCCTCAACTCAGGTATTACAGAGAAACTCTCCCAACTGGGAGTTAACCCCTACTTTACCAGATGGGTATCCAACTGGCTCACTGACATGATGCATACTGTCAAAGTGGGTAACCAGTGGTGTATGACAGGTTCCTGTGCTGGGCCCCTTACTGTTCGGAATTCATTTCTCAAAAAAAACAGGCAAACTTGGATTGCCAGTGGTTGACCAAATTCTCAAAAAACAGGCAAACTTGGATGGCCAGTGGTTGACCAAATTCACTGATAATTGGTAATAGGGAACAATCATTGACTCTCCCAATGATGTTAATATACTTCAGACAGATTTAACACACACAGACAACTGCTGCCAAAGCCTTTAAAGGAGTAAAGTTAAATGCAAAAAAAGCATTATTGTTCCCTTTTGGAAAACTGACATCCCTGTTAATTACACTATATACAATACCCCCCTAAGTGTAGACCCAGTGGTACGTGATCTGGGTACTCAGGTTGATAACAACCTGAACTTTGACCACCACATACCCACAGTAGTAAGAAAATCCTTCTATGTGGCACATCTTATAAGTAAAGCTATCACATCTACAGCTAAAGATGTTATAATTCCATATTATTATCTGCTATATTTTATAACTGTATGTGTAAACCACAATGCTCATGTAAATATATTATGTATAGTATGCTAGCCATTGTTTCTGGAACTTTTTTCCCTGGGCCTCCTCTGAAAACGTACAGCTTTGTCCAGTCGGACCTCCCCAGTGAACAAATGTAAAATAAAATAAAATAAATAAAAATAAAATACTCAACCCTCATCAGGCCAAAAATTGAGTACAATGCTCCCTTTTGCATGTACCTCACCAGACACCTGCAACAATTGGAGAGACCACATAGGTTTCTTACCAAAATATTACAGCATGCACAAAACAAGTCTTACATGGAAAGACTGAAAGCCCTGTCACTGTATTCTGTCTCCTACAGGTTGCTAAGGGGAGACCTGTGCCTAGCTTACAGGGCAGTCAGGGTACCTGGTCCTGATGGAAATGATACACATTCATAAATCAAACTGCATGAGGGTCACTCGCTCCAGGGATCTTAGCCTAGCCTGTGATATGAATGTGTCACATTGGAGAGATAGATACATATCCCAGAGACTGTACTTCTCTGGAACAAGCTTCCAATTCACGTGAAACAGAGCCCCTCCCTGATCCTCTTTAAATGCAACTTAAATCAATGGATGGGTGACTTGAAACTCACACCTAGGGTGGTGCCCATGTGCCTCCTGGACAAAGGAAGTTGTTATTAACTACCATAGACCCTTACCTCTGCAAACTTCACTCACCTAATCACTGACAATAGGGACAACTCGGGATAAATATGGTTAGCCTTGTAAGGGTCCTGGGGCTATTAGCCTAGCAACCTTCTATTGGAGGATGGAAGACAGGAAACAAGTCATTCTAGTTCTATGTTGGAAGTCAGGAGGGGAGGAAGGGCAAAACTGAAGGAAAAATGGTGAGATGGCATGAATTTGCACTGGAGAGTGTTTCTGCTTATTCACATTGAGCTGAATGGAGGATGGGCACTGACCACAACTCTGATCTGTGATATATAACAATAATTATCCTGTTTCCTTGCTTACTTTTTGTAGTTATTGCTTATCGTTACCAGTTATTGCACTTTTTATTGCCTGCTGCCTACTTTTTACTGTATTTTACTGCTATAAACTAATCTGCACTGTTGTAATGCAACTGTCTGCCTTACCGAACTTGTTAAATCCCTTTTGTTACTGTCTCACTGATTGATAAACTTTTTAGCTACTTTCACTGTGTGGAACATATTAACTGGACAGTTTCTCCATTTGTTAAGCATCTGTTTGACTTTCCTGCCAGTGAGCGTATCATACAACTGATTTGTCTGCAGTTAAAAGCATCCTCTAGAGTCTCCTTGCTCATTTTTCTGTTTAAAACTTTCATTTAAAATCTCACGGCTGTTTTTCTGCTGTGATGAACATTTCTGTAGTGTTTCTGCCTAAAATAGTGTAGCTAGTAGATGGCTCCCTTCCTAGTGTTGTCTTGTTCTTCAACTTGTTGGCTTTGCAGTTGCCTGCTCCTACTGTAAATTTGATCTGGGACACTCCTCCCAGTCCAGTCTCATTAGCTCATTCTACCTAATACAGAGAGAACATTTGGGAAGGCCAACACCCTTAGTTTCTTAACACTGAATTATCTTCTGTTCCTCCTTTCTCCCTTTCCACTTTACTAAAAATAAAAACACTTTATTCAGCTGCTTTTACAGTATTTGCGTTTCCTCCCCCTACTCTATTACTTCATCTTGCTTTTTCTGCTACGTGTTCTCTAAAGTGTTCAATTACATCTTTTATGCTGCATTGATCACTGCTTGTTGTTAGCCTGTTTAAATTGTAAGTGTTATTCTAAGCCTCTTAGTTTTGGTTTAAGTACTTGGGCTTTAGGCCTACCTTTTAGCTATCCTTGGCCTCTCTCACCAAGATTCTGACCAATATGGATGGACAATTTCCTACAGTTTCTCCTGCCAGCCTGGTTGATATCCTGAAACAGTGTAGCAAGTGCCTCATGTACACGGAAACCATCTACTACTACCACCTAGGAACACAATTTGTGAGAGATGCAGTTGCATTAAGAACCTAGAATCTATGCTTTCTATCTCACAAGCCAGTAAGTCTGGCACTGAAAAGGCTGTCAACACAATCACTACACCTCAAATGCCACTCACAACTACACAACACACACCCACATATACGGAGGTTCTCAACAAAAACAAACCCAAACAAAGGAGACCTCAGAGGCAAAAACACACAAGAACTCCACAACCCTCCAAACCACATACCACTCATAGTCCATACACCTGTGTCTCATAACCACTAAGGCTTCACCATAAATCCAAAATATTAGTCATAGGAGACTCCATTGTGAAACACACAGATGTGACTCTCACCAGGCTGGATAAAGAGAAAGTTACAGTTAGTTGTTTGTCAGGTGCCAAAATTTGCCATATCACACACACACACACACACACACACACACACACACACACACACACACACACACACACACACACACAGATACACACACTCAAGTCTCTCAACAACAGGTACTGTTATGACTCTGTCATAATCCATGTTGGTGTGAACGACTTGAGACATACCTCCCTGGACTATATGAAGAGAGACATGATTGAGCTTGTGAATATGTGTCCCAGGCAGGTATGTCCCTAGCCTTAAGCAGCATTCTACCATCATCCAGAATGATGCTTCAATACAAACAGAAAATGATTGATTTTTAACAATTGGCTTAGTTTCTGGTGTTATTCCAGGGGGATCCAGTACCTGACAGTCTGGGAAGATATGATCGACAGACCACGATGCTTTGCTAGAGATGGCTTTCATCTGTCTCACTTGGGCTTCGGGTTTCTGGCAAAGGCCCTTGCCTCCTCCATAGTTCCTTTTTTATGAAAAGTAATGGGGTCAATACTACCAACATAAAAATTACAACAGAATGCAAATTAAAGGTCATGCTGCTAAATGCTAGAAGTCTAAACATGAAACTGCACTCATTGCAAGCATTCTTAACCCTGGAAGATGCTGACATTTGTGCAGTGACAGAAACCTGGTTCAAAGCTGTGGAGGGCACCCCAGCCTTATCTGGTTGCTTATTCTAGCATACATTCAGATGCCAAACTGTAGGCAGCAAAGCCAAAGGAGGTGGAGTTTTAATATTTATTAAAAACACACACACCTCCAGGCTGGTCAAACAGTATGATGCACAGGAGACACTCTAGGTGCAGTTAACCATTGACAAGACCCCTATTCAAATCATTTCAAATCATAGCTAGCTACAGGCCCCTAAATTTGACTCAAGATGCCCACTTCACCTATCTGGACCTCTTCGAATCTATCAAGATTCAACCTTTTATCCTGATCCTGGGTGACTTTAACTACCCAACCATAGACTGGAAAAACTATTCATGCCAGAACACAAATGCCCAGAGATTCCTTGATTTTACCAACGCAAATGCCTTTGAACAGCTAGTCGATACTCATAAAAGAGGTGATAATATCTTAGACTTGGTATTAACCAACATGAGTAACCATTGCAGCACCCCTACAGTATCATCCGTCCTGGTAAGATCCAACCATAAAGCAGTCACCGTCAAAGTTACCATCTTCCATGACCCCCCCCTCTAGCTAGGGTCAAACAAACAAACTTCTTCAAAGCTGATTACAACCTCCTGAGGGATGGCATAAACAGCTTCACAGCCTCCTCCCCCTCTGTAGAAACTGGCACCAATGACCAAATATACACCAAAGTACTATACAAGCATTTATATACATGCATGGTCAAGAATATCTGACAGGACAAAATCATCCTCCACAAGGAAGAGTAAACCTGTCTGGTGGACATCTGCAATAAATAAACTATATAACAAAAGGAAATAATTGCTTTCTAGGACCAAGAAGGAGCAGGTGCCCAATTGGTAACCATCTCTCCTAGTGAAATCCTCTAAAGCCAACTTCAAGTCCAAATTGGCCACATCTACTAGAGGCAATCATAAGGCCTTCTTCACATATGTCGACAATCTCAAAGGAAGCACCCAGATCTGTTCAGGACTGGTGGTCAAGGATACCACATATACAAATGGTGTAGATATAGCCAACCTACTGGCTGACAAATTCAGTGAAAACTTCACCCCTCTGTCCCCCCATCAGTGAATCAGGACATCCCAAGTACCTGACCCACCTTATCTGTAGGGAACAGGTCATCACTGCCCTCTCAAAGGCAAAAAATACAATCTCCATGGGAACCAATAACATCCCAGGCTGCATACTACATGAACTCAAGCATGAACTTGCAGCACCATTAGGTACCCTATTCAATCAAAGCTTGAGTACCAGCTTTGTCCCAGCTGAGTGAAGGACAGCCACTACCATCCCTTTACACAAAGGTGGAACATCCACCAATCGGGGAAATTACAGATCCATCAGCCTAACTAGCCTGATCTGCAAGGCCATGGAATGGATTTTCATGGACCTCATTAACAGGGACACTGACAACTTCCAAACACTCGACCCCGCACAGTTTGATTTTGTCAAGGGGAGTTCATGTCTGTTAAATCTGGTTGACTTCTTTGAGACAGTCACCAAAACCATGAATGAAGGAAGATGGTGCACACCACCTACCCTGACCTGGCCCAAGCCTTCGACACTATTCTCCACTCAGACATAATAGATCAACTCTCTCAACTAGGCATCATTCCTGATTTTACCAGATGAGTAGCAAACTGGCTCACTGATAGAACCCACCTAATCAAAATAGGGGAAGCCACCTCAAGCAGTTGACCCATAACGAGTGGCATACCCCAGGGATCGGTCTTGGGGTCTCTGTTATTCCAGATATACTTCTCTGTGGTGCAGGACAAAACCAGTGGGCTATGGCTGACCAAGTCTGCAGATGACTGCATGCTGGGTGCGGTCATCAATTCTCCACGAGACACTCACGCAAACAAATGACTGGTGCCAGAAACATGACCTCAAGCTGAATGACAAAAAAATGCATCATCATCCCCTTTGGGGAGAGTGACATCCCAACATATTATCACATTAATAACAACATCCAAAGCACCCAATCAATCATCAAGGATTTGGGCACCCAGGTTGATAGCAACCTGACTTTGGAGCACCATTTTGCTTCCGTTGTACAGAAAGCTTTCTGCATGGCCCACCTCATAAGTAAGGGTATCTCATCCAGGGACAAGGAGGTCTTAACATCCCTGTATTCTTCCCTTATCATGCCAGTTATTGAGTACAATACCCCCTTCAGCATGTACTTCACAAAGCACATGCAGCAGCTGGAGAGACCACAGAGGTTCTTCACCAGGAAAATCCAAGGCCTCAAGCATCTGCCCTACACAGATAGGCTAAAAGCCCAGTCCTTCTAATCAGTTTCATACAGACTCCTCAGAGGTGACCTCTGTCTGGCATACAAAGCAATCTCAGACCCTGCCTTAATGGGACTGCTGCATACCTGCAAGTCAAGCTCCACTTGAGTAACCCACATAGACGACCTCAACCTGGTCTGTGACATCAATAGGACTTGTTGGCAGGACAAATTTGTGTTCCAGAGACTCCCCCATCTGTGCAATAGACTCCCTCTCCATGACAAGCAGAGCACCTCATTATGCTTTTTTAAGCACAACCTGGATAACTGGACGGGAAACAGAAAATACACCCATGGGATTACACCTGTGTCCCTGCTGGACAGGGGCGTTGGGTGCTGACTTGTCTAAACATGGGCTAAACTCTTGGCTAGGCTTATAAGGGACTCAGAGCCAATAGCCTAGTAACTTCCTATGATCCTATGAAGGGGATACTGAGGAAGATGTGATATCAATCACAGAGCAAGATGAGGAAATCAGGAAATTAGACTGACAGGTGCTGCATATATAAAGATAATTATAGGCAGAAGATGACAAGATGTGAGCATCAAAAGCTGTCATTACCAATGTCTGCATCTACTGGTATTCAGCACATTTATTGATTGTTATTCACTCTACTGCAATGGGAGATTGCTGTGGTTTGCTTAGATTAGTGCAGCTGCTAATAGGAAATGGTCATTTACAATTTCATCACTTAATGAAACCCTTGCCCTTAATCTGCAATGAACAAATTTTGTGCACTAGGCACTCAACAACTCTGATCAAGCCAGATAACAGTATCATATTGCTACACTCTCTTTTTCTTACATTTCCTTGTACATGCCACTCCCTTCTTGCCACTCTCTTGCCCTCTTCTGTGGCATGCTTGCCCTTTTGTCTCTGCTGCAGGCCTCATTAAAATTGCACCTTCACTTTTCAGATCTGTACAATCTAGCATTTACTCCCTTTTGACTATCTCAGATGCCAGACTGACAGAATAACCTGGGGTTCTCCACATTTTACTTACTCTGTAACCAATACAGCTACATAACTATATTCAGCTAGGTTATATATGAAATGGCCAGTTGATGTTATCAGGTTGACCGAAAAACATCTGACTAAATAAATGCTGGATTCAAACCATTTATTTTATTATACAGAAACGTTTTGGTTCTTGACGGTGACTCGCACCCCTCACACCATTCTGCTGGACAGCATGGCATTTTTCTTTTCCCTATAACCAACAATTTGTGAAATGCAAATGCGCACGCACAATATCAGATTCTCTTATATGCAAAATTATGATTGTATTATGAAGCTATGTACCGTATCATAACAGAAAACATTTATGCAGATAAAGACAACTTAACCAACCTAGACCCTATTCAGTTTGCTTTTGTGAAAGGAAGGCCTAGTAAAGCTTACATATGAAGTGGACAGAGATCACTCTGTACACACTGCATATCTTGACCTGGCCAAGGCTTTTGAAACTACCCCAATGCTGGTATTGTTGAAAAGTTAGACAAACTTAATATAAGCCCCTACACTGTCAAGTGGATTGCAAACTGGCTATCCAACATATCCATAGTAGTGAAAGTTAAGCCTTCTCTGAGCATAAAATTGTAACTAATGGGGGTAACACAGTAATTAGTACTTGGTCCTCTCATGTTGGACATTTATTTTGCAAACAAGCCAGTATCCCTGAACTGTGGCTGATCAAGTTTGCTGATGGCTGGCAGCTGGGCCCTGTTATTCACTCATACAGTGATGCTAAACTGCACCATCAAAGACTAGAATATGCACATACTTGTACTGAAAAAGGTCAAAACTAAATGCAAAAAGTGTGGCACAGTAATGTTTAATGAAAAAGGTGCCCAATATAAGTGGTACTACTCTTGAAACAGATACAGTTATGTGGACAACACTCTCTCCCATTCAGTCATTATGTTTAAACCACAGTCAGGAAATCATTCAATCTAGTCCAGATACTTTTCCAAGGGAATAAACATTTATTTATATTTTTGATTGCTATTTCATAACCAGATAAGTGGACTAGTCACCATGCTCTTTGTAGCTGAAACCCAGGTCCATAATGGCAAAAATTTAGCAAATCAAACATTCAGGGATATCACAACAGTTAATGCATATAGAAAAAGGATATTGGCATACATATTTACAACAAATATTTTGAGTAGACAAATATCTACAAGACAGACAAAGACGTAGATGTACAAAAAATATTCTGAATACATTTATTAACAAAATTTGGCAATGACAAAGTTAAATAGTAATGGATTATGGGCCTTATGGGCTTGGAGCTGAAAATTATAAATGGCCTACATATTTGCTGTGACAAAAAATACAGGATTTCAGACTAAAATGGGAAAAGAAGCAGCAGACTTATTTCTAACACATGGGCCTGCAGCTGCAGTTGCATTAGTCCTCTTGTTAGTCTAGTCATGGGTTTACAGTGTAAATGCTTTGTGCTTTACTAATGTCACTACAAAAATATGCTGGGCATCATACTTGTTATCGCACACTATTTTAATACAACTGTTAATGGCTCAGCAGCAAGACAATGAAGTATATACTGACAAAGTTAAAAGAGCTTGCTGCATGAATATTGTACACCTCATCAATACTGTGGCAATGTGCTTGAAGTTATCTTCTTTGTGTGCTACTTTCAAGATCCAAAGAAGTCATCTTATCACTATACTCATCCTTAATCAGACCTTCACTAAATACAACGGGTTAAGACTGTTTGGTTGTGAGACATTTCAAAAAGAAAAGTCTGTAGCATCCCTCAAAGTCTCAAAAAACCCAGTATGCAATCTATATTGGGTCAAAAACAAACCAAGAAGAAACTTTGCAGTGTGGAGGGTATGATGTTCACTTCCTGAATTATGCTAACTCACTGAGTTATGTTAAGCACCTAGTTCACTAATAAAATTTGAACTGTAAAATATGTTCTACAAAATAATAAAATATAAAAAAGTAGGTAATCCACAGTTGAGTTAAAAATGGAATATCTTATTAAAAGACGCAAACAAGCGATCCTAGTTGAGTATAGTGAAAAGCGTCAAAAACATTCCTTATTTATATGTAAACAGGATATTTGGAGCAAGGAAGTGGTTATAGAAGGTGGTTCTATTAAGAGCAATCAAAGCATTAAAATCATTCCTTTAACCAAATACCTTAAAATAGTGGCTGAAAGCATTACTTATCCTGTCTCAATCCTTATAAAAAGGTCAATCCAGGAAGCCCACATTCCGTTTCTCTGGAAAAAGTCGAACATTATCCCTCTGAACAAAGGAGGAAATTCAACAGACATGACTAACTTCAGACCTATAACAATCTTATCTGCCTCTCCAAAATACTTGAACAATGTATTCAAAAACAATTTCTAATCTATCACCTGCAGCAAAAACTACTATCTCCCCCACAACATGGCTTTTGCCCTTCCCATAGTACTAACATTGCACTTCTAACCTACATAGATACTGTCAATAAAGCTAGAGATCATGGCAAACTAGTCTTTCCTTATTTATAGAATTGTCTAAAGCAGGGGTGGGCAAACGTTTTGATTCGTGGGCCACATTGAGTTCTAACATTTGACAAAGGGGCCGGAACAGGAGCAGATAGATGGCATGCTTTGAAAACATCACCTCATTGGGGGAAAAATACACATCTTGGGATATGGAGAAAACATGTGCTTTAATTTCCAATGAAAATGAAGAAAAGCATTACAATAAAATCTCTGACTTCAAAATGAGTCTATAAACACTGAAAATCAAATAAATGACCATTTTATTTTAAAGCACTGAAAGTTCTGTTATCCTTCAGGATATCACCATCACTCTCCTCCTGACTGTCTTTTTTTTCAAAAACGGTAGGAGATGCAGATGTACTTGTCCTGTTCCTTTTATTCAATTTGTTTCCCCGGTGCCAAAAGTCAACAATGACCAGTGCAAGGACGAAACAGTTGCAGCAAGTCAGTCTGTGAAGCGTTATATTTGATCTGCGCACACTGTTTATTTTAACAACGTGCGTATCACGGAGACACACACATTTTAATGGGAGCAGTGTTGTTGGTCTCCTTTTTTAGCCAGCGCATCAAAGTCTGGAGTTAGTTTTGTTGTGGCGATTCTCAGGATGGATCTGAGGTGTAGGTCTGTTAACTTGGATCTGTGGCTGGCTTTGTTGATGTTCATGACGCTGAAGGTCTGTTCACACACGAAGGTAGAGCCGAACAAAGCCAACATCATCTGCACTTTTCGCCTTAGATTTGGAAACGCGGCATCATTGAGTGAAGCATAGAAGTCATTTAGTTTCAGAGAGCTGAACTTCTCTTTTAAGGCAGGGTCGGACTGAAGGTCGATCAGTTCGAGCTGAAGCTCCTCTGGAGCTGTTTCGGGGTCTTGTGACAGAGGAAAGGCCACCAATTGAAGTGACTTGTCAATTTTGTCGAAATCCAAAAACCGACGGCAGAATTCTCCGTGCAGTGCATCCAGTGACTCACTGTATTTCTTCACTTTTCCTCTGGCCTCTTTCAGCGTGGCTAGTCTAGGAAAATGAGTGAATGACTTGTTCAAAATCTGCCTGGAGAATAAAGCCAGCTTGGATTTGAAGGCTTTCACGTTTGTGTACATGTCATGCACAAACTGCTCCTTCCCCTGCAGTTTCACGTTGAGCTCATTCAAGTGTGAAAATACGTCCATAGCAAACGCAAAGTCACACATCCAGCTCTTGTTGCTCAGCTCAGGAAATTCATCAGTCTTCCCCTGCCGCTCCAAAAACACGCCAATCTCCTCTTTGAGCTCCCACACTCGTTGAAACACTTTGCCCAAACTCAACCAGCGGACACGTGAGTGATAAAGCAGGTCCTGGTGATCCGCATCAGTTTCCTCCAGGAACGCAATGAACTGACGGTGCTGAAGTCCCATGCGCGTATGAAGTTGACGAGTTTCACCACAGGATTCACAACATGATTCAGCTGTAACACCAATTTACATAGAGATTCCTGGTGGATGATGCAGTGGAGGAAAATGACATCCTGGTCAGGGTTTTCATCTTTCACTTTATTCTGGATTCTCCTCAGCAGGCCAGTGTTTTTTCCCATTAAATTCGGAGATCCATCTGTGGTGACGTTAACAAGCTTACTCCAGGGAAGCTTCATGTTTTCGATGGCAGCAGTCACCCGTTCAAACAAGTCCTCTCCCCATGTTTGTCCTTTCAGAGACTCCATTGTCAAAAACTCCTCCGTTATTTCAAAAGTTTCGTTGATTCCTCGTTTAAAAATGAGGAGCTGAGCAGTGTCTTTGACATCGTTGCTTTCATCCAGTGCTAAAGAATAAAAAGTGAATGACTTCGCCTTTTTGTTTAATCTGCTGGTGATATCTTCATCTATTAGTTCCACACGGCGAGTCACTGTCCGCCGTGATAAACTGATTTTCTCAAATTTGTCTTTGGTCTCCGGGCACAAAATACCTGCTGTCTCTACCATACATTCTTTTAAAAACTCGCCCTCAGACAGTGGTTTGCTGGCCTTTGCTATTTTGAATGAAAGCATAAAACTGGCCTTGGTACTTGACTCTTGAATGGCAGTGTGACGGTGAAAAAAACTTTGCTGAGCCTTCAAATTAGCTGCCACCTTCTCAGCAGCAGCTTCCCGTTCTTTTGTTGAGAGCTTGCTAGCATAATTAGCATGCTTTGTGGCAAAGTGACGGCTAATATTATACTCTTTAAAAACCACCACAGTTTCTTGGCATATCAGGCAAACAGCAGATGATCGGTGTAAAGTGAAAAAATATTTAGTTGTCCACTCCTTATTGAACACTCGACATTCTCTGTCCACTTTCCTTTTCTTGGGTCCGCTCATCTTCATAGAGGGGCAGTGGGTCAAAGGGTAAAGTGCAAACGTGGAGTAATAGGCCTACGCTTCATCTCAACAAAGCCAATATATCTAGAGTGCGCCATCTGGTGAGGAAACATCAGAATTGCAGGGGAAATAAAACATTAACAAGGTTAATTTATTAAATTTTTTCAAGTTTGGCGGGCCGAATCAAAACGTTTAACGGGCTGCATGTGGCCCCCGGGCCGTAGTTTGCCCATGCCTGGTCTAAAGCCTTCAACGCAGTTTGTCAAAGGAAACTGCTCATTCAAATGTCCACATTATGGCTCTCTCAGCCCACCCTTCTATCAGGTAACAGTCAGTAATATGGCCCTTCACCCTCTCTCCATACCTTCCACTCACAACCTGTGTACCACAAGGCCTTGGTCACCCCCTCTTTAACATTCTCAACAATACCCTCCACACATCTGTACAACAGGCCTCCCTAATACAGCATGCAGATGTCCTCATATTCATTTTCACATCTGACAACATGGCAAACCTCAAAGAAATTACTCAGGAAGCTTGACAGCCACTAAAGCATGACACTGTAATTCACAATTCATGCTCAATCCGAAAAAAATACTACTTTTTTACACCAAATCCCTCTCTCATGAAAAAGCAAAATATCTTGATAATACAATATCATAGATGTTAGGGGACAATATTCTTAAATTCCACCTGCATATTCAAAATTGCATAATAAAAACTCTTCAAAAACTTAAGATGCTTTAGATCTAAAATCTTTCTCACCAACCCACTAGACCTACACTTACCACTACTTATCTCCTCCCCACATTTTTTATGGTGCTCCCATCCTTATCAACCATCAGGCATCACAAAATATAAAATTTGAACAGTGCTATAACAAAGTTGTTAAGTTTGTAGCACACACCCCTTTCGGAACCCACCACTATATATCACCAAAAAGCCTAAAATGGTTAGAACTGCATGCAAAATCTGAAGGTAATGCTACTCAATGCTAGAAGTCTAAACCTCAAAATGCACTCTCTCGAGGCACTCCTAAAAATGGAGAACATCGATATCTGTGCAGTAACTGAGACCTGGTTCAAGGCTCCAGAGAGCACCCCTGCAATACCAGGCTACAACTCTTACCACACTTTTCGGCCACCAAACCAGGACCGAAACACTAAAGGTGGAGGAGTGTCAATATTCACCAAGGATATTCACACAACCAGGCTAGTTGGCCAACACAATGTGTCTGAAATTCTCCAAGTGCAACTAACACTAGGTAAGACTGCAATCCAAATTGTAGCTTGCTACCCCCACCATACCCCAAGATTCTCACTACACCTTTCTAAACATACTGGAAAATATTAAGATAGAACCAAGCACCCTAATACTGGGTGATTTTAACTACCCTGCCATTAACTGGGAAAACTACTCATGTCCCAACACCTTTGCGCAACAGTTCTTGGAATTCATAAATTCCAATGCCCTGGATCAACTAATCCATAGTCCCACCAGGGGCTCCAATATCCTAGACCTGGTCATTACCAACATGGGAAATCAATGCTCCATACCTATGGTCACCCCCTTATTAGTCAGGTCTGACCATAAGCTAATCACTCTTAACATCCACATCCCACCCCCACCCCCCAGTAAAGAAACCACCATAAAAAACTTCTCCAAAGCCAACTTCATGCTACTCAAGTCAGAAGTGACAAACTTCATGACACCCATGCAGACGGGAACTGAAAGTTCAACTGCTGAATCATACACTAAGGCACTGTACGAGCACATCCACTCATGCATGAATCGTGCCATCCCAAATAGAACCAAAATGCTCTCATCCAAAAAAAGGAAGCCAATCTGGTGGTTCCCTGCCATAAACAAACTTTACAACAAAAGGAAGAAACTTTTGCAGAAAAGAGGAAAATCCCAGGATGCAAAAAACTCCCTTACTAGCCTTAGTAAGAAACTGAGATGCCTCATAAAATCCTCCAAAGCTAGTTACAAAAATAAAATTGTCAAAGATTCCAAAGACAACCACAAAGCATTCTATAACTATGTCAAGAATCTAAATGGCAATGCTCAGATCTGCTCTGAGCTAAAACAGAATGGCATTAGATATACTGATCCGAAGGATATTGCCAATATCCTGGCAGATCGATTCAGTGCCAACTTCACCCCCCTCTCACCCCCTAAATGGCCCATCTCAATACCGGAAGATTGTCAAATTCCAGTAATAACGGCCACACAGGTACAAGACGCACTCTCTAAAGCCAAGAATACAGCATCCATGGGACCAGATGACATCCCGGGCTGTGTACTACATGAACTACAATATGAACTGGCACCTCACCTAAGTGTCATGTTTAATCATAGCCTCACCTCAGGTTTCATGCCCACTGAGTGGCACAGAGCTACAGTTATCCCAATCCACAAGGGGGGATCCACCTTTGATCCCGGAAACTACAGTCCCTTCAGTCTGACAAGCCTTATCTGCAAGGCCATGGAGTGTATTATCATGGAACTTATAAACAAAGACATTGGCAACCTTCAAACACTGGACCCCACCCAGTTTGGGTTTGTGAAGGGCCGATCTTGTCTCCTGAACCTGATTGACTTCTTTGAATCAGTCTCCAGAGCCATGGACAAGGGTAAGGTGGTCCACACAGCCTATCTAGACCTTGCCAAGGCCTTTGGCACCATCCCCCACTCTGGAATCATAGATAAACTTACTAAGTTGGGCATTAATCCCTATGTCACCCAATGGGTTGCTAAATGGCTTACTGATAGAACCCACACTGTAAAAGTAGCCGACTCCAAATCCAGCTCCAGACAAGTGACAAGTGGAGTATCTCAGAGTTCAGTCCTGGGGCCGCTCTTGTTTGGCATCTACTTCTCTGAAGTACAGGTCAACACTAAGGGACTCTGGCTAACAAAGTTTGCAGATGACTGCAAACCAGTGTTTGTTCCACCTAGAAATAACAAGATCATTAGGAAACACATTCTTCTGGATATGGAAACTCAAGTTTTATTACAGCAAAACATATGGGATTCACTATATATATATATATATATATATATATATATATATATATATATATATATACATGGATTCACTTCATAACATTGAAATATCAAAATACTGAAACTCAAAACACTGAAACCAAAATACTGAAAGCTCAAAATACTGAATACTCAAAATACTGAAACTCAAAATACTGAAAACAAATATTATGTGTAAACTCAGCTTAAACAACATAAATCATAACAATTTCTACCAAATATATGTAGGGGGGCAAGCTCCCCTGCACCCCCCCATGTGGGGGGCTGTGACCCCCACACCCCTGCTATTGAAATATATCAACTCCAAGATTGCACATAGTGTAGTTAAATGCAATGTTGGAGTAGATATATATAATTAGCAGGGGGTGTGGTAGAAATTGCTATGATTTATGTTGTTTAAGCTGAGTTTACGCATAATATGTGTTTTCAGTATTTTGAGTTTCAGTATTTTGAGTATTCAGTATTTTGAGCTTTCAGTATTTTGGTCTTCAGTATTATGAAGTTTTGTCATTTTCAGTATTATGAAGTTTCAGTGTTATGAAGTGAATCCATATATATATATATATATATATATATATATATATATATATATGTGTGTGTGTGTGTATATATATATATATATATATATATATATATATATATATGTACACATACATGTGTATATATATACATGGTTTACCTCCGTAATGTTGAAGGTCACAACTGCAAATGTGCACAGCGCCGAACCATTTCCATGAAACCTCAGAAAGCTGACAAACCATTGAATGTCAACATTTTCAACCACGCCACACCTACAAACAAGTGCTAACATGGGTCAAAAACGGGGTGAGATTTTGCAGTTTGGAATATCAGCATTCGAGGTTTTGTGAAAGCACAGGCATGTTACCCGAAATGTTGTTAAGGGGCAGGTGTACAGGGTCATGAGACTCCATAATAATGATGAACAGCTTGCAAAGGCCCTGTAGACCTTGAAAATGGATTTTCTAGATAGAGGCTACAAGGACAAGGATATTGACAGTTGTATTACTGATGCGTATAAGGACAGAAGGGGTAAATGCAGGCCTTATTACGCTGCTGCACATAACACTGAAGCCATAGCTACAGAACAAAGGGCAGGATTGATTAGGTTTCCTCTCACATATTCGTCTGATGTTAGTAATATATGTGATATTATCAAAAGGAACTGGGGCATTTTGGATACTGTAGATGAATTAAGAAATGCCATAGATACTGTTCCACACTTTTCTTTTAAAAATAACAGATCCTTGAAAAGGCATCTGTGCTACAATACTTCTACTTTTAACAAGGTTTTACCGTCAGACAGGCATGGTACTTTTAAATGCAGGAATTGCACAGCCTGCAAATGTATGTACATGCACCCTAATATGCACTTTAAAATAGTCACACACTTATATGCTGAGTGTAGGACTAAGAACATTGTTTATTTTAGTTACTGCACTTTCTGCCATGCTTTTTATGTAGGCATGAGTAACAGACATCTCAAAGAAAGGGTGCTGGAACATCAGAGAGACATTAGAAACAAGAAAGACACCAATGCCCTTGCTAAGCATATTATAGGCCATGGACAGGAACATAATTTTAAATTCCTTGTGCTAGAGATCATTCCTGAGAGTTTAAGAGGGGGAGATCTTAGGAATCGCACAGAATCTGCAGAGCAAAAATGGATTCTGTCTCTTGATGCTGATAAAATACCAGGTCTTAATGAAGTTGTCTCTCTTAAGCCTTTCTTAAAAGCTAGACCTCTCAAACACTGAGTATAGGATTGTTTTCTATACATATTTTTTTATATATATATTTTTTTATTTTTTATATGTTTCATTTGCCTGCTTTCTTGTTGTGACATTTTTCTCTTAGATAATTGATGCTTTTATCACTGCTTTAATTGACTAATTAACGTATGGTATTTAACTGCATTTGTTACTAGTTTAGAACATTCTGATGAAGGGGTGAGAGCACACTGTGAATGCGCTTACTCTCTTTTGTGTGCATTAAAATTTATTGTTTTACCTTCATCTGTGTTAGCTTCGGTACTTTTTTGTTTTTCTTAGTAGTTCTATTTTAATTCTCAGCATACTTTTTACACTTTATGATCCGGTCCCTCCTTGTTTATTTACGTACCAGACTAACGACATGTTGTCTGACTGGATTGCAATCGTTCCTAGTGGAAGAGAGTACTGGAGTATTTGCAATGCTAAAAGCATTGCTCTCATCTCTAGAACATTGATGTGCAAATGGGCCTCGTGTTCTTGCCATCTGCCTTGGACTGTTCTTCCCAGATAATGCCCCCTCCCCACCCTATATGGGAGGCGTCCGTGGTTACCGTAGCTACAGGTTGTGGCACAAAAGGATGCCCGATGGTCACATGATTGGACCAAAGCCACCACAGAAGACCTCTCTTGCACGACTATATAATTCTGATTTGGTGAGACATGGGAAGTTCTTGTAATGGCCACTGAGCAAAGACGAGCCATTGAAGAATTCTCATATGCATCCTGGCTAGAGGAACTAGGGTGATAGTTGAAGCCATGCTTTCTAGGACTTTCAAAATAGTTTTTGCTTTCACCTTGTTTCTGGGTAGAAGGTTGGCTATTTGTTGTCTGAGAATAAAAACCCTGCTGGGAGGCAGACATGCCATTATGGAAATGGTATCAACATCTGCGCCTATGAATGTAATATATTGACGGGGCAACAAGGCAGATTCTGTAAATTCACTGTTATCCCTAACTGGGAACAGGTTTGAAGCGTGGTGTCTCTTTCCTGCTGAAGTAGATGCTTGGTGGTGGCAGTTAGGAGCCAGTCATCTAGGTACAGAAACACTTGGAATCCTAGATGTCTCAAGTGAGCTGTGACTACTGTCATGCATTTGGTGAACACTCTGGGGACTGTAGTGAGACCAAAGTCAGAGCCCGAAACTGATAATGACTGGCTCCCAGCTGAAAGCATAAATGACTCCTGGATGCTCTGTCCATTTTTCTGTGGTAGTACACATCTTGGAGGTCTATTGAGCACATCCAATCATCTTTCCCTAAAAAGGGAAGAAATGAGTGCAGTGTCACCATTTGGAACTTGGACTTCTTCACGGATTTGTTTAGTTTGCTGAGATCCAATATGGGTCTTCAGTCCCCTGTTCTTTTTGGCACTAAAAAGAATCTTGAGTAAGTTCTGAAACCTATTTGATATGTGGGGACTTTTTGGATGACTCTTTTGTTTAGCAACTTTTGAATTTCTACAGTTGCTTGTTCCCTTTGACGAGGTGGAACATCTGGGATTGTTCTGATCTGTGGGACAGGATGGCAAAAGGGAATGAAATAACCTCTGGATATTATACTTTGTATTCTCTTGTCTCTTGTAATATCTTGCCAGGTTTCTGGGTACAAAGTTAACTTCCTCCCCGACTGCCTCCAGAGTAGAGCAGACAGGCCTCCTTTCAGGAGTGCTGGTAGGGCTGGCGGTGAAAGGAATCATGATCACCCTGGTTTTGCAGACCTCCTCTGCCACTAGGACGATGTCTATCATTACTGCCTCTCCCTCTGCCCTTGGGTAAGTGTTCACCTTGTGCATCCTGAAAAACTGCCTGGGATCTTTTGAACCACATTTTCCCACTCTTCTGACCTTTAGGGTAATGTCTTGAATGTAAGGAAAAGCATACTCCAACAGCAGAGAGAGTTTTCCCTTCCTGCTCATATCTGGTGAGTGTGTCCTTGACTTTGGGTCCAAAAAGTGAGGAACCATCAAAAGGGGCATCGACAAAGGTTGACTTGAAAGGGTGTGCAAAGTTACACAAGCGCATCCAGGAGTGTCTCCTCAGGGAAACTCCTGAACCTGCTGCCCTGCTCACTCCATCTGCTGCATAGGATATCAGTCTCATGTTGGAGTTAACGATGGAATTTAAGGTAAGTAGCTGAGAGGCCACTTTTTCTGATACCCCCACAGCCAATGAACCTTGGAGAGTATCTCCTAACTCCTTCAGAGATCTTTTTGTAGTCTCGTAAAGTGTGTAAGGTAGTTCAGCGATCTAAGGGTAAAAGTTGCTAACACAAAAATACCCTTCCCATATCTGTCCATTGTTTGAGACTCTTTGTTTGGTGGGTGGACAGATGAGGACATTTCAGAGAGTTCCTTCTTGGTGGCTTCTGCCACCACCATAGCATATACAGGAATGCTTTTCATGAGAAAATCTTATGTATGTTATTGTATCAAAATTGTATAAAATCGTATGTTATTGTTTTATTCTCTGTTATATCATTTTCTTGTCTTCATTTGGTTTTGATATAACCCTAATAAAAAGGAATTGAAAAAAAAAAAAAAAAAAGAAAATCTTTTTCAGAAGGAGCTGATAAGAAATTATTTGGCCTCAGAGGGACTAGTTCCATACTGTCTGGTGACTCTCACTCCTTTCGACTAACTAAGTCCAATAGCTCATCAAAAGGTGGAGACAGCCAGGAGGCTGAAGGTTGAAATCCAAAGGCCTTCAGGTACACCGACTCCTCATCAGAAGGGTTGATGGTTTTACAGCCACCTCTCTGTTTCAGAATTTCTAAGATATCTGCAAAGGAGATATCTTCAGAGGATGACCATGGGGACCCTTCTGACTCCTCGAGGTCAGTGTCAGAGGTGATGGACTCATCAGGGGAGTCTATGTGCTTCCTTTTGCATGTTCTCTTTTGAAGAGCCTCCTCAGAAGGGTATTCTGGGGAGGTCTTGGAAGAGTGGGGTTCACCCAATGGGGATCCCAGAGGCTCTGAATCTCTGCTGTCCTGTGGTTCGTGTGGTGCCAAGACAGAAGCCAGTGCCTTGGGGGGAGGAAAACCAGTATCCCTATGGAAAGCTGTAGGTGGGGACAGCACACTCCTCATCAGCTCGAAGGCAGATCCCCTGGCTCTGATGACACCTCCAGTTCAGAGGAAACAGAGAGAAGCCCTGGCTCCATGGAGAATAGCTCTGAGGCTGATGTAGGAGCCAAGCTCAGCCGAGCCGAAGCTCTGAGAGGTAAACTCGGAACCAAAGAAACTCGGGTCTGAGTAACCCCCACCAGAGCCGACCAGAGAACATTGGCTCCTAGACACCACAGACTGCACCGAGAGTGTCAGAGCATGGATCAGTTCTGAAATCTCCTGGAGGGGTCTTGGAACTGGAGAGTCTACAGCAAGTGGTATTTGGCATTCCAGCTCCGAAGATCTAACTTGGCTCGGAGGAGGAATAGTCATGGATGTAATAGTCTTGGATGGCTCTGAAACTGGTTGGGTCAGAGCCAAAAACAATTTAGCCAGTGCTGACGACATCAAAAGTCTGTGCACCACCCTGCCCATGTCATCATCCAACAAGCTCCTAGAGGACCTGGAGGAGAGGGTTGGTGACTGACATTTCTCCAATATGGGAGATCACAAAGTAGGGGAGACTGGTACTAGTTCAGTGGACTGGCTCCAAAAAATAGTCTCTTTCGGCTCTGAAAGCCATGGAGCTGAAGGACTTGATTTGTCCAATTTAATGATCTCTCTTGGTTCTGAGGGCTGTGGAGCCAGGAGATCAATGTATCTGAAGTTTTGGCCAATTTGTGAGAAGCCTCCGAATGAGCCAAAGAAGAGGGAGATGGCCATTTTGTAGGCTTGTCACCTTTAGAGGAAGGGGACTTACTTGAAGATGTACTCTGCAAAGCTTCATCAAAAGAAGGTTTCAGGAGTCCTTTGAAAATTAGCTTGCTCTTTCTTTCCTGTAAGTTAAGCAGGTACTTAGCTCTCTAACTAAAATGAGCTAATATAGGCAGAAAAGGAAATACACACTCTAACTAACTATTCTTCTGTAACCACTAACTATACCTCTTCAAAAAATTGACGGGAAGTAGAAATGGCCTTGCGACTAATGACGGCCAACAAGCAACAACACAGTAGCAAGATTAAATTTCACATGTAAACTACCAAAGAATAACTATATAAATACTAAAGCTAAACTAAGTATTATTATAGCTAAATATAAGAAAAAATATGAAGCTTAAAAGAAACTTAGCCACAGCCAAGGAGAGAGCATCTGAACTCATAAAGCGGCAAACGAGATCTGGGGAATTACACCACTATGAGATGGGATACCTATTTAGCCACGAGCCAAGTTAGAGACTTCGAGCAAGTGTATTCAGCCGAGTTGGAGCCGAGGACTCTGAACCCATCCAGTAAGAATGAAGGCGAGATAGAACAACAATAACATCAAGAATAGATACAAGTTATATGTCAATGGTTTAAAAGTTAGAGAGATTTTAGCCAGTTTATAGAGAAATTAAAGGTAGTTAGTATAATATAAACAGGAATTGCAATACTAAGTGAGAGAAAGATGGTAAATGGAATTGGAAAATAAATAATAAATGGAAACACGGATTGCAATATAAAGTGATAGAGAGATGGCAACCAGAGGCAAGCAATCATCTGTGCTTTCATTTGAAGGCAGACTAGTCCAGGAGATGGTTAAGACAACACCTATTATTATTTCACTAGGAAATAAATCAGCCAACCAGAACAGTGTTGGTTACATTTTGGAGCATTTTGTCTTGTTTCATTTAAGCACAAAATGTTTTCTGGGATTTGCCATTTTAAATAGTAAACTACCAATAATCATTATATAACCAATTATGTTTAGGGTTCTACATCATCCAGTCTGAAGTGATGAGTGCCCTGGAAATTTATGGCCCTCATCCAGTGCTTCTGAATGTGATTTCCTCTCACACAGTTAAGATGTTTACCCCATGCCCAAGACAAGCCTTCCAGTAGCTAGGTGGATGGAAGTAACTACTATGAACCTGACAAAAGTTTACAGGTACTGATCCATGCACTGAGGGAGAGGCCAACTTTTTTTTTATCTTTTTTGGATTATATGAGTTTATCAAAATGGATTTGGAAAGAAAAATGCTCCAGCAAATTTCCATAGATTGGTGCATTACATCTTACAGGAGCTACAAATTATGAGTTAACTTACTTGGATAATATTAGTCTATAACATGCTAGGAAGGTACTAGGCAGCCTGCAAAGGACAGAGATGCTTCTTAGTGAAATAAATGTTAGGTAGGAATAGCAGTGAAGTCTTATCTGTGTCACAGAGAGGGTGGTAGTAACAGCTGGCCAAAGGCTGTTAAATTGAAACCTATGTGGCCATGACCTTCCCCTTTTTACAAAGCATGCAACAAAGCTGTGAAATCAACATTTTTGTAAAATAAGCAATTGTTTTTGTCTTTGGAGGTGTAGTGTAGCAGATTTATTTATTTAATAGTTTCTGACTAGGAAAGTCTGACTAAGACAGTGCCTATTTTCAGCGGAGGACCAGGCACTCCAGACGCATGTCTTTGGAATACATACAGACATACAGATACATAAAACATAAACTAGGAAAAAAATTATGTGAAACAGAGTGCATGGCAAGCAGCTGTTTTGTTGCCAAGCTGAGATTACGAGCTAAAAGGAAAATGTAAACTGCAAACCTGTAACTTTTTTCTGTAATGATAAGTCAGCCAGACTGAAGCAGGATTTAAAAAGTGTAACTTTGACTTTTCTTCTGTGGGAGCTGGGTAGCCTCACTGAGGTTACTAAAATATGTGATATATGAAATTACATTATTATATCATAAATCCTATAGCAAGAATTATTTTTAATGATAAGAGTTGCCATCCCACCCATGTCATTAGGAATCCTGATAGGTACATATGGACAGAGCAGTGGTGCAGTGGTAGCATTGTTACCTCACAGCAAGAAGTTCTCCAGTTCCATTCTTAGCTGGGGTGCCTTCTGTGCGGAGTCTGCATGTCCAACCTATGTTTGTGTGGGTTTCCTCTGGGTGCTCCGGTTACCTCCCACTTTAGAAAGACATGTGTCTGGAGCATTTCTCCCTGGGCCTTCACTGAAAATTGGCATTGTTCCAAGTCAGACTTTCCCGGTTAACAAATGTTAAATAAATAAATATATCTCAAACATATCTGTACTGCTCAAGGAGACCATGGTAAACAGATGGATAACACGAGTCAGCATTTAAAAAAATAGGATATATGGCCTAATAGTCTTTAATGGACACAGAGAATTGGTTAATAGAATGGAAAGGGATACTTTACTGCAATACTGGGATGCTAGTGTCCATCAAGAATATAATGGCAAGGTCAGATTTACAATCAGACATGCTAATATATATTTTTTTAAGATTAAGCAAATTATATTGAAATTTAAGTAAATTCTTAAAAGATTATTCAATTTGGGAGGTATGCTACCTGTCAACTGTAGGTTTAGTTTCAGAAAAGAAAAAAGAAACAATTGGTCAATCACTGAACTGATTCAAGAAACCTATACTGACCAGAACTACAGGGGTTACTTTGGGACCTAGGGGCTGCTCCCTTGTTTAAGATGTACACATTGTGTTATGATGTGTAAAAGAACATTGTTTACATCAGACAATAGTCCAAGTATATTTGAAATTAAACATATTTTTACTTTTCATAAGGAAATCAGTGTCTACCTGGTAGCATGTTTCTGTATCACTTATTTGTTGAACAATCCAGTACACCATGGAAAGAACAAATATAGCTTTATGTAAGTGACATTAATTATATGAGGGGGTTAAGCTTTTTGTATAAACACACACACACACACACACACACACACACACACACACACACACACACACACACACACACACACACACACACACCACACATTAAAACACAACAATTCTCTTTTCAAATTTACAGGTATTTATAGACTGAAAAATGAGAGGTTGGGCAGAGAAGAAATCATCTACTAAACAGAAGAGAAAAATTCTGCATTATTACACTGGGTGCTAAAAATCCTCTTGGTTTAAAGAAAATATTACAAATTAATGTTGTATTAATGCCACCTAAACAATTACTTGATGATTCTAAATATATTTACTTTTTGGTGCTGGAGTTTTGAATAAATGAATGTTTATTAACCATACATTTTGGCTTCTTAGTTGATCAACTTTTCACCCACTAGATAGAGCTTGTGTACTTTTCATTAATATATAATAAATTGATGTGTTAGAAATAAGTTTAAAAGTGCATACAACATGATAAAACTTACATGTTTATTATTAATGCTGTGCAGTTAGCAGAAGTACATTATGATAAAAAATTCCTTTGATTATTTGATTGTTTAAATGTGTAGCTTATTTATTTATTTATTTATTTATTTATTTATTTATTTATTCCATTTTGATTACCTGGGAAGTCCACTGGGTCAACATGGCCCATTTTCAGTGGAGACCCGGGGAGAAAAGCCCCGAAAATGCATAAAAAATATTACATATAGGATTTCAACACAATCAAGAATTTAGAAAGCATTAAACATTTTGCAGAATATGATTTCAACGACTACAGGACAGAATGAGAGTACAATTCATACTTAAGTTATGGTTACTACATTTGCATAGTATAGCAGTATTTCTTAGAGATTCCTAAAAGATAGTTAAGGTTGAAAGGAAGGATTAATAGTGGTAGCGTTTTGAGTCAAAGTATTAGAGATAGAAATTTGTGCTCTATATTTACAATATTTACATGTTTTGTTGAGCAGGTATAGTTATGGGATTAGAAGGATTGTGTAGTTATTTACAAGTTTTGTTGAGAAAGTATAGCTGTAGGAGTAGAAGGATGGGAGTCAAAGGATTAGGTGGTATGTACCAGTTTTGGTGAGCAAATCTAGCTCTAGGGGTAGAAGTAGTAGAAGTAGTTAAGTAGAGGGATAAAGCTGCACGAGAATTGCAAGGAGAGATAGATATAGTTGAAGGAATAAGTCTATAGGAGGAAGATAGGGTAAATGTATCAGAAAAAGGAGACTCTTATACTAGAAGTGGTCCCAGATTAAGTAGGCAATGGGATGGAATTATGTTACTAATAACATGATTTTTTGTGTTTCACAAACAAACTAGATGCCTTCAGAGAACACTGATGGCACTTTTATAGAAAAACTGACTTGTCAACATGTTTGCTGCTTCATCAATAAATTGCTTGGGTTCTGAAGATTATATTAGCATTCTGGAATCTGGATTCATTATATATTTGTATTTTTTGTATTCAGTGCTTGTAACTCCAAAGCAGGTACACAAAGAGAATAGAATAAATAAGTGTGTGTGTGTGTGTGTGTGTGTGTGTGTGTGTGTGTGTGTGTGTGTGTGCATGTGTATGAAGAGATAGAAGAGTGACAATCCATCAACATGAAATATGATTTTTTTTACTGAATGAAAAATTCTGAAACAAAAACATTCTGAAAAATACCTTTTGCATATAATTAATACTTCAATATTTTATTCAATATAATTATATTTTATAAATCAAATATTGTGTAGACTATAACAATCCATTAAATACTTAAAATTTAAGTACTTCAGCAATGGCACTGCAAATCAGTTAATGAAATATGTGCAAACTCTGCAGTACAAGCAACAACACAGTACATTATCAATAACATAAACAGCATATACAAATATAATGATGTTAAGTCATCAGGTAATGCAAAAGTATCAATTCTCTGTGCATAGTAGCTATGAGGTTTTTAAGAAGTGCTTCACAACAAAGTAATACGCCATTACTGTACAAAAGAGAGAAAGTCCATGTTAAGAAAATCGGCTGAGAAGACAAAACTATTTATGACAATCAATAACTCCAAAAAACAGTTGGAAGAGGGCACAAAAGGTCACAATACACACCGAACTTTAATGTCACATTTCATTAAATTAGTATATAATTAGTGTGACATTAAATTTTGGCATGTGTTGTGACCTTTTGTGCTTTCTTCCAACTGTTTTTTGGAGTTATTGGTTGCCGCTGTGGTTGGAATCCCTAGTTTTTATTTTTTTGTTAATTATTTATATAACAAGCTGTTAGGGCAGCTGTTTAATCTTAGCCTCACCTCAGGATACGTACCCAAGGAGTGGCGTACGGCAACTGTGGTCCCACTTCACAAAGGCGGTGCCTCCACTGACCCTGGAAATTACCGGCCCATCAGTTTGACATGCCTAGTCTGCAAAGCTATGGAGAGGATCATAATGGAACTCATAAATAAAGACATAGGGGACTTACAGACATTGGATCCAACCCAGTTTGGCTTTGTCAAGGGCAGATCATGCCTTTTAAACTTGGTTGATTTTTTTGAAACAGTCACCAAGGCCATTGATGAGGGCAAGGCAGTCCACACAGCTTACCTTGACCTTGCAAAAGCTTTCGACACAATACCCCACTCGGGTATCATAGAAAAACTCACCAACTTAAATGTAAACCCATACGTCACAAGATGGGTTGCAAAGTGGCTAAGTGACAGAACCCACAGGGTCAGAGTGGCTGGTGCCATGTCAGACTCCAAGCCGGTCACAAGTGGTGTCCCACAAGGCTCAGTCCTGGGCCCCCTATTGTTTGGCATCTACTTTTCAGAAGTACAGGCAAACACAGGAGGATTATGGCTGACAAAGTTTGCAGATGATTGCAAATTGGGCACCATAGTTGAAAACACATCAGACACAGATATCCTCCAGAAGGGTCTCATAGAAACAGATAACTGGTGCCAAAGCCATGGCCTAAAGTTAAACGCCAAAAAATGCATAGTCATACCCTTCGGGAAAAACAAGGTTACCCCTAGCTACCATATAGGTGGCAATCCACTAAGCACAGAAGAGGTTATCAGGGATCTGGGGACCCAGGTTGACAGTAACCTTTCATTTGACACCCATGTTGCCAAGGTAGTTAGGAAAACCTTCTACATTGCCCACCTGATCATGAAGGGATTCACATCTAGATCAAGGGAGGTCATTGTTCCCCTGTACTCATCACTCATCAGACCAATGATTGAGTACAATGCCCCATTCGGAATGTATCTTACCCGACACCTGCAGCAATTGGAAAGGCCCCAAAAGTTCCTCACCAAAAGGATAAAGGGTCTCAAAAATATGTCTTATGCTGCCCGACTGAAGGAACTCCAGCTCTATTCAGTCGCATACCGTCTGCTCAGAGGTGACCTGTGCCTAACGTACAAGGCCATGTCTAACCCGGAATTGATGGACATGCTCCACCTCAAAAAATCTAAATCCATAAGAAATACAAGAGGAAGAGACTTAAACCTTAACACAGTTATAAATAGGACATGCTGGAGGGACAGATTCATCACCCAGAGACTCCCTATGCTGTGGAACAAAATCCCGGTACATGTGAGGCAGAGCACCTCATTGGCCCTGTTCAAGAGAAATCTTGATCAATGGATGGGAGATCGCAGGTTTACCCCGGGAATCACCACAGTGTCACTGCTGGACAGAGGCACGGTAAACTAATGGGCATAGTACCTTTCAAACTTAAGGGGTGGTGAAAGCCACATAACTTTGGGCTAGGCTTATAAATGCCCTAGGGCAGATAGCCTAGTATAAACCTATGAACCTATGAACCTATGAGAAGATGTTATCATTTGCAGACAAATGAGTATTTATTTGTAGTATACTACAGCAAGAGAACAAGATTACATTGAAGAGTAATAATGTAGCAAAGAAGCAAATGCAGCAATGCCAGCATTTTTTTGTGTAAAAGTAGTAATACAATGAAATTGTCTGCAAGTGATAGTTTGGTAAATGGCACCACTGTTACAGATGTACGGGTAGTCGTTGATTATGAAGATGTTAATACTTTGTTATTAATTATGTTTTATATGCAAGATCCATATGTAAAAGTAATAATTAATTAGTGATGTCACTGTCTTTCTGTGCAACAATGAGCAGAAGAAAGCAGAAAGCAAATATCTAACATACATGTAATACATAACTGCAGAAATTGTAATTAAATCTGTTTAGTATGCATTGGGATCAATATAAGCTTTCAGTTCCAAATTCATAGCACAATGCTAATTTAGAGAAAATGAGAAGTGAACAGACAACAAATACTTTTTTTTTACAATGTAGTGTTGAATTCAGTGAACCCAGTCACTGGGGATGCACAAGCCAGTGCATTTCTTTGTGCCGGTCCCAAGCCCGGATAAATGGGGAGGGTTGCATCAGGAAGGGCATCCGGCATAAAATTTTGCCAAATCATACATGCAGACAACAGTACAGATATACATACCTGATCGGTCGAGGCCCGGGTTAACAATGACTGCCACCAGTACTGTTGCCCAACAGGATGCTGGCGGAAATTGGGCTACTGTTGGCTTAAGGAGGAGAAGAGGGGGAAGGCATGCCTGAAGGCAGGTAAAGGCTAGGACTGTGATAGTGAGGGTCGGAACTTTGAATGCTGGCAGTATGACTGGTATAGGGAGAGAGCTAGCTGATATGATGGACCGAAGGAAGGTTGGTATATTGTGTGTGCAAGAGACCAGATGGAAGTGGAGCAAGGCTAGGTGTATTGGAGGCGGGTTCAAATTGTTTTACTGTGGTGTGGATGTGAGGAGAAATGGCATAGGGGTTATCCTGAAGGAACAGTAAGCTAAGAGTGTTTTGGTGGTGAAAAGAGTGTCGGACAGAGTGATGTTTATGAAGCTGGAAATTGATGGTGTAATGATGAGTGTTGTTAGTGCATATGCTCCACAAGTTGGGTGTGCGATGGATGAGAAAGAGAAATTTTAGAGTGAGTTGGATGAAGTGGTGAAGACTATACCCAAGGGTGAGAGACTGGTGATTGGAGCAGATTTCAATGGGCATGTTGGTGAAGGGAACAGAGGGATGAGGACGTGATGGGTAGGTATGGTGTTAAGCAAAGGAATGCCGAAGGTCAGATGGTAGTGGATTTTGCGAAAAGGATGGATATGGCTGTGGTGAATATGTATTTTAACAAGAGGGAGGAGCATAGGGTGACATACAAGAGTGGAGGAAGATGCAAACAGATGGATTATATCTTATGTAGAAGGGCCAGTCTGAAGGAGATTGGAGACTGTAAAGTGGTGGCAAGGGAAAGTGTAGTTAGGCAGCATAGGATGGTGGTTTGTAGGATGACATTGATGATCAAAAAGAGGAGGATAAGTGTGAGGGCAGCACCAAGGATCAAATGGTGGAAACTGAAAAAGGGTAATTTTGAGGTGGAGTTCAGGGAAACATTAAGGCAGGCACTGGGTGGCAGTGAAGAGTTACCAAATAGCTGGGTAGCTACAGCAGAGCTAGTAAGAGAGGTGGCTAGAAAGGTGCTTGGTGTGACATCTGGAAAGAGGAAGGAGGACAAAGAGACCTGGTGGTGGAATGAAGAAGTACAGGAGAGTCTACAGAGAAAGAGGTTGGCAAAGAAGAAGTGGGATTGTCATAGAGATGAAGAAAGTAGACGAGAGTATAAGGAGAAGAGGTGAATGGCAAAGAGAGAGATGGTGAAGGCTAAGGATAAGGCATATGAAGAGTTGTATGAAAGGTTGGACACTAAGGAGGGAGAAAAGGACCTGTACCGATTGGCTAGACGGAGGGACCGAGCTAGTAAAGATGTGCAGCAGGTAAGGGTGATAAAGGATAATGAGGGATTGTACTCACAAGCGAGGAGAGTGTGTTGAGCAGATGGAAAGAGTACTTTGAGGGGCTGATGAATGAAGAGAATTAGAGGCAGAGAATTTTGGATGATGTGCTGATAGTGAATCATGAAGTGCAGTGGATTAGCAAGGAGGAAGTAAGGATAGCTCTGAAGAGGATGAAGAATGGAAAGGCTGTAGGTCCAGATGACATACCTGTGGAAGCATGGGGGTGTTTAGGTGAAATGGCAGTGGAGTTTTTAACTAGATTACTTAATGAAATCTTGGAAAGTGAGAGGATGCCTGCAGAATGGAGAAAAAGTGTTTTGGTACCGATTTTTAAGAATAAGGGTGATGTGCAGAGATGTAGTAACTACAGAGGGATTAAACTGATCAATCACAGCATGAAGTTATGGGAAAGAGTAGTGGAAGCTAGGTTAAGAAGGGAGGTGATGATTAGTGATCAGCAGTATGGTTTCATGCCAGGAAAGAGAACTACAGATGCGATGTTTGCTCTAAAAGTGTTGATGGAGAAGTACAGAGAAGGTCAGAAGGAGTTGTATTGTGTCTTTGTGGACTTAGAGAAAGCATATGACAGGGTGCCTAGAGAGGAGTTGTGGTATTGTATGAGGAAGTCGGGAGTGTCAGAGATGTATGTAAGAGTGGTACAGGATATGTACGAGGGTAGTGTGACAGTGGTGAGGTCTGCGGTGGGAGTGATGGATGCGTTTAAGGTGGAGGTGGGATTACATCAAGGATCAGCTCTGAGCCCTTTCTAATTTGCAGTGGTGATGGACAGGTTGACAGACGAGATCAGACAGGAGTCCCTGTGGACTATGAGAGTAGGGAACAGGTGGAGGAGACACTGGAGAGGTGGAGATATGCTCTAGAGAGAAGAGGAATGAAGGTCAGCAGGACTAAGACAGAATATGTGTGTGTGAATGAGAGGTAGGATAGAAGAATGGTGATGATGCAGGGAGTAGAGGTGGTGAAGGTGGATGAGTTTAAATACTTGGGATCAACAGTTCAGAGTAATGGTGAGTGTGGAAGAGAGGTGAAGAAGAGAGTACAGGTAGAATGGAGTGGGTGGAGAAGTGTCAGGAGTGATTTGTGACAGATGAGTACCAGTAAGAGTGAAAGGGAAGGTCTACAAGAGGGTAGTGAGACCAGCTATGTTATATGGGTTGGAGACAGTGGCATTGACAAAAAGGCAGGAGTCATAGCTTGACGTGGCAGAGTTGAAGATGTTAAGATTTGCACTGGGTGTGATGAGGATGGACAGGTTTAGGAATAAGTATATTAGAGGGTCAGCCCAGGTTGGAAGGTTTTGATACAAAGCCAGAGAGGTAAGATTACATTGGTTTGGACATGTGCTGAGGAGGGATGCAGAGTATATTGGGAAAAAGATGCTAAGGATGAAGCTGCCAGGTAACAGGAAGGTCTAAGATAAGGTTTATGGATGTGGTGAGAGAGGACATGCAGGTTGTTGGTGTGACAGAGCAAGATGCAGAGGACAGGAAGAAATAGAAACAGTTGATCCACTGTGGTGACCCCTAACGGGAGCAGCCGAAAGAAGAAGAAGTGTTGAATTCAGTGATGGATGTGTTCATTGGAGAACAAGCAGCAGCAAAGTAGGACAAAATCTCTGTTGTACATCAGCACGACACCAGCAATTTTTAAACATTTAAAGACACAGCAGAAGCAAAGGCATTTAGTAACATTACAGAGCACAAGACAGCAAAAGCAGATATGGATGCAGAAGATGAAGGCAGAAGTAGAAGAGCAATGTCAGTGAGTCCTGGAGTGACAGGAGAAATGGCAGAAAGGAAGGAAAAGACTTATTCTCAATGGTTATACTTCCCATTTGGAAAAGCTACTCCATATGAAGAAGTACTGGTGCTGTACTATGAAATCTGCTGATAAATGTTATAGCACAGAAATTGACAAAATAAGTAACAATGGGGAGAGACTAACAAAAAGTACACATCATCACCTTCCATTCCCAACTAAGGTTAGAGTGGATGATGTTCATAACACTCTAAAATATAAAGATGAGCTAAGAAGAGAAGCATCAATACGTATTATTCCAGATGTGCTTTCTAAAGCGCCAGTAGAAGTTACACATTGCATCCCATCTATAGCTGTTTTGAAACATAGAGTTAGACAGCAAAACAGAAGACACTTGTAAGAAAATAAAGACAATTTGAGTGTATTAACACCAGTTCTAAGTCGTTCATTCATGTTCGGGTGTCATGAAGTCAATAAGGAAAGTGTACTTTGAATATTTACTATTGAAAATATGACATGTAATTTTTTGTTAGTAGGTGTCTCGTCCCTGTGAACATAGGCATGTGTAAATAGCTGCACAGCTTCCATGATAATGCAAATATTTAGAGTCATACAGTACATTTGCCATTAATATACAGCATTATGTCAAGCAAGGGTCAATATCTTAATGACCTCATTTAAAACGATGTCACTGAAATACCTAATGAGATGAACTTGCAGTTGCAGGCATGCTATGTTATGTGCAGTTTTGAAAAAGGAGCATGCAAATCACTTATAGACCATGTTCTGAATGCAAAAATTACAGGATATCGGTTCCACTTCAGTCAATGTGTTTACAGAAATGTATAGAGATTGAATTTATTTTTTAAGGCATATGGCAATTATATCACATTTGCAGACTTAGTGAAACAACTGCCAGTATTAACTTTCCTTAAGGAGGAAGAAGTGGAAAAAAAACATATACTTTCATTAAAAGCAATATGCCTAATGAAGCAATATATTTCTGCCAATATTTTTAGACCATGTACATTTATAGTAGACCACATAGATTTGAAAAAAGCATAGAAAATAAAAGTAGACCGGCTCCTATTTTCCCCCCAAATTTTCTGGAACCTACGTGTCATATGGTAACAGTACCATCCAACAACACAACATATACTGGAGAGATGGCACAAATGGTTAAGAATATTCCTTGGAAGATGTGTTTCATCTCCAGTAGACATCACATGTGCAATTCAAAGTAAGCAAAACACTACTGATGATAAACAGCATAAACTGAAGCTATGGATCCCCCCATCTCCTAAGCAGCATAAACTAAATGCACAAGAACAAAGATTCCAAGATTAATATTACAAAAGGAATCAATGGAACCATGCATCTTTGTACAACCTAATGTCACAGCAATTTTCCTTTTAGTTTTATTAATGTAAATATTAATGCTGAAGTACAAATAAACCATCAGCTATTATAATGTCTGCAAGCACTAAAAATTAATATATATGTCAGTTTAGAAAAAAAAACACATTCAGTATTGTCACAGTGTAAAAGGGACAAATGGAAGAATTTATGCTTGAAAAAAATTGCAAGTATACTTTATACTAATATACTTAATATACATAAGATATTTATGTCACAGGAGTATTATAAGAATCTGTACACTGAAATACCACACAAATACCTCCAGTAAGTGACAAAATTAAAACAAATGCTGCAGAAACCATTAACTAGCAGTAGAATAACTGTGAGGTGTTCCAATCAAATGTGAAAATATGACATGAAAACCACTTCAGTGAGCAAAATAAAAAACAACATATAATGAATAACGTACAGTACATTACTATATCTGTAAATACATACACACTGAACTACATACATGGGAAATAACAGAATACTAATATCTGAAGAAAACATTGCTGTAATGCATAGGATCATAGGAGGCTACTGGGCTACTGGCTCCAGGGCCCTTGTAAGCCTAGCCAAGTCCAACCCATGCTTGCAAGGGTGTCTGGTTCAAACAGACCCTAAAATCAGTACCTATTGCCCCTGTCCAAGAGGGACACAAGTGAAACCCCCAGGATGAATTTCTGGTTACCTATCCAACCATCCAAATTATGTTTAAATAGGGCCAATGAGGGGCTTTGTTTAACATGAATAGGAAGCTTGTTCCAAAGGTGGGGCGACCTCTGTGAGACAAATCTCTATCTCCAGCAAGTTGTGCTGAAATCACATACCAGGTTAGGGTCCTTTGAGCAAGTGACCTGTGTGCCATTTGACTTGTGAATGTGCAGCATTTCCATTAAAGCTGGGTCAGAGATTGCTCTATATGCAAGGCACAGGTCCCCTCTGAGCAGTCTGTATGACACAGAGTAAAGTGCCAATGATTTCAGTCTGCCCACATAACACAGATCTTAAAGACCCTGAATTTTCTTTGTAAGGAACATTTGTGGTCTCTCCAATTGCTGCAGGTGTTTGGAAAGGAACATACCAAAGGGAGCATTGTACTCTATTATTGGCCTGATTAATGAAGAGTACAGTGGAGGTTGTAACCTCTTTTTTTCTGGAGACAATGCCCTTCCTTATGAGATGAACAATATAAAATGCCCTTCTTACCAGTGTGGAGACATGATGATCAAAGTTAAGGCTGCTGTCAACCTGTGTGCCCAGATCTCTCACCACTGACTGTGTGCTTAGGGTATTGCTATTGATGTGGTAGTTTGCAGGACATCACCCTTGCCGAAGGAAATGATAACACATTTTTTTGCATTAAGTTTAAGACCATTACTTTGGCACCAGTTGTTAGTCTGTGTAAGACCTTCTTGCAGGATGTTGACAATGCTAGAAGTTTCAATGATTATTTCCAGTGTGCAGTCATCAGCAAACTTTGTTAGCCACAGTCCTTTAGTTTTAGCCTGTACTTCAGAGCAGTAGATTCTGAACAGTAGGGGTCCCAGAACCAATCCCAGTGGAACACCACTGGTTATAGGTCTGCTGCAGGAGGTGGAGTCCCCTAATTTGACCAGATGAGTTCTATCAGTGAACCAGTTTGCAACCTACCTGATAATAAATGGTTTGACACCCAGCTTGGTGAGTTAATCAATGATGCCTGAGTGGGTGACTGTGCCAAAGGCCTAGGTTAAGTCTAGGTAGACCATACGCACAGATCTGCCCTCATCTAGGGCTTTGGTGACTGTCTTGAAGAATTCCACCACGTTTAACAGGCATGATCTCCCCTTGACAAAGCCAAACTGGGCTGGGTTGTGCATTTGAAGATTTCTTATATCTTTGTTAATAATGTCCATGATGACTTGTTCCATGGTCTTGCAGATAAAGCCAGTCAGGCTAGTGGGTCTATAGTTCGCGGGGGTCCGTAGATGCACTCTCTTTGGGTATGATGGTAGCTGTTTTCCATTCCACTAGGAAGAAGCCAGTGCTTAGGCTGTTATTGAAAAGCACACACAATGGTGATGCTAATTCCTGTTTTAACCCATGTAGAACACATCCCAGCATGTTGTTTGGTCCCAAAGAGGCTGTGTTTTTTGGCCTTGTAGAAGGCATTTAAGACCTGATCCTCAGAGATACTAGGTGGAGGACAGGTATTAGGGATGCTTTGGGGTATATGTGGTGGGAAAAGGAGACTGAAGTTTTCACTGAACCTGTCAGACAACAGGTTTGCTATATCCACAGGTCCTATATATGTAGTACCATTAACTAGAAGTTCAGCACAAATATGGGCCTTATCTTTGAGGTTACGGATGTAACTAAAGAATGCCTTGTGGTTATCCTTAGGGAAGCTAATTTGGATTCATAGCTAGCTTTAGAGGAATCTTATTTGCTTGTTTAAGTTGTGGAGGAAGTGCTTCCAGTTTTGAGACCGTTCCTTCCTAATCTTAGAAAGCAATTTCTTTCTCCTGTTGTATATCCTATTAATGGCAGTTATCCTCCAGGCCATTTTCATTTTCCTTGAAGATCTTGTAACGGGTTAAATGTATGTGTGCTAGAAGGTGTGTGCACTTGATTGTAAAGATATCCTGAAGTCATGGAAAAGTACTGCGAAGAAGCTTGCTGAGTTTTGTTTTCCTGAGCTGTTTCTTGTTAGCCACATAGCAAAAGGAAATGTATTCCTTATTAGGACAAAATATAGATAACAAGTATGAAATGTATTTTTAACTAAACCTGGCATTTTTCTATTGGATATATGGTAGTGGTCCGATGGTTGAAATGCACTGTCTTGTCATTTTTCTTTTGGATATTAGCAGTCATTTCATAGATAAAATGTATTACTTTGACAAGTATTCTTATATAAAGTTGTGAAAATCCTTTGTTCAGGGAGACATGACTTCCAGAGTATTGTCTCCTGCATGTGTATTTTCTAATAAAAGAGTTGTACTTTAATCTGCCAAGAGACTGAATTGTTTACTTATTTTAACCTTAACAGCTGGTGCCATGGTAAAACTCAGATTTTTTTGTATATCTGGGAGCTGCTTCTACAGAAAAAGGCACTTTTACTGGGCCCTCTGACAGCTTTCTGTCAAGTGCATTTTTCTGAAGGATCAGATCACAACTGCACCCTTTATCTTTTTGTTTGCTTTCTCTCTTGGCAGACCTGCAGTCAGTGAAAGGTATGTGCCATTTTTGTATAAGTGTGGGATAAGTATGTGTGAGGTATTATTTCTATTTTGTATTACCATTGTAAATATTTTACAATAGGAGTGAATGTGGGATCTTTAAAAGAGATTGACTATGGCATATGTATTATAAGTGTACTAAATACAGCTGTCTGTATTTTGATAAATGGCATGTAATGACTAAAATAATGGTAAACTGACCTTTCCTCCTGCAGGAACTTTTGATAAAGATATTTTATTAAACTTATAGAAATGGCTTAAAGAAAAAATGTAATAAAGTTCCTGCCAGTTGCTGGTCAGCTTTTAATGCATGGCAAATAGAATCTAAAGATAGAGAAAATAATCTACTGTTCCTAGCTTAAAACATAATACAGCCATGTTAAAAACTCAGTTACAAGCAGCTAATAAGATGGTCACTTGCCTTCAGCATTCAGACTGTCAGAGACAGGAAGACTCTGGACTTTATTCCTTTAAGAAGCCTAAAAATGCAACTTACTCATGATGAGCCTTTGAAAGATAACTGTGTGCTTGGCTTAGTGGTGCCCACTGCACCCTGTCCACCTTATAATGAGCCCACTCTTGAACAACAAGATTCTCCTGTCTCATCTACTACCCCTATAGTTTCACCAACCTCTCAGAGAGCTACCTCCTCCACAGCTACCACATCAGCTGACCAGTCAGATCCCTCTTCACTTTCCTCTCTTGTTGCTAGTCATACTTGCTCTAAAGATTCCCAGTGAGATGCACCTGCAGATTCTTTGATTTCTACTGACATATAGGCAGCTTCCTCTTTAATGTATGTAAGTTTTCCCAGACTACAAGGAAGGAAATTGTATTCCCTTCCTCTAGGCAACATAGGTTACATCCACAACATTGTGTTAATCAATTTCCCATAACATAGATGTGGATGGTTACTTTAGCCCTGATAAATGTAACCTAGACAAGGATGTTGATGATTCTTCCTCAGATGAGGAGGTAGTCATTGCTGCTAATCCCGAGCTATACAGCTGCTTCCCCTACTCCAGGCCACCAATCCTGCCCATGCATGAACCCTGTACAAGCATGTTAATAGCTGCATAGAGGCATATGTATCCACCAGGAAGAAGTACATTACTAACTCAAAAAACAAGACACCCTGGTGGAATCACAAAATCAATAGGCTGTATAACAGAAAGAAGAAAATCATGGCACAAAATAGGAGGTGCAGCACCCAGTAGGATAAAAGCACTCTCATCAAACTAACCAAACAACTCACAATTGTGAGCAGAGCTCATTGTAACTGGAGCCATCTATAAAGGGCCAGAATATATAGCAAACATCCTAGCTGACAAACAGAGCTCCAACTTTACCCCTTTCATCCCATCAACCTTCCCTCAGGAAATACCATCAATTATAATTCCCCCCTACTATCACTATGGATTAATGCTGTCTCGAAGACCAAGAACACTGCATCAATGGGCCAAGACAATACCCCAGGACATCTTCTAAATAGCATGAAACATGACCTATCAGGGCCTCTGGAATTGTTATTTAACTGTAGCCACCAAACAGGCTTCGTGTCTCCTGAATGGAGAACAGCAGCTGTCATCTCTCTGCATAAAGGTGGGCAATCTACAGACCCTGGAAACTACAAAACCATAAGTCTCACTAGTCTGTTATGTAAAGCCGTGGAAAGAATTATCATAGAAATGATCAACAGAGATATAGTAAACCTTCAGACACTGGACCCAACACAGTTTAGTTTCATTAAGGGTAGATCATGACAGACCCTGGAAACTACAAAACCATAAGTCTCACTAGTCTGTTATGTAAAGCCGTGGAAAGAATTATCATGGAAATGATCAACAGAGATATAGTAAACCTTCAGACACTGGACCCAACACAGTTTAGTTTCATTAAGGGTAGATCATGTCTATTCCACCTGGTGGACCTCTTTGTGAAGGTCACCAAAGCACTGGATGAGAGAAAAATGGTTAGCACTTCCTACCTTGACATGGCCAAGGCATTTAACACACTACTCCACTTGAGCATTGTTGACAAACTCAAGAGTGTAGGTGCAAACTTGTATGTCATCTGGTGGACAGCCAACTGGCTCACAGACATGACCCAGGAAGTTAGAATTGGGGGGTCCACCTCTACAAAGAGACCAGTAACAAGTAGAGTCCCTCAGGGATCAGTCCTTGGACCGTTCCTTTTTGGCATTTACATTTCAGACATCATGGCCAATGTCAGTGGTCTCTGGCTGACTAAATTTGCAGATGATATCAAATTAGGAGCTGTCATTGAATCTCACACTGATATGTTCTCCAGGAGGGGCTGACATAGGCAAAAAACTGGTGTCAGAGCCATGGACTAAAACTAAATGCCAAGAAATGAATAATAGTATCCTTTGGGAACTCATCCATCCCTGGTAACTATCATATTGACAATACAACCCTTAGAGTTGACCCAGTAGTTAGGATTTTAGGGACGCACATAGATAGTAATCTGTCCTTTGACCATCATGTGTCTATAGTGGTGATGAAATCATTTTATGTTGCTCAACTTATAAATAAAGGTATGGCATCTAAGTCCAAGGAAGTTATTATTCCACTGTGTTTGGCATTCATCAGTGCTATTATTGAGTACAATGCCCCTTTGGTACGTACATAACCAGGCATATCCAACAACTGGAACATGCACAGAAGTTCCTTACTAAAAGAATATAGGGTGTAAGTAAAATGTCCTTTGCAGACCACCTCATGGCTCTATCCATGTATTCTGTCTCCTACAGGCTTTATAGGGGAGATCTATGGCTGGCATACAGGGCATCAGACCCCTCTCTGATGGACTCCCTGCATATCCATAAAACAAACACCACCAGAATTACCCATTCCAAAGACTTAAACCTAGCCTGTGATATAAATAGGACCAGCAGGAGAGATAGGTATGTATCCCAGACACTACCCCATCTATGGGAACAGGCTCTCCATCCATGTGAAGCAGAGTTCCTCCCTAACCCAATTTAAGTGCAACTTGGACAGTTGGATGGGAAACCAGAAATTCACCCCCAGTTTTGCACCTATGTCTTTAATGGACAAAGGTAACCTGTAATTAGTTCATCTCACAGGCCCATGTTTACACTTATCAAGGGTATCAGAACTTGCTAGAGATTTGGGATGCATGACTAGGCTTAAAAAGGCCCTTGTGGTTGTTAGCCTAGCAATCACCTATGAACCTATAATAAGGGTCCAGGCTGTTCTTAAAAAATACCTAAACTAGTACTTGCTTTAATGCAATTTGGTAGCTGTTCCATGAATCAGCTGCTCTCTCAGAGATCCAATTAGTACACTTTATATTCCTACAGAATCTCCACATAGGTTTTCTGATGATTCTCTACTACTTTTTGATAACCCCAAACTTTCCCAGAGGTAGCTGTCTCTTAATGTCCTATATACCTGAATAAGATCTCCTCTTAAATATCTATAAGAAAAACTGTACAAGTTCAGATATGTTAGCCTTTCATAATAACTTAAATTTTCACATCCACAGGTACCCTTTGTATCTCTCCTCTGTACTCTTTCCACTTTACTCATGCTTGTTGTCTTATAAGGTTTCCATATTGTTATTCCATACGCAAGTTTGGATCTAATGTAACTAACAAATAATGGCTTCATCATTTTTTATAAATCTTTTATATAGCCTATAGTTCTATAAATACTATTAACCAATTGGTTGATATAATTTGAAAAACTCAAATCTGAATCTACCCATACACCCAAGTCCCTAAATGAATCTACAGTCTCAATCACTGTGTGCTGTCTTTCAGTTTATGCCTCCCAAATCTCATATGCTTAGTTTTTGATGCATTTATCAGCATATTATTCTCCTTTGACCAAATGGTCCATTTAGTCAAGTTCTTTTGAAGACGTACCTTATCTGTAACACATGTAGTTGGTTTACTCAGTTTCAGGTCATCTGCATATAGACTGTAGAACACCTCAGATGAAAAAGTTAAGTCTGAAAAATACAATCTAAACAAGTAAGGGCCTAGGACAGAGCCCTGTTGGACACCCTGACTGTAACCAAGAACTTTACCTGTCCACTTGTATGATACTTGCCATGTCCTAATTGAAAGCCATGCAGCTATTCATCAAATACCAAAACCAGGCAAAAGACCATGAACAGCTCCAAAAAGATACACTCCCAAATTCTTCTTTAGCGCTTTCATCCACATTTATTTTCGTGAACTTCCTCAGAAATAAAATACATCTAAAAACCGTTGTTTAAATACTGTGTTACAGGAAATGATGTCATTAATTAAGAAAAGTTTTTTCAAATGCTTGGATTAACAATGTATGTGTCATACTTTAAACTCCACAATATTTTCAAAATCACAAATGGGTAAAAACTTACTAGAAACATCCTAATAAAAGTATCATACATTACTATGTAACATAAATAGTATCATTCATTACTACTAGCCAAACAGCCTTATAAAAAAGCTGTCTAAAAGTTTTTTATCTATATATTAAAAAACATTTTAAGTTTATTACTTCATTTAGTCCTGGTGTTGTGTCAGCTCCAAACACCAGTTGCCACAAGGATTCCTTACATTCTAAAATGTTATTAAGGTCTCCTGTTAATAATCCTTTCTTCACTGTATCTAAAATGAAAAATTCAAACTTTTTGAAATCTTTACATATAGTAGCGTGCCTTGCTAAAGCATTATTTTTATCTTTCTTTTTTATGGCCAGAGTGTGTTCATATACTCTGCGCTTAAAAATTCTTTTAGTTTTTCCTATGTAATAATTTTTACATGTTACGCAGGTAGCTAAATAAACTACTAATTCACTATTGCAATTAAAGTATTCTCTAGCCCAAAATGTGTAGTTTAAATGCTCTACTGTCACGAAAGAAGAATTACTCATGTACCTACACTGCTTACAATTGGTGCAGCTAAAAGTGCCCTTCTTGTTGGTACAACTGCTGTCTAAACTATTGTGTTTGTCTCTGCCTGATTCCAATATACTTTTTAAATTTATAACTTTCTTATAAGTGAATTTAGGTTTGTGTCCTACAACAGACACCAATTCTCTGTTTCCCATAATGACTTTCCAGTTGTTTTCAATAATAGATTTAATACTCCACATTTCATTTACGATGGGCAGTGGAAATGCTGCTAAAAATTCTTTAGCCTGCCCTTCGTGATGGATATTCTCAATACATATTAGGGATGCTCCCACTGACAAATCCTCTGAGTGCAATATTGGTTTAGCCACTCCTTTTCTGAGTGGTACCACTTCACATTCTATCTTAACTATGAACTCCCTATTCATGAAAAGTGACCTCAAAAGTGATAATTCATTCTGGAAAACTCTTTCATTAGACGTGAGTCTACTTAACCTAATGATCTGACCTTTAATGACCCCTCTCTTCATATGCACTGGATGTAAACTGTCTTTATGAAAGTAACTGTTGGCAAAATATGGTTTTCTGTATATTTTGCTATGAAAGGTCTTTACCTCATCATCAATGTTAAGTGTCAGATCTAAAAATGTAACTGTTTTACCAAAATCACCTAATTTAAACTTTAAAAAGTTAGTGGTCTGGTTTAGAAATTCAACCAGTTCTACAAATTCTTTGTGTTCTTCCTTCCATAGAAACAACAAATCATCTATGTATCTACAGTACATAAGGACCTTACTGAATAGGGGATGTGTTCTTAAAAATTTAGTCTCCCAATTAGCCATGACAATGTTTGCGAAGGAAGGGGCCACCCTTGAACCCATAGCTACTCCTAGTTCTTGTTTATATATGTGGTCAATACATTTGAAAAAATTATTTTCCAAAATTAACTCCATTAAAATACATAATGAGTTTATTTTGGCATTTGAAAAGGCAGTATATTTATTCAAATACTCCCTCATAAACTCAATGCCCTCTTCCTGACCAATGCTGGTATACAAGTTTTTCACATCTAAACTACCAAAAAACAGGTTTTCATCACAAAGTTTTACTTCCCTTAATGTTTCCAAAAGGTTCCATGAGTCTTTAATAAAAAATTCAGACTTCTGTACTATAGGGTTTAGAATGTTGTCCAACCAGATCGAAATATTTTCTGTTTTGGACTGTTTAGCTGAAATAATTGGTCTGAAAGGTGGTTTAGTCTCGTTGTTCTGTATTTTGGGAATGCCAAAAAATACTGCTAGTTTGGGATGTTCTTTGTACATAAATTCATAATCTATTCTACTTAGTTCACCCTGAGAAAAAATGTCAAACAAAATTGAATCTAAAACTTTAAATTTTTTGTTGACTGTCTCATAATTAACTTTTCTATATTTTTTTTGTCTTGTAACATTTCCTCTATCGAAATTTTGTAATCCTTATTGTTCATAATTACCACCTTTCCCCCTTTGTCAGCCTTCATTATTCTTATGTTAGTATTTGTGACTAAAGTTTTTAAAGCTGCCATTTCTTCAGTAGTTAGATTAGTTGTTTCGTTCGAAACGATGATGTTTCTAAAATCCTTTTCACACAACCTTTGAAATACTTGTAAACTGTTAATTAGAGGTGGGTTGTAAGTACTAGGGTTGCTAATAGTAAATTTGTCATGTGATTTGGAACACCCTATGTCTTCCATGATATAGTTTAGATTTAATTTTCTCAAAAACAATCTAAAATCTAAAAGCAATTTCCCCAGATTCATTTGATTTGCTGGAATAAAAGTAAAACCCTTCCTCAAAACAGTTATAATTGATGGACTTAAATTTAAATCAGACAGATTTACTATACCAACTTCAAAAGAGTCCACATTTAATTCAGGAGATGCTGTTACCATCTCCGTTTGTTCCTTCCTCTGCCCTTCCCCCGATATTGGGTAGAATTGTACCATTTCATAGTCTTTTTGTTTTTCTCTTGTACCCTCTGAAAAGGGGTATTGTTCACTTCAGAAGGTGTAGCCACTTTTTCTGCATAGTTCATATTCATATTATTGATGCTTGTGCTTCCATTACTGGTAGTTGGTAAAACCAGAAAATATTCTTGGAATGTGTCTCTGTCCCTACTTTCCCCTTTACTTGCTGTTCTATTGTTTGTCTCACCATCATTAACTGAAACAGTCTGCGCATCATTTTGTAGTTCAGTCCTTTGTAATGTGTTGACTGATGTCGCAGACTCAGCCAAAACTATATAAGCCTGGTTGTTTTTGTAAGAAAGTATATCACGCCTCAATTTAGATTGCTTCCTGGCAATAATAGTGGCCCTCTGCCTATCTGCTTTTATTCTTATACCGTTATATAAATCTTCAAAAATACTGAAACTTGAATAATTATGTATAGTTTCATCCAAAGATTTTATTCTGGCATTGAGGGCCTTTATTTCGTTACTATAATGATTTTTCAAAATGTTCATCATTTTTATCCCCGTATCATTATATAGATTTGTCAGTTCTTTACTTAACGCGTCTCCTGGAGAGACGCAATTCGGAAATTTTGCTGTTCTAAGACCTTTCGGTACAATTTTTCTATTGACACATTCTGTTAGATACAGTATTTCTAAATCAAGCGTTACGTATTTGAAAATCATTTTCTCCAACTCATAAATGTTCTTTTTACAACACACTTTGTCATCATTCAAAGCACTTACTGTGTCATTTAAGACCATTTCTCCGATGTCAGAGAAGGGATTAGTCTTGTCTTTAGATAAAAAATCCCAAATGTTGCCTTCCGACGGCAACTGTTGTGTTCTCAGTCCACCATTGCGGTTCTGACCTGTTTCAGTATTTCCGACGTCAACCTCTGAACGTGAAATCATTTCCCCTCTCGTTTTTAAAGGGACCTTTGTGTTATCACTGTTATTTGTCGATGTCCATCCTTGTAAAACTTCTTTAACTATTTTACTGACTGTCTCAGTTAATAAAAGTTTAGACTCCTTAGATTTCAAATCTAGGGTGTCATAGTCCAAAACTGAATGAATAGATAAATTGAGTAAAGTATCTTCGGTGGAATCTTCTGCAGCCATACGTGATCAAAGTCTGGATGAATTTAGACAAAACCACTCCAAAAAACGCGAAACAAACCAAACTGCAAAAATACCAAAACCAGGCAAAAGACCATGAACAGCTCCAAAAAGATACACTCCCAAATTCTTCTTTAGCGCTTTCATCCACATTTATTTTCGTGAACTTCCTCAGAAATAAAATACATCTAAAAAACATTGTTTAAATACTGTGTTACAGGAAATGATGTCATTAATTAAGAAAAGTTTTTTCAAATGCTTGGATTAACAATGTATGTGTCATACTTTAAACTCCACAATATTTTCAAAATCACAAATGGGTAAAAACGTACTAGAAACATCCTAATAAAAGTATCATACATTACTATGTAACATAAATAGTATCATTCATTACTACTAGCCAAACAACCTTATGAAAAAGCTGTCTAAAAGTTTTTTATCTATATATTAAAAAACATTTTAAGTTTATTACTTCATTTAGTCCTGGTGTTGTGTCAGCTCCAAACACCAGTTGCCACAAGGATTCCTTACATTCTAAAATGTTATTAAGGTCTCCTGTTAATAATCCTTTCTTCACTGTATCTAAAATGAAAAATTCAAACTTTTTGAAATCTTTACATATAGTAGCGTGCCTTGCTAAAGCATTATTTTTATCTTTCTTTTTTATGGCCAGAGTGTGTTCATATACTCTGCGCTTAAAAATTCTTTTAGTTTTTCCTATGTAATAATTTTTACATGTTACGCAGGTAGCTAAATAAACTACTAATTCACTATTGCAATTAAAGTATTCTCTAGCCCAAAATGTGTAGTTTAAATGCTCTACTGTCACGAAAGAAGAATTACTCATGTACCTACACTGCTTACAATTGGTGCAGCTAAAAGTGCCCTTCTTGTTGGTACAACTTCTGTCTAAACTATTGTGTTTGTCTCTGCCTGATTCCAATATACTTTTTAAATTTATAACTTTCTTATAAGTGAATTTAGGTTTGTGTCCTACAACAGACACCAATTCTCTGTTTCCCATAATGACTTTCCAGTTGTTTTCAATAATAGATTTAATACTCCACATTTCATTTACGATGGGCAGTGGAAATGCTGCTAAAAATTCTTTAGCCTGCCCTTCGTGATGGATATTCTCAATACATATTAGCGATGCTCCCACTGACAAATCCTTGCACTCAAAGGGTAGGGTTTGTCCTACTCCCCTTTCCCTTAAAGACAGTTTAATAAGTACATGTCTCCAATCTTGAGGAATCTCCCCATATTTACATGACCTTCTAAATAAAAGATATAATGGTACTGTAAGTTTATACTGAAGTGTTCTTGGGTCATTTTTACTAATTCCATCTCCTTCCTATGCTTTGTTCAGATGCCGTTTGTGTAGTTCATTTTTAATATAATCTAATTTAATCCCAGTATTTGAGGTTACCTTGGTGTCACTAAGATGACTTACCATCCCCTTTGTGAACTGTTTTACATAAGATTTTGTAAATATATCTACAATATGTTGCATCTGAGAATAAATTTTAGAATCTACACATAGTTTATCCATTTGTATGTCTTTACTCCATCCATATCTTATGTATCTATAAAAAGGTTTCTTGCTATGCTCAACAGCTTTATATAAATTTTCTTCATATTTTGTCTTGATCTTGTCTCACATTATACTTAATCTGTTTGTCCAGCTTGTTTATTTCAGTTTTCAAAGTTGTGGTTTGACCCATTCCATTTTTTAATATATTTTTTTCTCTCAACTTAGTCAGGTATCTTGTTCTTATGGAAATGCATTCCCTTCATGTTGCATGCCTAAACCCTAATGTTAAACATTTTTTTAATGTTTTGCACACAAACAATTTCTCTTTCAAAACTTTCCACATTCCATCTGCAGTTTTTTCCACTGAACACATAATTCCAGTTAGTTTTACACAGTGACTGTTTTGCTTGCATATAATCTGTAATTAATCTTCTGTGCATTGGTTTAGATTTCAGTTTGGCAGAATTATCTAGCAATAAATTAACCTTTATAACCCCATAATTTCCTTACTAATGTTGTTGAATCAATATTATTTCTGGTAAATTTATGTCCCTAGCTAATATTATTCTTCCCTCCTGTGTTTCATGCAAGAAATGCATCTATTCCTCTAGGTCATCAGCACTTGCATTTGGTGGTCTATATACTCCAAGAATTGCTATATGTTCCATGGTTGTCTTTATTGTCACAGTTACACAGTCTATAGTATTGGTGTTATCACTGAACATGTAATAATCACAGGTCTCATAATTATCTTGAATCCCTGTCATAACACTTCCACCTAATTTTTTTTTAGAATGTCTGTTACAGTAAAAACATTTATACCGTGACAGAACTAGTTTCCAATCATTGTTCTTTAATCATGTTTCACAAAGAATAACAACATCAGTCTTTAGGAAACATAGCAAATTTTCCAATAAAAAACTTTATTATTAATGCTTCTAGCATTAACAACCATCAGAGATGCATCAAATGTTGTAATCTATTAACTGTTAAATTTTCAGCCTGGAAAAAGTCCTGCCTGTTAGTGTTTGTTAAATACTGCAAAATATCTGCTGCAAAAATTATCTTCTCTGATCTTGACAAATGCATACCATCCTGTGTGCCCAAAACTAGGCTTAGATGCTCTACACATTTCCATATTTATAAATGGGACATTTTTTCCATGTAGGTATTCACCCCAAAATGTTTTTATTCACAGTGACCTGACTACCTTTCTATATGTGATTTGTGAAAAATATGTCCTAACTCGAGTACAAGCTACACAATCCAAGAGGGCTATAAATTCCATACTAACAGTCAGACAATCCTAGCGGATGAGATTATTTGTACTGACATAAATAAAAACAGATCCGCATTTCCTTGCATTAAAGCATTCTGAGGCTTGACTCACATCTGCCATTTTTGCTCCTGGCAAGCATATCACTATTTGATGTGCATTATCTTCTCTGCAAATGTAAGTATCAGTTCCTCTAATAATTGAATCTCCAATTAGAAAAATATCTTTTCTGAGCAGACCTGAAGACTCTTCATCTTCTAATACAGTAATATCTCCTCTATCAATTATCACAAAGGAGTTATCTTCATCACCATTAGTCTTATTAATCCCACACTTTTCATTGCATATTAAATTTGCAAGCATACAATTGTCATCCAACTGGCTTTTGTGCATTCACAGCTTGAGCCATGTAGTCAACAACTTTCTCTTTTTTCTTACAGTAATGTTCTTCAATCCTACCACATTCAGTTTTGATTTATTTCTTTCCACCTGCCCCTTGCTTCTTTTTTCTAATTTCTCTTTTGGAAAAATGATGCTTTTTCTGCATACTGAAGGCATTCTGATAGAAAAAAAATGGTATAATTTCATGTAATCTGTGCATTATATATCAGAGTAGTGTCCTTTTTGGTACGTGTTCTTTTTACTTTACAGACATTTATAATTTTTGTTTTCTTCCCTGTTATTTGTTGTGAACGTCTTCCTTTCTTTTTTTTTGTTTCCTTCTAAACACTCTTGAATCCTCTGATTGTGAATACTTGCATGAAGGATTCCAAAGTTGTCAGGGGCATCATTTTGTTTCATAAGGGCTGAATGATCTTTGCAGACAATAGACACATCAATTCCCAAATGTGTTCTATGTGCTCTTTGCCTAACATTTATCTCACCAGTCCAGTTAGTAATATATGTAACAATTCTCCAAGCCATGCCAATTGCACAAATGCAATCATCATCAGTAAGTCTAGATTTACTTCAAATAATGGTAAGCAAATCATCCGCCTTTTGACATGAGGAGCACAGAATACCAGTGTTATCAGGTGATACCTATAAATATGCATAGCATTTATTACATTGTACAAGATAACTTGTGCTTTAGCAAATCATTAATGGCATGCTCAGTTAAGGAATCCATATTCAGCTTCAACTGAATAAAAAATTATAAAAGAAAAGAATAATCAAAATCGGTAACCACAGAATTAAAAAATAACTTAAAATCAACTTCTGTGAGAAAACTTGAACAAGCAATATACAACTAAACATTAAAGTACAGTAAAGATGTTGCTCTGACTGTACAAGTTCTTTTCCTTTATGTCGCAAATGAATGCGCTCAGTAGCTTCTCCTCACTATTGTTCACAGTCACACTTCTTTTTAACAGTAAAGATCAACAAATTACAAACCAAGATAGGATTGTTTAGAAAAACTCTGAATTGTCCTTTCTGTGGTCTGTGTGACTTTATAGCTGACTAGGCCCCTTGGGATGGCTACAGCTTGCCTGTCTAAAACATATCTCTTTTTAACAACCAACAGGGAAAATTAAAGTTAAAACAACAAAATATAAATCAAAGCAACTCTTCATCCACATTTACATGGGTCCAGCTCAAAGACTCAATTCACCAATTTCAACTCATCAAAAATTCAACCCAATGAAAAAAAATAAAAAATATATTTTGTAGGGAGGCCAGAGGTAAGCCCTCCATATCTTCCACAAGAGAGTCATTTGTCCACTACACATTTTTCTTAATTATACTGATATGGTGGTCACACAACTACAAAGAAAAAGAAACACCACCAATGACAGTGAATTACTGCTAGTGCACACAGAGAGATTACACTGGTAGTAATTTTTTATTGCGAAGTGGACTTACTGTGTTTCAAATGTGTGATTTAAAAATCTTTCAGTAGTTTAAACCTCATTCACTGAATAAGTGTCAACTAGTATGTTTGCCTACACACACTATATATATTTATATAGATATATATATATATATATATGTATATATATATATATATATATATATATATATATATATACATACATATACATATATACACACACACACATATATATATATATATATATATATATATATACATATATATATATATATATATATATATATATATATATATATATATGTTTATATAATATCGATTTCTAAATCTATATCAATTATCTATAGCTATCTCTATACCTATAGCTATCTTTAGCTTTATATCTCATATAAATACACTGCATTTAGAATTGTGATTGTGGTCCACAACAATTGTCATGTATGAAAAGGGTCCAAGAGAAATATACTGACTTACCCAGTACAAATTATCAGAATAAAATGCATCCCAACAAACCAACTATTCAATACATTTCTTTCATAAATTCCTGTAAGTTAAGGCAATCTCAGTGCTAGGCATAAAACAGAAGTGTACAGAGAGTTTTGCCCTGAGACAGAAGGATGGACAGGTAAGTTCCCAATGGATAGTAAGTATGTTAAACAATTTCTTTGATTTGCTAGCTTCAAATAAATGACTTTTTATGGGCTACCCTTTTAAGGATGTAAACACCTTCCCTTAGGGTTACATGATTTTAGGACTCTGTGTGATAAAAAAGTGCATTTTCTTTTTTCTTTTTTCATGTAAATATGCCAGCAAATATTTTCAAATTAGTATCCACAGCATTGCAAGCAAGAGTATTTAGGTGTTGTGCTAAATACTGCTTGAATATTTGTGACGTTCAGGCCACTCAATCATGATCCCATTCCTTCTCTTTGTCTCTTTTATTGTTTGCAACAGGCAACTCAACTTTTAGCAGCCTGACCATCTGGTTTCATACTGTGCTTCAAAGACCCATTCATTACTAGCAGACAGGTATATTAGTACCATAACACAGAAGCTATCCTCCTTTCTTCCAGGAAATATCTACATTTTTGGTAATCACAACTTAGGACCAAGCAACAGAAGATGAGTCAGATGCTTGCAGGTCATCAGACATTAATGTCTGAACTTTGTTTTAATTTACAACATATTCTCTTTTCTTTGTCAGGCAATAACCACTGAGTGACGACTGTAATGTTAGACCAGAGACAGATATTTGCTTACATGTCAGCATCCTTAGAGCAATGCATTCCTTGTCAGACTACAATGCGCTTTTGACTTTAAGTTCTTCCTGGTTGTCTACAAGGTTGTGCTCAAACAGCAGGACTAAATCACCTTCTTCCTGGTCAGATAAACTGAAGTTGCCTATACCTTCCCATCCTACTTTAGAGGGTTCTCTTATGGTCAGTCAGAACTTATTAAGACTGCAATAGTTCACTCATGACTGGAGCTATAAAGTGGCAATGCACATGGTTTCGGATTACTCAGAGCACTTCTGTATATCTCAGCTGAAGACCCTACAAACCTAAACTAGGACACAGTGTACATCCTTGCAGGCAACATAAAGGTACACAAGTTGCCACACCAAAGGAACACAGACAGACATTCTAGTCAAAATAATAGACTTGCTACAGTAAAAGAGATCTGACAGGTCCTGAAGTCTAACAAAACTAGGTCTTGGATGGGGCGTGGTCAAGATGTTGAACAGTTAGCTCCACAAATTTTTTTTACTCTGCTTCTATTCAGTCATTCTGACAGGATTTTATATTATAAACGTAATGAATATTCTTCCATGACTACAATTTTAAGTATTTAAACAAGTTTACAATAGTTTTTGAAAGAACAATCAAGTTTTGTGATTTTTCTGTATCATTTTCCTGCCAGAGGTTTATAAAGAGTTTTGATAAAATGAGCCACTCTTAAAGATGGAATTACAGTCTATTTTAAGTAGTATCCAGGATATTTCTGTTAAAATAGACAAACTTGAGATTCAAATGCGCAATATAAAGGAAGAATGTAAGAAACAAATTGATTTGTTATAAAGCAACAATCAGTACATATTTCAACAATAGAGGAAGCAGTACATGATTTGCATAGAAGAATGTCAGAAAATGAAAATCATATAGAATTTGTCCTAAAACAGAATACTTTGTTTTTGTTGAAAATAGAGGACTTGGAGAGTAGTTCTAGAAAAACTAACATCAGGATATATACAATTCCAGAGAAAGAAGAAAGAGATAATATGATAAAAGTTCTGAATAACAGGTTACTTATAACTCTGAACTTATATGAAGCTCTTTCTTTTGGTATTGAGAGAGCTCAAAGATCTCTTTCAAATTCTTCCCTGAAAAATAATGCAACCTCTCCTAAGTCAATAATAATTAAATTACTTTCTAGTTAAGAAAAAGACTTACTGTTGAAGACTGCAAGGACAAATTCTTCAAGAAAAATAAAAGAAAATACTATTATTTGATAATGACTATGATTCTTCTGCTATGATTAAAAGAAAGGCTTGTATCCTACTCATAAAAAGTTTAAAGAAATTGAACATTACATCTCAACTCATCTTTCCAGCTAGAATCAATATTTTTTTTTTTACCTGAGGAACAAAAAACTTTTCATACACTTAAAGATGCTCTGGAATTTACACAGAAGGAAAAAAAAACTTTGGACAAAACTGAAGAGATAGACTGGTCACTGACTAATTTGAAGAAACAAAGAATCAGAAATGGATGGACATCAGGGGAAAAATAGTAAAAAAAAAACTCAGAGAAAAGTAATGGTTTACATTGATAGTCTGTTTCAATTTCTTATTCTTATATTCTTTTAACATCCTCATGAGAATATCATCCATCATAAGGTAAAACTTTTTTTTTTTATTTTCTAGAATGATTTTCTTATTTGTGGTAGCTTTTTGCTGGTTTCCACTGATCTTTATCTGTCTTTCTAATGGAGGTAGTAAAGGTTTAACAGAATAGATTAAGAGTGTAATAACAGATATATATGTTAGGTCTGTATACTAGTATAACTTATTTTTATTATTTTTTTTAATAATTTATAATAGAACATGACTACTATGATTTTAAGGATAGCTTCTGAATGAGTGTGTTATTGTTCTGGTAGTGAAACATCAGTTAAACTGCAACAGTAAATGCTGGCTGCCCTTTTGAATATTATACTGCATTAACATTTATTTGTAATTATTTTACTTAGTAAAAGGGCTTTATTATGATCTAGAGCGTTAAATGCAAAAATGACTGTGCCAGTGCACTGAATAGCTGAACAACAGCTTGTTTACTTTAAAATGCCATAAATGGCCTTTTTTTAATTGCAGTTCCCTAATGTGATCATGAGCCTTCTCACAATAAAAACAACTTTACATGTCATTTTCCCGCTTTAAACACTGGTGGCTTAATGGAATGCAGTTTTAAATTACCTATAGCTTATTTTACTCATGTCAGCAGTCCTGTTTTTTTGGGGGGTTGTCCCCTGCATGTATTTCTTGACTTTTGACAGGAAACAGGAAGTAACTGAAAAGAACGTTCAAATGAGCAGCAAAGAAGATCTAGCAAGTAAAACAAAGCTTTAATTATTTGATTATCTAATGATTTTATTAAATGTCTTTGCATTTCTTTATATATTTATTCATATTTTAAGCAGTGCATTCATTTTATTTTCTGTGCTCAGTAATTGGGATGATTTTCAGTTTAGGCTTATAAGTTCAATAGTTAATATATCTTAGTGATTTACATCACCCTTTGTGTAAGTACATTTAAGCAAATAATTTTAGACTGCATCATTTATTGCAAACATTATAGGACATGTATGTAGATGTATTTCTTCTTAGAGTGTAAATGCTTTTCTTTCCTTGGTTGTTTATCATTATCTTTATAGGTTTCCATTACATTTGTAAAAGTGCTTAGTTAAAAGACTTTTGTTTCTGATACACACTGACAAGAATATCTGTAGTACAATTACTAACTTTTAGCTGAATTTAATTTTAATAGCAATTTCATACATATAAGCTTAAGGACTTTGATAACTGGCTCTTCCAGACATCTAAACCAAATTGCTGCTGAATAATACCTTTTTACTTATTTGATGCTTAGCAGGATAAGAGTAATTTATGAGTTAGTATTGGTTAAAAATTTTTATTCATTCTTAGTGCAAGGAAATAAAGTAAACACGCAGTAATTATTTTTTCACTATTTGTAGTGATAATGTGGAAGATACTTTTGGCACTATCATAATTACTGGCAATGAGAATGGCATACTAGAAGACTGGAAGATAGTTAATGGAACTAAAGCACATCATTCCGGTGATGAATCAGACACACATATAAATATACAGAGTGTCGTTTTTCTAGTATTTATACGTGAATTATATGTCTCTTTGTTTATATGTTTTAAAATGTCACTGATTAGCTCTTCTTACTGCATTGTCAAAGATTTTTAGACAGACAGGTAAAGTAATGCCTTTTTCTCCTCTGCAGTTGTTTAACACTTCATGCTATTTGTTGTTAAAATACCCTGGATTTTAGATGCAGATATTTTCTCATTTTACAAGGTATTGGGGAGAATTTATTGCTCTAACAGATCTTTAACCATTACTCCTTATATGTTTAACAATATTATATGCTAAAAGACTAAAAAGTAAAGGAAATGCTATAACAAAATATAGGAATCATTACTTTGATGGCATTATCAGAATGTTAAATGTATATAAAAGAAACATAAATTGCAATGCTAAATATTTTTTTCTAAACATATTACCTTATGTTTTGGGTACCTTTATGGTCCATTTAAATCACTTCAATAGTGTTGTTTATTACATTGGATAATGCTGTGAAGTAATGTTTTCCATATGCTTCTATTCAAGTTTTTAAATATATTTATTTCCAGTCTTTTTCTTTTTAAAAGTCTTTGTATGATGTGGATACTCTTTGAACTGCTTTGTTGGAATCATATGTTTGATTCATGATAGGATAGACTATATTTGCTACATTATAAACTAGGAATTTGGGAATGTAAAGGTTCCCCATGCCTTTATTTCTTCATTATATAATTTTATGATGCATAAATATGTTCAATACATTGTTCATTATTTGAAAATATTGAATTTTGAAATATAAACTTTCAGTAGTAAGTCATATAAAAGTTACTTGCGTTTATACATTACTATATGTAGTTAATTTAGATTAATATAGTATTTTTAGTGAAATAAGGTATTTCAACTTTTATAATGTTATTTTATTAATTTATTTATTGATTGTAAGTATGTTTAATATTAACAAACACTGTAAACAATTATTACAGCTTACTAGAGATAGCAATATATGGTTAAAATAAGATATATGGTATAGATCTAAGAACGTATCATGTTACACATTAGTTTATTGTACTAACTGATTGGAATTTACATTATATTATCATTAGATTTAGTTATAGTCAATACATTATACTGGATAACACTAACCTGATTTAAATATAAAATGTATGGAGCAATAAATAATTATGGAGTATTAACTTATTAATTTATGGGTATTTATATTGCAGCATTTATTTTGTACAGCTATATGAGTTAATTACTTGTCTGATTAGATAATATGTCATACGGTCCTTTTTGTTAATAAGAAATGAGTTGATTTTGGTTATTGTTGTGTCTTTCGGCTTTTCCCGGTTAGGGGTCGCCACAGCGGAACTCCGGTCGTTAATGATTGGCAGTAGATTTTTACATGCTCAGTTGCCGGCCCTGATGCACAACCTTCAACAAAGGTACACCCATTCATGTATGTCTCCACACAGAAGAAGCTCTAGCTGAGAATCAAACAGGACAACATCTTACTGTGAGGCGACAATGCTACCGCAGCACCACCACCGCAGTTTACTTTTGGTTATACAGTTTTAAATGTATTTTGAATATTGTACTGAATCTCAGATAATACATTTGTTGATCCCTTTAGTAGGTGTATTTGGATAATATGAATATAACTTAATTTAGTTATGAATGCTGGTGTTTAAAGAATGTATTGAAAATGTATATTGGTTTAACAACAAATTATACATTCATATTTAATGCAATTGCATAATACATGGTATAAAATTTAAATAGCAGTTAAAAAAAAAAAGCAAAAGTTGTTAATACCTGTTATGTTATTTTAAATACTATAAAGCTAGACATATATTTAATTAAATGTGTACATTAGAGATATGAGATCTCTAACATGAGTGTGCTTTAATCTTTTGGTTTATGAGGATATTTGGTTAATTTTAAGACATAGTATCAACTGATTGGGATTAGGTAGTGTCATGGAGTTATTATTGAGTGGTTTGTATGATTATATCATCAATCCAGGAATTTTTTTTTTATTCGATGTTAGGGGGGTACAAATGTTCATAGAATAGAGCTTTTATTATTAGTTTTAATGTACTTGTCCTAATAAGTTATATTAGAATTTCGTCCTTGTTCCTTGTACTAAACCATTATATATTATCTTCTAAACTATTTGTTTTGAATGCCAGTTTTTAAATGTATTTCTTTAAATATTAATGGTCTAAATAATCCATTAAAGATGGGTAGTTTAATTAATTACTTAAAGTTAAACAAAGCTCTTTTCTTTTTTGTTTACAGGAAACACACTTATCGATGAAGGACTTATATTGTTGTAAAAAGATTATTCAGTTCTAGTGGGAATGTCATTTTAGATCAAAAAGAAGATGCATTTTTATTCTTTCGAAAAATTCATCAGCTATGCATAAATTAGTTAATATCTATTCTGATAAGAATGGTATGTTGGGATTGGTGATTGTAGACAGAAATAAAAAAATATTATGTGCTTGTAAATACCTATTGGATTCCTAGGATTGTTGATAAAGTTGCTAAGAAATATTAGACATTATAACATTGCATGCAAAAGGAGAAATGGTTATAGCTGGAGATTTTAACTCTAGTAAGGATACTACTACTAATGATAAAAAAAAAAAACCCAGGGTATATTCAGTTGCTAAACACTTAGATAATTTTATTAACTCAATATGAATGAAAGAGATCACTGATTTCAAATTAGCAAAATCTCTTAATTATACACATCATTCATATAGATTTGGTACTCAAACTAATATTGATAACGTTTTTACTTCTAGTGGCCTATACTCTAAAACAGAGGAAGCATTGATAATATTGTGTCCTTTAACTGATCAAATGCAATTACTTTTACTCTTACTTTAAAACCCAATAACTTAATTCACTGCCAGAGACTTCCTGCATATATAATCAAAATTAATGGTTTTAGTGAATGTTTTTTAAATTAATTAAATCAATTTATAGAATGTAATAATAATGGTGAAGTTACAGAAGTAATTTTATGGGATATGCTAAAAGCTTATTTATATGGCAGAATTACAAATTGGTATATTTGTGAAAGGAATGAGTGGTACAAAGAATTAAATGTTCTGCAATCTGAAATAGAGAAATTAAAGTTAAATTTAAGACCTACGGAAAAGTCTTCAAATTCTGACTTGAAAATTTTGAATCAGAAACATCTTGAGATACTTCATCATAAAATTTCAATAAATTTAGAAAAATTAAAACTACAATCATATTTAATAAACTCCAAATATCTGCATAGATCATAGAATCAAAGGATCCTAGGAGGTTACTAGGATAATGGCCCTAGAGCCCTTAGAAGCCTAGCCAAGTTCAACCCTTGTTCCCTATATTGCTTAGAGATGTGTCAATGATTACAAGCTGATCTAAGTCAGCATCAACTGCCCCTATCTAAAAGGGACATGAGTGAAACCCCTGGGGTGAATTTCCAGTTTACCACCCAATCATCCAAATTACGCTTAAATAGGGTCAATGAGGGGCTCTGCCTAACTTGAATTGGAAGTTTGTTGCAGAGGAGAGGTAATCTCTATGAGATATACCTGTCTCTCCAGCAAGTCCTGTTGATGTTACAGGCAAAGTTAAGGTCCCTGGAGTGAGTGAATCATGTACGATTTGACTTATGAATGTGCAGTACAGCCATTAAGGAAGGATCAGAGTTTGTTCTGTATGCAAGGCACATGCCACCTCTTAGTAGTCTATATGATACAGAGTATAGTGACAATGATTTCAGTCTGTCCACATATAACTTGTGTTGAAGACCCTGAATTTATTTTGTGAGAAACCATTGACATTTCTAAAGTTGCTGTGGGTGCTTGGCAAGATACATACCAAAGGGAGCATTGTACTCTTATTACTGGCCTGATGATGAAAGAGGACATGGGGGTTATAACCTCTTTTGTTTTGGAAGCTATGCCCTTACTTATGAGGTGACCAATGTAGAAGGCCTTTCTAACCCCTGCAGAGACATGGTGATCAAAGGTAAGGTTGGTGTCAACCTGTGTGCCCAAATCTCTCACCACTGATTTAGAGCTTAGGGTGTTACTAATATGGTAATCCACAGGGACATCCACCACACCAAACGGGAGGATAATCCATTTTTTTGGCATTTAGTTTAAGTTCATGACTTTGGCACCAATCATTGTCTTGAGTAAGCCCTTCTTGTAGAATGCTGACATCATTTGGGGACTCAATGACTGCATCCAGTTTGCAGTCATCAGCAAATTTTGTCAGCCACAGACCCTTTGTTTTTCTCCCTGAACTTCTGAGAAGTAGATTCCAAACAATAGGGGCCCCAGCACCCATCCCTCTAGAACACCACTAATAACAAGTCTGCTGGTGGAGGTGGAATCCCCTATTTTGACTGTATGTGTTCTGTCGGTGAGCCAGTTCTCAAGTCACCTGACAATATATGGGTTGATCTCTAGCTGGGTGAGTTTTTCAATGTTGCCTGAGTGGGAGGTTGTGTCAAAGGCCTTGGTTAAGTCTAGGTAGGCTGGATGCATAGATCTGCCCTCATCCAGCACTCTGGTGACATTCTCAAAGAAGTCCACCAGGTTCAACATGCACAAACTGCACTTGACAAAATGAAACTGGGTCAGATCAAGGGGCTGAATGCTTCTTATATCTTTGTTGGTAAGGTCCATGATAATTCTTTCCATGGCCTTTTATATAAAGCTGGTTAGCCTTATGGGTCTATAGTTCCCAGGGTCGGTGGATGCACCCCCTTTGTGCAAGCAGGTGGCAGTAGCTGTTTTCCATTCTGCAGGGACAAAACCAGTGCGTAGGCTGTTTTTAAAGAGAGTACTCAAAGGTGCTGCTAAACAGAAGTTATAATTTACCATAATGTTCCATCTGTGTTGTTGACCTTCACTAATCCTTGAATGTGGGTCTTGGTTCTGAGCCTCAGAACTGACTCTGCCATTATTCTAGCTCATGCCTTCCAAAAACTCTCAAGCTAGGCTCTACCCATAATGCTCTTCACCAACTTACCTCACATCAAGTCTGCCTATAATAGTGACAGACAAGAAGTAATAGATAAAAGACCATATCTGTGTCCCTATTATGAAGCCAGTCTTTAGGAATATTTTGTCTACAAAGAGCTCTAAGGTGGGTAAGGAGGGAGAAAATGTCAAGGATCAGTGAAGATCGACAACACAGATGGAACATTATGGTAAGACATAACTTCTTTATCTGATGTTGTCAATCTTTACATAATCCTTGACTGTGGAACATAGTCCTTAGCTATCTGAATCTTGGGAGAGCTCATGAAAGAATATTCCTGAGCACCATCGAGCTGAATGATGCATGTCCCATAGACACCTGATCCAGTTTGTAATGAGTAATAAGGGTATGAGGAGATGCCCATGTAGCTGCTGCACAAATATCATCTAAGAAAGCTCTGGCATGCAAAACTGCAGAAGCTGCTATGGCTCTCATTGAATGAGCTTTCACCAGACATGGTAGGTGAAGTTCCTTTTTGTTGTAAACAAAGGTAATACAGCCCTTAAGCCATTTAGCCAAGGTAACCTTAGATACTGGATTACCTAAAGAGAATATAGAAAAGGCAATAAACAACTGGTCAGATTTTCTGATGTCCTTTGCTCTGTGAAGGTAAAAACATAATTGCCTGTGTACATCTAGCAAGTGTAGATAGTACTCTGTCTTGTTGGAAAAAATAGGAAAAAGTGTGGAAGATGTAAGGTTTGATTGATATTTGACTCTGAAACAACCTTTGGCAAAAAAGAAGTATTTGTCCTCAGGGAGACCCTGTCCTTATGAAATATCAAATGGGGGGGGGGGTTTGCAGGACAAGGCTTGACTTTCCAATATTCCCTTGGCTGAAGTGATAGCTATCAAAAATAAGGTTTTACAGGACAAGAACTTTAATTCACAGGTTGCTGAAGGTTCAAAGGGGGAAGAAATGAGAGACTGCAGTACCAAAGGCAAATCCCATGGAGCAGAGGGTTCTTTAAATGGAGGCCTGAGTATTAAGGTTCCTTTCAAAAAAGGCTTTACAAAGTTTATGAGACATAAGTGATGAACCGTTGAAACCAATATGGAAGCTACAAATCACAGCAAGATGCACCCGAGTGGTAGAAGCTGATAAGCCAGACTGATAGAGTAAGGCTAAAATGTCTAAAATGTTGTCTACAGGTGTTACACACAGGTCAATATTACAGTCAAGTGACCATTTAGCAAATTTTATCCATTTTTCACGGTATAATTTTCTAGTTAAAGGCTTGTGGTGGGCTTGAATGATGTGTCAGACTGGGGAAGTGAGGCAAGAATGCCTAGCAATTGTGGGAACTGGAAAAGCCATGCAGTGAGCTTGAGATGCCTAAGATTTCGATGAACCATTTGCTCTGGGTGGGACAATAGGTCTGGAGCTGATTCCAGTAGCCAGGGTTTCTGAAGTAGATAAGACCAAAGGAAGGGAAACCAGGTTTGTAGAGGCCAGAACAGGGCAATGAGGATTATGCTGTTCTTCGACCTGGTGGTGTTCTTTAGAAACTGACATGTCAGAGGAGTGACAGGAAAGACATACAGAAGACCAGGGGGGCAATCGTGAAGGAGATCCTCAATGGGTGACTCCCCTGGGAAGGTGATTTAGGGCAAAGTAACTACTGCACTTGTTCAGAGGGGATGCAAACAGATCACAGCTAGGTTGGCATCAGTAGCTGAATATCTTTCCCGCCACCACTGGATTGAGAGACCACCTGTGAGGCATAAAGATGGTTCTGTTCAACTTGTACACAAGTACATTGGAGCGTCCCAAAATGTGCATTGCCGTTAGAAAGCAGTTAGAAGAAATTGGCCACTGCCATACTCTAAGAGCTTCTCAACAAAAAGGGTACGATCTGGTTCCCCCTTGTTTGTTGATATACCAGACTACTGACATGTTGTGTGTTTGAATTGCAATCATTCCAAATGGGAGGGCATCTTGAAATGCCTACAATGCTAAGAGCACAGCCCTCATTTCTAGAACAATGATATGCAAGTTGGCCTCCATCTGGGACCAAGTGCCTTGGACTGTCTTTCCCAGATAATGCCCCCCATCATATCTGGGATGTATCCGTGGTCACTATGGCTTGGGGCTAAGGAGGGACGGCCCAACAATGATTTCATTGGAATGGAGCCACCAACTCTGGTCTTCTTTGCAATGATTGGTGAACAAAATCAGATGGGACATAGGTTGATTTAACAAGGATCATTGAGAGACCAGAAGCCATTGAAGAATTCACATGTGATATTTGGCCAAGAAAACTAGAGTGACAGGGGCTGCCATTGGCCCCAGAGTTTTCAGGATTAGTCCTGTTGCTACTCTCTTGTTTTGAATGACCTGGTTTACTTGTGATCTGATTCTTTGGAACCTTTCTAGGGAAGTGATGCAAATCCGGTGACTATGTTTAGCATACCTCCAATGAATTCCAGCTGTTGTGATGGTTCCAGATGTGATTTTTCATAGTTTATAGTGATTCCTAAGGTGGGACAAAGATGAAGGCTGTAATCTCATGCCTTTATGAGTTGACACCTGGTGGGAGTGGTAAGGAGCCAGTCATCGAGATATGGAAATACTCAGAACCCTAGCAGTCTGAGCTGCATTTCTACCACTGCCATGCATATAGTAAACACCATGGGGGCTGTGATGAGACCAACGGACAGTGCTCTGAAGTGATAGTGACTGGCTCAAAGATGGAAGTACAGGAATCCTCTGGAGTGCTTGTCCATTTTTATGTGGCAATACACATACTGAAGATCTACATCCAGTCATCTTTTTCCAAGAATCGAAGCACTGTCTGTACTGAGACCACCCAGAATTTGGTTTGTTGAACTGACTTGTTCAACTGGTTGAGATCCAAAATGTGTCTCCAGTCCCCTATTTTTTTCAGCACGAAAAAAGAACCTTGACTAAATTCTGGATCCTCTTTGGTCTGGTGGGACTGCTTGGATGACTCTTTTGTCAAGCAGTTTTTTAATTTCTAAGACTGCTGCCTCCCTGTGACTGAGTGGAACATCTGGAAGTCTTTTTGGTCTTTTTGGTTTCATTGAAAGAGGAATGATGTAACCTCTGGAAATGATCCCCTGCACCCATTTGTCCATTGTCATTTGTAGCCAGGCAGATTGGTACAGGAATAATTGACCTCTGACTGCTTCCTGTGGAAGAAAATTGGGCCTACATTCAGGAGTGCTGGTAGGAGTTATCAGCGAAAGACTCTCTGGACCCCTGGTTCTGCAGGGCACTTCTGCCTGTTGGATGGTGTCTTCCATTATTACTTCCCTCTCTGTCCCATGGGAAGTTATTGCCACGTGAGTCTTGAAAAGATCATTGGGTCTTTTTGAACCATAGCCTCCAACTTCTCTGGTTCTTCGAGTAGGGCCACTGAGGAGTGGAGAAGTGTACACCCATGGCAGAAAGGGTCTTCCCAAATTTCTCACATCTGGCTAGCGTGTCTTTAATCTTGGGGCTAAACAGAGATGATCTGTCAAATGGAACATTGGCAAAAAAGACTTAAATGGCTCTGCAAATTCACATAAGTGCATCCAGATGTGTCTCCTGATAGCTACGCCTGAACCTGCTACTCTTGTCATCCCTTCAGCTGCATGAGCAATTAGCCTCATGGACGAACTGGAAATTTATTCAAGGGTGGCAAGTTGAGAAGTAACCTTATCTTGGACCTCTTCAACTACTGCTCTTGTAAAAGCACCTGAAAGCTCTTTAATCAGATCTCTCTGAAGCCTGATAAAATGTGTCATGTAATTCAAGGGCCTGACAGTGAAGGTTGATGAGGCATATACGTGCTTTCCAAAATTATCCATAGTCTTAGACTCCTTGTTAGGAGGATTGATAGTAGGAATTTCTAATGAAAGCTCCTTTTTAGTGGTTGCTGCTATCACTATGGTGTCTACAGGAATACCCTTGGCCCAGTGTTGCTCATCTTTAGGGGCAGAGAGAATCCAGTCTGGTCTTTTTTGGGGATCGGCTTGATAGAGTCAGGAATTTTCCAGTCCTGCTTAGTAATCAGTTTTATAAGATTGTCATCAAGTGGAGAGATCCAAGAGGTAGACAGCTGGGTGTGAAAAGTGTCTAGGTATACCAATTCCTCTGAGGAAGTTTGAAGGGTAGTCCAGCCACCCCTCTGTTTCAGGATTTCTAAGATGTCCCTGAAAGAAACTTCATCGGGGATGACCTGGGGGAACCTTCCCCTTCATCAAAATCATTATCCTTTGTGAAGGACTATTCAGGGGAGTCCAAGGGCTTCCTCTTGCACTTTTTCTTCGAAGGTACCTCTTCAGTGGGATGCTCTGGAGAGGTATCCAAAGAAGATATCACCAGGGTGGATAACTCCTGAGGCTTTTGTGACCTCTGTCCCAGGGAACAGACTGGTGGAAGCTCAGGTGGGGAGGATGGACAAGTTACTTGGAAAGACAGGGATGGCACAGCCTGTGAGTCACAATTGACAAGGCCCTCTCCATAGCTCAAAAGGCATGTCCCCTGTACATTGATTAGAGTCCATAACTGAAATAGACTCCTTCAGAACTGTGGTCCCACCAGTTTGATGTTTAATCATTGTGAAACAAATGCTTTTCTTATTAATAAAAAAAATACCTTTTTAAAAAATTATAATAATGCTAATTGGGATAATTTGCAAATTAAATATCTTGGAATCACTATTATCTCTAATTGTAAAGATTCTGTATTAATGAATTAGAATAATTTAGTTTACATAGTTACCAAATAAACTACTAACTGGAATAAATTATTTTTTACAATGGAAGACTGACTTACCTTGATAAAAATGGTAATTTTTCCAAAAATCCTATTTTATGAGCAGTCACTAATTATTTATTTATTTGCTTATTTATTTATTTATTTATTTAATGTCATTTGTTAACTGGGTTGGTCCAGCTGAGCCAGGGACCCATTTTCAGAGGAGATCCGAGGAGAAAATCTCCAAATACAAGAAACAATTTTGCAAAAATGCTTACAAATTATCACAATTTTTTTTATACAATTACAGTGGAATACAATCAATAAGCTATACATCGAAAGTAAGAAACACTAATTTATACAGCTGTGTTCTAGTTACATAAGCTGGTATAGTATCAGAAGTATACCTTTCTGCAAAAATATTTACAAGTAACAGCCATAAACTCTTCTTTTGCAAAAATATTTACAAGTGACAGCCATAAACTCCATAAGTAAAAATGCTTACATGAACAAGATGTAGGTATACAGTAGAGCAATCATTAGAAAGAAAATAGAAAATAAGAAAGTGTGCTTAGAGTAAGGGTGTAGAAATAGTAAGAAGGCAGTAGGATTTCAGGCTGGAGTTTGACAAGGACAGGACCAGGTCTTTTGTAGGTATTGTTCATTAATTATAATTAATAATTATACTCCCTTGTAAAAAATTCTAAAGAAAGTAAACTCTGTTCTGCTTAATGCAACAAAAGACAGCAGCAGTCTGGATAAATGGTCCACCAAGTCCAAGTGTAAACAAAATTATAACAGGACTGTGTACCAAATCACAACAGAACTATAACCATGCATAGCTATTCAGCACAATGCAGTCTAAAACATTAAAACCAATACAAGTTTATTGTGAGCACTTTCCCAGTAACAACTATTGCTTCGTCAGACAATTGCTTATACTGTAGTTGCTGTCGTGGTTTGGTACACAGTCCTGTTTTTTGCTATAACTCTATTCTGCTTGCATTTTTATGATACCCTGACAAGCCAAGAATATCTTTTGAATGGTATACAAAAAGTTGGGAAGAAGGTGGTATAGGTTTCCCTAATATCAAATTATATGCTAAGTTTGTCATTCTTAACATAATAACTCTATGGCTAAATTCTTCATATGATTCAAGCTGGAAATTAATACATGAAATAATATTACTTGCTAATAATAAATTTGCTGTAGAATCTCATGGATTTTAAAAGACTCTTGTTTGAATGATAGGAATTACTACATCTCCATCCCTTTTGCAAATGATATTCTTCTTATATTCAAAACATTTATGAACTCTAATTATATAGTTAAATATGTTATTTTTTTATTATTTCCTATACCTTAAACTATTGGATGTTTAGAATAATTTAATCTAAGTAAAATATAAAATCTTTGGGATAGTAATTTAACCTTTTGGCACCAATTTCTTGGCAATATAATAAATTCAGCTGATTATCTTCTGGTAAGACATAGTTTGGAGAAAAATAGTTGGATGAGTACACAAATTTGTAAAGAATATCTTAGTGATAAAGTTAAAGTATCCTTGAATTATCAATCAAAACATATTCCAAAAATTTTAGAAATTTTCTTCAATGTTAATAGCAATTTAATTAATAATAAGTCATATTTATCTAAAATATATAGAATTATCAAAGCTGAGTTTATTACCCCTACTTTGACATTTTGGAATTAGTCAACAAAAATTAATAATGAAGCTTTTTTCAGATGTTGATAGAAGATACTTTTTAAAATTTGCAGGAAAATCTACTTCTTCACGTTATTGGAAAATGTATACTTGGAATACCTACAAAGAGCTTTTTTTTTAATTCCACATAAACTTGCAGTAATATATAAATCAGAAAAAATATATTGTTGGAGATGTAGTGAAGTTTTTGATTTTGATTGGCTTCATATGGTAATAGAATGGAAAATAGTAACTTCCTTTTGGATTTAGTTTGGAAACTTTGCTCAAGCATTCTGGTCAGATAATCATATTATCATTAATTATTTGATCTTACTTAATGCCCCAATCCCAGATTCTATTCCAATTTCTCAAGTGCCTCTTCTTTGGTCTATAAAGGCTATAGCAAGGAAAGTTATTACAAAGAACTGGAAATGTAAAACTACCATATCTTTCACTGAATTTGTTTGTTTAGTTCAGACAATCTATAAAAAAGAACTGTTAAGTGTAAAAATGAGAACTCCAAATGTCACTCATCAATGCATATTTTGGCAAAAATTAAGCAATTTACTTGGAAAGTTTTGTTGGTTTAGTTTTGTATATGAAATTCTTGTTATGGACTTGTGTAAATAGCTAAGAAATTGTTATGTTTTAAAAGTGTTTATATTGTTTATTTAAAATCTAATAAAAAGTTGTTTTTTTTTTTTTAAACTAGGTCTTGCATGAGTCCCTCTCCCTGAAACCTCACTAGAGCCATAACTAGGTTGCCTGGAACTTGAGTCAGGTCCAGACTGGCTCTTCCTCAACATGAAGTTAAGAATCTTAAAAAAAAAAAAATCTTCTCAAAACTGAAGACCAAAAAAAGCTTCCCATTGTGAACAAATATGGCATCCGCAATCTGGTATTTATTTAAAAAGCTTTAGGTGATACCACAATTTCTTAAATGAATGCACTTAGTACACCACTTTTTTATTAACCATATCACCATAACCTCAGTGCTATTCTTGCTAATACGCTAAGAAACTGTTTTAACTTAAGCTGCTATATCACCAGTGGTTCCTTAAATAAATGCCAATTCTGCATTTCTGTCCTGACAATCTTGCTCCCTAATAGCTTGTTCTCTGGGCAGCCACTCCTTTGCCCTGCCCTAATTATAGGTCTGCACATTGCCAAATCCAGTTGCCATCCCTACCCACCAAAACAGCCTGCAGTGTGGAAGGGAAGCCATCCACACTGCATTCACTTATCCGGTAACTGCACTCTCTTCATGCACAACTTCCCCATTCGCAACAGCCAGAGTCATGTCAGAGATCAGGCAGCTGTCATACACCCATACATGCTCACGCCCATACACCCCATTACATTAATACACACACACACACACACACACACACACACACACACACACACACACACACACACACACACACACACACACACACAGGCATTTGCACACCCTCTCAAACATTTATACAGCACCATATTAACGTCTGTGCACTGTTGCTTGTACATCTTTATTCTGCACAAATTACCTCCAACTGAAATTTATAGATGAATGCTGCTATATACAAGTGAACATGTGCACATTTTCAGCACTGCTTTGGTGGGTGACCTGCATAGCAGGAATGTGTTTGACTTCCATACTATGCAGGTCTTCTACCCAAGTAGCACACTGAATTGCTAAAAGGGCCTCATTAGCATAGCCCGCACTCAGATACTAATATATTTATATGCAGCTCCAAATCCTTCAGTGACCCACAGAGCACAGCTGTGCCTCTGAGGGCTTTCTTTGACTCAAGACAGCCTTCATACTATGCTAAGCAAATTGCTATGCTCTGTATACTAAGTAAGTTGCCTAAAAATCCCACCTTATACGTAAGCCTGTAAATGTTCCACTTTTTGACTTTTCTGAACAACTAGATCTCCACCATAAACACACACACACACACACACACACACACACACACACACACACACACACACACACACACACACACACACACGCACACACACACACACACACACACACACACACACACACACACACACACACACACAGTCCAGATTCTGGAAGCCAGAATTCAAGTTCTGACTTCAGCGTTTTTTTGGCATTGAAAGTTAGTAGAATTATACCTAGGTCAGTTTAACAAAACACACGATCAATAAATATCAATAAATGTACTTTTGGCCAACAACAGCCATGTTATCAAAATGCATATGAAGAAAGTTTTATACATATATATATATATATATATATATATATATATAGGTATACACAGATATATGAGGAGACAGCCTAATGTTACCATACTCCATATGCAGGAGGTGTGCACCTTATAATGCTGGGCAGCACCAGGTAAATCAACTGTCCATGAGCTGGTATATTAATATGGCATGTAGCCCGTTCATTAAAGCACATATTTTAGAATTGGAAATACTTACTGGATTCTATACCACATCCTATATGTTCTGAAATCTGGCACAGACCTGAAGAACTAAATGTTACACTTTGTTACTGTTCAAATGTAAAAAAAAAAGTTAAAAAAGTTACCACTTTACTAAGACACTCCTGTGCATTCTACCCTGCATTTCTGGCCATTGCTTCAGTGCACATTACAATATTATATTAAAATTTCAGAATAAAAGGGTATTACAATATTTTTTCACTTTTAGTGTTTCATGTACAAAGTCAAAACACTTTTAAGAAAATGCCATTCAAAAACTACTTTCCCTTCTTACTGACTGAGCATCTTGCTGGAGTAATATCAAAATGTTCATCAGGATGTTAAATAAAAGACAATGACATGATGTCTTTTTGACTGCTATTAGAAAAATGTACACACCCGATATGCTATATCTTTTCCAGTTATAAAATATGATGCTAAATACCGTATTTTGTGTACAATACATTGTTCATTTTAAGTTAGTTTTATACTTAGCACATTGTGCATTAATTAGAACAAAATCAGATTATCTTTTCCTTATGCCAATTTTCAGTGCTCTTCCAAATCTGAAATATTCACTAGGGCTATTCATTCAGGACTTTAACTCTTTGTTTCCGAACAAGTCCTTGCTGCTCAACAACTTTTTTGGGGATGAAACTATAGAAGCTCATGTCTGCAACTGTTGACAGTCATGGCTATGATAGTCACTATTTCTGTATGACTGTACTAATTTTGACAATTTTGGATACTCACCTTCTTTGATCTCCAAATTCATTGTCTTTTACAAATGCCTGTGATTCCTCCTATACATTGTCCCATCTCTTTCATAAATAATCGGCTTCAGGCTGCAGACTTTACAGTCATTTTTGTATTCTTTATCTTCCTTTCTGAGCTACTGCTAGGAGGTTTTATTTCTCCAGCATTTTCCTTACTTTCCACTAACTTTCAGGCACCAGTGGCATAGATGAAGTACAGAGTCTACTTTTCAGCCTTCTGCACAATATTCACGGAACTGGTGCAGTAACAACCCTCACATCTATTCTTAAAGCTCTTTCCTGTAAGATTCTTCACTATTTCTGTGATTGACTCAACTTGTCTATGTCTGAATTTTCATTCATATAAAAATATTACAGATTTGTGACTTTCAAATTGTGAACCACCGTCAGACAGTACAACATCAAGAATACCTTTCTCAGTAATATAATCTGTATTGTACTATTTAAACTGTTAGTTTGATTATTTTTTAGGATATTTGGAACAATAATCACACATCTGAAACACACAACTTCTTTAAAGTGAAAGAAATATGTATCCATATGACTAAACAGATTATCATTTCTTCCCTTGAGTTCTTATGGTATAAACTGTACAAGGTACAACTCTGCACTCCTTCTGTATGAGTCAATATTCCTTGCAGTACTGAAAGTTACTAAGATGTGACTCATACATTATACATTACACATTATTTGTTTTCTCTGTTGTTTGAGAACTTCTGCTTGGTTAATTTTGAAGAGTAAATCTTGAACACAAAGTTTTTCTTCCCTGAAAAAAATCATGCTGAATTAATTTTATTACTGATGATTTTCATGCAAGCCAACCTGCCATTGTAACTTTTTCCACAGTAAGTGTGTTCCTATGTCACTCTCAGGAAGTTTTTTCACTTTTGTTTTATTTTATCATTGGAAATTGGGAAATACAGAAAGATTTCTTCTAAAAAATGCTCATGTGTCATTGGTCAACATGATTTATTCAGTTTATGTGCTACATTTAGTTTCTTGTCTAAACTGTATTTCACTTTTAGTTCAGACTTCTGTAGATTAAATAATATCCTCTATAATCTTGGATAGGCCTTATACAATGAATTTCTAAATATGGTTTGCAAACGTTTACAATCTTTTGCCACCTGAACATCTTTACAATAGACATGCTTGTAGAGTTTTTCAAATCCACTTACTATTGTTAACAGTTCCTTTTCCATAGCAACATGCCTCATTTGTGATCTAGAAAATTCTCTTAGCCGAGTGGCAACTAGTTTACTCTTTTGTATGACTACAGCTATTACACCATTCTGAAAATTATCCACTTATAAAACAACTGGCCTGTTCAGATCATAATATTTTAATGTTAGCGCCTTTGTAATTAGTTTCCTAAGAACTTTAAAACTCCTTCTGTTTGGGTCAGACCCATGGCACAGCACGACAAAGTCATTTCTGTAACATTGATGACCTGGAATTGACTAATAACCTTGGTACTAAAAAACACTATAAGGGGGAGTAGAAGTGAATGGACAACACTTGTTCATCCAACTTGGGGAGATGAAAGAATCTTATATAGAAGTTTCAATGATATCCAGCAAAGGCTAAGCGATATAGTGAGCTTGTTAGCAGCAATTAGGTTGTGATAACTGCAGGCATACCAAGCAGCATATGCTGAAGCTGGAGTAGACATGCACAGTAGTATGCATATTCAGGAGGACAGTATTGCTGGCCAAACTCATCAGCTGTCACAGAGATTAAAAATTAGATCTAAGCAAACAAGCTGCATAAATAATGCTTTCTTATACCTGTCTCTTGTCTAAAGAGAAGAAAATGGCCTGGCTAGATCATGGCATAGCTGACAACTGGCAGGCAACAGGGGTAAAATGTATGTCAAATGTTTTTCCTATGGAAAGTCCCATTTTCAGGCTAAAACTGTCTCTAACAGAATTCATAGAGAAATACTTATCTCAGACATATTAAGTAGAAACTTTGCAAGATTTTGCATCATTCTTATAAACCTCTGTAATCCCTGCTCGTTGCTTGTTTTCTGGCCTTGGCATTTTACAATTCCTCCCTCACTCTGTATATCATATTCAGAGCCAGATCATGGTCAACTAGGGCTTAGGCAGGGTAATGGATCAGCCCCCCCCCCCAACAGCCCCATCCCCTCAGCAGCAACCCTAGCCATTCCAAGTCCCATTTATTGGCTATTTCTCCACAGTTACCATAAACACTGTTCAAACAAGTCAGTGTGTATGCTCCCAGCCATTTGCAAAACAAAGCAATACAGTCTCACAATGAAAACAGATTTAGTAAGAACATTATGCATATCTGCCCTTGAAATATTCATTGTAATAGCATTGAAACTCACACTCAAATAAACTGTATCTGGCCAGTAAAGGATTAAGTTTGCCTTTTGGATGTTTTCAAACCACAGACCCCTTGCACACATCTTTGTGACCATGCATACATGCATATATTCTTTGATGTAACATCCTGATTGTATTAAATTATATTCTTGTATAATACAGTACCACTTATTAGAGTATGTTTTAAATTTGTAGGTTTGAACAGGTTTCCAGTAAGCAAAGAAACAAAACATATAAACCAATAATGATAAAACTACCCATTACAGAACATTTCAACCACAAAATGCACATAAACTCAACAGTCCTTGAAAATGCACAAAAACTCAAAAAATTCTTTGAAAATGCACAGAACCACAACAGTCTTTGAAAATGCACATAAACTCAACAGTCCTTGAAAATGCACATAAACTCAACATTCCTTAAAAATGCACTGGATCTCAACAGTCCTTGAAATGCACTTGCTGATGACAATTTGGTGGCTGGTATAGCAGATTCAGGCTGTAGGGTCCTGTATTCAATGTACATGGTTTAAGCTTGAAAAAGTTAACCAACCTACCATTTCTAACAGAGGTGTTTTACACACACACACACACACACATACACACACACACACACACACACACACACACACACACACACACACACACACACACACACACACACACACACACACCATCGCCCTTCTATATGTATTTGTTTCAAGAATTACCCCTAGTCCATCCAGCACAGCAGCAGCAATTTTCCATAATAATAATAATAATAATAAAATCCAAACCCATGTTCATCAATTAAAAATAGCACACTCCACTCCAATATTCAAATGCACGTGTGTCGTACTAAAGACGTACACACAAACACTAATAAGGATGCACTCTGTGTGTGTCCTTAAAGAAGAAATGTAATGCATGCAGAGTGCTTCTCAAAGAAGAAATGTAAGTTTTGTGGCAGCCTCCTGGCCAGAGGGCCCCCCAGCTAATGGTCCCCACCAGCCAGTGGGCCCCTAGGTGACTACCTTGGGTGCCTAGTAGTGTATCAAGCTCTGATCATATTACAGTCCTTCTGATATTAGAATATGTTATATGTATTTCAGATGCATCAGCCTTATGTTACATTTGATCTTAACTCTAACCTATGTTGTCCCAACCATCTCAGGTTGTATACCATTTTCTGGCATATATTTCTTGTGTAATTATTTTGGATATCTTTTGACTTCCTGTAGTTTAATTTTTTTTATTGCCATGTTTTACTAGTTAGAATACAGCTTATTTTAACATAAGGTAAACTCTGCATAAAATAATGCTTCTAGAATAAATTCCTGTTAAGTAATTAGTAATGTGACTCTTAGCTATTTAATAAGTCTTACTCATTAGTAAGTGTTGAAACAACTAAAGAGCCTGAGTATCTGAAGAAGACTTACTGACATGAATGCTTGTGTCTACTACCTTTGCTACTACTTTTGCACTGCATGTTTTTAGTTTTAATTAAATTCATCCTATTTTTGCTGTTCCTAATCTAAGTTTGGTGGTGTTTTTTTTTCTTATGATGTGAATGATCAGCTCTGATTTACCTATTTGAGTTGCATCCCTTTCTGGAAATATTCAAGGTGTGTGCAATTGTACGACTATCCCAAATGCAAACAGGAGCTCATTCATTGTTTGCCTTCACACAGTGGATTCATTTTGCCATTCCTATCTTCTTACAAGCCATATAACATGGATTATCATGTGGCTCAGCTACATTAGGTGCTACAGTATGAAACAAAATATTGTGCTTCTTATTTTAAATCTTGTGCTTCTTATTTTATATTTACATTGAGTAGCTCCTAAATCAGTGGCTTTATATTGTGCCCCAAAATGCCCAATGTTTCCTAAGAATTTTTAGACAAAATATTACACTCTGCACCTTTGCCTATTTTAAATTAAGAACTTTGCTTATTCTCAACATTTCTTGCCAGCAATCTGGAAGCAAACTATTTCTAATGCATTTTCAGGCTGAACCATTTCAACTCTTCACTAATAATTATCAACAAACAGCTTATAAAGTTTACATTTCAAATACATTACAGATAGAAACATAGCACACTGTGCCGTTTTTCAGGTTTCCCAAATATTTTACTTCCAGATACAAATATATCAGGTTTCTGAATCCACTTACCAGATTTCATACAAATTACTGTGAAGAGATAAAATTCCAGATGGCTGCAGTTAAACAATTTTCAAATGATATACAAAAAATGTATTTTCAATTACTTCTGACTACATGTAACATTTGGCATAACATAATGACAGAATAAAGACACAAACATCAGATACATACTGACAGCTTCATCTATATGTATCTATAAGTGCTCACTAGTTACAGGGTAACAGATCATGTAAAACATGGTCTGTTTTTTTGGCACTGGCCACAGGTGGCAGCCTTTAAGTGATGCACTGACACCAAACCTTGTTAGTACTGTAATCAGGTCCAGGGTCAGTGCAACGTAATGGGCTGCTGCTTACAGTCATCTGTTCAATGGAATCAGTGCATTCAGCAAACTGGACAAAAAATGTTGACTTACACAGACATATATGAGGGAATTTGGCTCCTGGAAGACATAGCCTTTAAAATATCTGAGCTGTGTACTAAACATTCGGTGGAAAACTATGCTACATACAACCATCTTGCTCTAAATCCATGTCACTGTTTAAACCCAGCTACAAAGACATGATGGAAGTTAATGTCAGTAAGTGTGCCTGTACAAAAAAAAAAACAGTTTTTATCTCACTGTATCTTGGCTGCTTAATTATATCCCAAGATCTGGAAATTAATTTGGAAGAAAAGAGGTAATGTTGTTATAATGTCTTTATTTCCATAAAAATAAATTTGAACAGTGAACATCTTTTTTGTATGTTTTAATCAAGGATTGCGTTCCCAAGGTAACAAGTACTATTTTTTATTATGGTGATTAAAGATATGCAGTGTCATGCTTTTACTCTCTGTCTTTTTGTGTATATCCACACACAGATATACATATCTATCTATATCTATAGATATAGATATATATATAAATATTTATATATATTTACAGCATATTATGCTGTCCTGGAGTGTAACTTACTTGGTCCACATGGACATAGAAAAGGGTCTTCTTTAACACAGACATGATGTCTGGGCTGATTGATAGATAGCGCAACAGTAAGTCTAAAGAAATAAGGAAGTCAGATATGTTTTCTTCTTACATTGTTTTTTTTTTATTTCATGATATATTCCTTAGTACTGACTTAGAATTAAATCTGATTAGTTCGCTATAAATGGTATGAGATTGGTGTGATCTACAACATTTCTTATTCTGAACAAGCACTGAATTCATCATTTACTACTTGTTAACTCATCAGTTGAGGAAACATTTGTTGCATGTCTGAAAGAAGAACCAATGTGCCATTTATTCTGGTGGTACCTTTCTTAATCAGGTAAGTAGACTGCAAGATAGATTGCTGTAATTAATGTGGCTGACAGAATAGACACACCGCTCACCAGCACTGTTACATGCAGTATAATGCAGCCTCTTCAAAGAGGGCACTCACCACCAGACAATGAGTTATCAGCTGAATGACACAATTTTGCAATGGGTAACCAAGTGCACTACTACAGTGTGCAATAGTAAAACCGTCGTGTGTGTGTGTGTGTGTGTGTGTGTGTGTGTGTGTGTGTGTGTGTGTGTGTGTGTGTGTGTTCATGGGTTATGCAGTGAACAGGGGTACACTGTCATATGAGCTGTAATATTTTGCTTGAGGTCATAGCCTTCCTAATGTATGGGTTTGATGTGTTTCTGTACAGCTGTAGTCAAGGATGGTAACAAAACAATGTACCTTGCCAGCTCAGCTTTCCTCTTGGCCATGGAAGTGTGCATTTCAAGACATAGGCCTGTAAGGATTATGCACGCTCACTCTACTCATTTGTGTTTGGTATCTTTGTATCTAGACTTTTTATAGCATCCTTTTATGCTAGCAAAAGTCTAACTGCATTCAACCTGTAAGAGTGTGGCCATTGGTGACACATTTAGACATTAGGAACCCAAACAATCCCTATGTTACACAACCTCAAGGCTGGAGATTAGAAATTATTTTTATTTTACTTCATGTAAAGATCCCTTAAAGTCAAAATGTTACTAAAACCACCTATCTCTTTATTTCTGTTGTTGTTCAATGATTTTAGAGCAGTGGATATATTATAGAGTGACATAAAACAGACACTTCTGACTACTGTGATGCAATGAACAAAATGTACAGGCACACCACCTTCATGTAGTTAAAAACTTATTTTATTTTATTTACTTGACATTTGTTTACCAGAAAGGTTTGACTGGACAAGTAGCCCATTTTTAGCAGTTGCCTGGGGAGAAAAGCTCCAAGTACAAATTAGAAATAACAGCATTATATAGCAAGGTACAATACAATATCAAAAACCATTAGAATAAAAGAATACAATTATTTAGGCATAGTATGTGTGGACTACATCATAACATAGATTTGAAGAAATCAAAACAGACAGGGCATGTTAGTGTGGGGCTGTTGAGTAAAAATTAAAAAGCTTTTTCACAATAAATAGAAGTACGTAACTCCACTTTATAGAACAGGAGTGTCCAACCCGCGGCCCGCGGGCCGCATGCGGCCCTCAGAGCTCTTCCATGCGGCCCGCGACCCTTAAATTTAAAATTAATTTCACTTTTTTTCCGTGTCCGCGTAGTTTTGCTCTTCTGCGCATGCGCCAACTTTCTTTTTTTTACGTTTTTTCCATACCAGCGTCTTTCCGCTGGTATGCGCATGCGCGAAAACACCGTTCGGGTGATTTTTGTAAAGAAAAGCTGCAGGAAGGAGCGCGATCGTAGCGTAGCCGTAGAGAGAGGATTTATTTAGTTTATTTCGCTGTGTACACACCGACTACTACACTACAACAAAGGTAAGTTACAAGAGGAAGGCTCAGCTCGCCAATAATTCTAGAGACAATCATATCTTACAAGGAACTACACAGATTAGGGACCTTGATGTAGTAGTAGAATCAACTTTGACGTTTGATGGACATGTCATATTAATAGTTATAAGATATTATGGATTAACTACAAATATTATGTGTTGTATTACTAGTAGGGATAAAAGAATTTTAGTTCCAATATTTGTAATGAACGTTGAGTCTATTATTGAGTACTTTTTGTATGTTCAAGTTCTTCCATTTAAAAATTATCTCGAGAAAGTGTACAAGGCATATTTCTGAGTTCAAGATGATATCACATATGGGAAAACTTGAACACTTATCTCTGTGCTGTAAAGTCTACACAGGTATTTAAGAAATCACTGGTTTACTGATTCGAAAATGCCATTTATGCTCTGGGGGGCAGTAATTAGGCAAACTCTTAAATGGCCTGTACATGCCATGAGTTTGGCTAACGCTAACGTGTCATTGATCACTGATTATTAATCATCCAGAAGTGATATTCAGATTAGTAGGTATTGACAGTGCACTTAATACAAGAGACAATAAGCAACACTGTCAGAAAATATTAGTGAACAAAGAAAAATGTGGATCATAAAGCCAGGAGCTTTGTTTTTGCAGGACTAAATGGTTATTTATGAACAAATATGAAGGGAGCAATGTGATGGATTACATGTTTATGGTATTTCAGATTTCAGTGACGAATGTGGAAGTCCAACCAAAACGTGTCTTTTTTGTTTTGTCATCCATATATTGTTCTTGTTATTTTTAGAGCATTGTGCATCTACAAATTAAAAAGTGATGTAATAAAGTGGCTAAAATATTTTTCTTTCTGATTAGTGCTGATAGTTGTGCATTGTAATATACCTTGTTCACATCCATAAAACTCATGACGACAATTCTGGCAAACCCCTGGAAATCTTCCAGTAATCATACAAGGAAAAACAATTGAAAATTGTAGTCAGGATGGAATTCACTTTGCTTCTCTTGAATCCGAAATTGAGTTATTGGATGAAGATGCTTTCCGATATTCTAATATAGGCTTCATAGGAAAGCTGATAAGCATAAGCCTCTGCAAAGAGAACATATCCTGCTGTCCTACACTCCAAAACTGAGTGTCAGTACCCCAAATTGCCAGTACAGAGATATTTTCCCCCTCTTTAGCTCAATAGTGAAAAGGTGGATTAAACATAACACCCCACAAAAAACATCACCTCCAATATTTCTATTCAGATCTCTCTCTCACACACACACACACGCATACGTGCGCACACACACACACACACACACACACACAAACACACATGCTTGTGCACACACACACACACACACACACACATACATACATACACACACACACACACACACACACACACACACACACACACATAAAAAAAGAAAAAGGAAACATTCCACTCCCTTATAGTGATTTAACAAAACACGATGACCAGTCTCCTGAACTGAATGCAGTCTTTTAAAGTAAATAGCAATAATTTGCATTTATTAATTTATTTATATTATTTATTAATTTATTTATTGTTCAAATTAACCTACAATACAGCAATACAGCCACATTAGTCCACATAATTTTTGCTCTTCAGTTAATGTGATACCTTTTTTTTTTTTTTTTTTTTTGGTCCTCACCTGCCGTTTGCCCCCAGACCATTTTTGTTAACTCAATGCGGCCCTTGCAACTGAAAAGGTTGGACACCCCTGTTATAGAACATGTTGTTCTGTCAATTTTCAGCAAGGCATGTAAGTATAAGTATTGTAAATAGTTTGAGGATAGGAGGAGAGAAGTAGGGGGTAGACGGAAGTGAGAGGGTACAGTGGATTGAAATAGTTTTGGCACAGGAAAAAGAGACATTAGTGAGAAGATGGAAGAAGACAGCATTAGAAGTACTGCAAAAGTCATAAAGTCAGGCTAGGGATGTGCTAGGTCAGTCTGGGGATGTGTATGAGTTATTGTTTAAGTATGTCTTGAGTAAGGATTTAAACATGGGAGAGTTGCTGTTAAGAATGTGTTGAGGAATGGAATTCTATTTCTTAGAGATCTGGTTAGAATTAAAGAAAATCACCAAAACTGTTACTGGATTTATTAACTTTTAGTATGAATTTATTGGAAGATCTTAGGATTCTGTTACTGCAGTAGGTTTGTACAAGGTTTTGGAGAGCTGGGCAGCTAGCAGGTGGTAGATGGTGGTATGTGTGATTGTAAGTTGGTTGAGAGATAGGAGGTTGGGAAGTTCTAGCCAATTTAGTTGATAGGGAGCAACACAGTAATGTGATCTATGTGGAAGATTAGTGGCAAATTTGGTGATTCCATGGTAACAGGCCTTGAGTTTATTAAGCTCAGATCTTTTAAGGTTTGTGAAAATAGGAGAAGCGTATACAAGAGTAGACAAAAGGTGGGTCCTAGCAATTGATTGCCTGGTGGTGTCAGTAAGGTATGACTTGAGTATGTACAGAGAACCTAGTTTTATGTGGGTCTTTTTAATACTGGGGATACATATTTGTCTTCAAATCTTAAGTTTGTGTCAATGGTGATGCCGAGTAGTTTGGTTTGAGGAACAGGTTCAATGATGGTTTTGTTGGATGAAGAGAGCTAAAGGTGGGATTGTGGCCAGTGGATGTTTTACTGGAGAAGAGCATTAATTTGGTTTTGTATGGATTTAGAATAAGTTGATAGTTGGAGAGGAAGGATTCTATAGCTGCAAAGGATTTTTGTGTGATTTCTTGGAATTTTGAAAGGGAGGGTGCAGCACAGATGAGAATGGGGTCATCTGCATATTGGATGACTGTGGTGAGGTGAGTAACAGTGTGGAGTTTGTTGGTAAATATAGTAAAGAGACGTGGACCAAGAAATGAACATTAGGGAACACCAACTGTAATGGGTAACAGGGAGGAGAGGTTGTTATGTCATTTCACAGCTTGTTGGTGGTCAAAAAGGTAGTTAAGAAACCAACAGAGGGCTGTTTGTGATAGGTTAATGGATGAGACCTCATTAAGTAGCTTTTGGTGGGATACAGTGTCAAATATTTTGGACATATCTAGAAATATGCAGGACACTTGTCTACTATTTTTGCGTATGTTAATGGTGTTAGTGAAATTAATGAGGGCAGTTGTGCTGCTATGCTTAGGTCAGAAACCATGTTGGGTATTAGTTATGAGGCTGTTAGATAGCAGATGGTTGAGAAGTTGTGAGTTGATATATTTTTCTAAGATTTTAGATAGAGGTGATAGACTGGATATTGGTCTGTAGTTGGAGAATTCTGTAGAGGAGCCACCTTTGTGTAGTGGAATTATGTAGGAAATTTTCCAGATCTGAGGAACATATTGCTCTGTGATTGATCTGTTGATCAGCAGTGAAACAGGTTAAGAGATGGCATCAACAGCTAAACTGAGATATTCATTTGGTAGCTGATCAGCAGCAAGGGATGTGGGTTTGAGCTTGCTTAGTATTTTATTACTGTTCTTGTCTGGATAGGTTCTAGAGAGATGGAAGTGGTGGTAGGTTCTGTTCCTGGTGGGATGAAAAGTGACAGTTTCTTATTGTTGTTTATTAGAGAAAGTATGGGGTTTGTAAAAAAAGAGTTAGATTGGGAAGCTAAGTTAACTTTAGTATTTGTGGAGGTGGAGGTGGGGGCTGGGGTTGATGACTATCCTGGTTGAAGGAGATGTTTAACAGCACCCCAAAATGTTGGGGGATTATTTTGGTGTTTATTCTGGATTCTTGTACAGACAAGATTTTTGTCATTCTTGATCAGTTTTTTAGATTTGTTTCTTAATTCCCTATAGTTGTCAAAGGAAGGCAGGCTTTTTCTCTCTGTCGAAGTAGCTGGTTTGTTTCTTTAGTTAGCCGTTTTGACTTGGATGTTATGGAGTGGAGTCAGATTATTTAGTATATCAAGGAATTTGTTAAAATATTGAACTGCAGTATCAAGTTGGAGATGTTTTAGTGGAGACCAGTCGCACTGCAGCAGGAGTGTTTTAAAGGTGTTGGGTGAGAAATTTATTTTGTTGCAGAATTGCTTGCATAGTATTTGTTTTGGGGGACAGGGGTGATGCCTAAGGAGATAGGTGGGAAGTTGGTCACTTAGACTGTCTGGGAGGCATTCTGTGTGATACCCTAGCAATGGTTTGTTGGATAGAGTCCAGTCTAGAACTGACTGCTTGTTACTATGTTTATCTAGTCTTGTTGGAGAGGTTATCAATTGGGTGAATCCATATAAATTTATGAAATTAGTAGGATTATCTGAAGAACAAGTATGCCAGTCAGTATTGAAATCCCCCATTATGGTTTCCTGGCTAAACAAGGATGATGACCAAGAAAACAGGTTCTCAATTATGAAAGGGTTATTGATGGGAGGGATGTGGATTGATATTATGATGATGGATTTTTTTAGCATTTATTTTGATTCTGGGGACAAGTATTTCTGTGGTGTTGAGGTTGGGGGGGTTGACTTGATTGTGCTCAAATATTAGAGTATTTTTACATATTAGAGTTAGGCACCACATTTTTACTTTCTATCTAGTATATGGATATTGTAGCCTGAGGAAAGTATTTCTTTGTTGTTTATGTGGGGTTTAGCCAGGTTTCTGTTAAGACTGCTATGTCTGGGTTATAGAGAGAGATGAAAGCATGAAATTCATGCATTTTGTTTACGAGGCTCCTAACATTCATACTGATGAGTAGGATGTCGGAGCTATTTTGTGGAATGTTAGTGTTGGGCTGGGAGTCAGTAGGAATAGATGTATGATGTACTTGTTGTATGAGGTTAGAAACTTGCTGTGTAGGATTAGGACTTGTGTTAGGGTGGATGTCACCACTCAATTTATGCTGTGGTTTTATGTATTGAAATGGGTGTGAGAATTTAGGTGACAGTCTAGAATTTTTCTGGGCTACATATGGTGATGTAGATGTACGTATCTATAAGTGAATATGTCTAGCTTACAGATATTAAAATGGTGTGGTGCTATACAGATGTTAGTAAAAAAAGCATGAAGTGGGGTAGGGAAGGTATGGGTGGGAAAATTTGTTCTTGTAACTGTGTGAATATGAAGACTGGTGATATCAAAGACTACTATTAGTAAACTGATGACAGAAATGTGAAATAATAGCATTATTAAGCTGAGGGTGTGAAGTGTGGGGATAGGTGTTACTGATCATATATGCACCATGTTTAATGTCCAGGGACAGTTATTTTCACTTCCATATTGATCTCTGTGGTATACAAGCTTTACATATGGACAAGAACAAATAAGTAGATGAACTATTCTGCAAGCCTCATTTACTCAGATGACAGTTTTTTTAACTACTGTACCTCTAGGTTGTGAAAACTTGGAACAAGTTATATTTAGTTGGGGGGGGGGGCAGTGTGGATGTGTCCACTTAATCCAAGACAATCTCTTTTTTATTTTTTGTGCAAGTTTGTGGTAAAGTGGTCCATCGAATAAACAGGGCATGCATAAAGGACAATATCCAATAGGACTACATTCATCTAATTTGTATAATAACTAATAGGTTCATAATAGGCTATCTGCCCTGGGGCAATTATAAGCCTAGCCCAATTCTGTATGGCTTACGCCACCCCTTGATTTGAGTATACTGTGCCCTTTGTAAGGTTTAGTTTACTGTGCCTCTGTCTAATAGTGACACGGGAGTAATCCCTGGGACAAACCTACGATCCCCCATCCACTTATCGAGATTCCTCTTGAAGAGATTCAGTGAGGTGCTCTGCCTCACATGAACTGAAATTCTATTCCAGAGCGAAGGGAGCCTCTGGGTTATGAACCTGTCCCTCCAGCAAGTTCTATTTATTTCTGTGCTGAGGTTCAAGTCCCTCGAGCGTGTGGCTCTAAGGGATTTAGATTTACTGAGGTGGAGCATGTCCATTAATTCTGGATTTGACATAGCTTTGTATGTCAGGCATAGATCGCCTCGAAGTAGGCGGTATGCAACTGAGTAGAGCTGGAGTTTTTTTAACCGAGCAGCATATGGCATCTGTTTGAGACCCTTGATCCTCTTGGTGAGATACTTTTGGGGTCTTTCTAATTGCTTCAGGTGTCGGGTAAGGTACATCCCAAAAGGGGCGTTGTATTCTATGATGGGCCTGATGAGGGATGAATAAAGGGGCACGATTACCTCTCTTGATCTAGATGTGAAACCCTTCGTGATGAGGTGGGCTATGTAGAAGGTCTTTCTAACCACTTTGGCAATGTGGTTTTCAAAGGAGAGATTGCTATCAACTTGGGTCCCCAGGTCCCTAATAACTTTCTCTGTGCTTAATGGGTTTCCGCCTATGTGGTAATTTGTGGGCACATTGTTTTGCCAAAGGGTATGACTATGCATTTTTGGCATTTAGCTTTAAACCATGGCGCTGGCACCAGTTATCTGTCTCTGTGAGACCTTTTTGAAGGATGTTTGTGTCAGCTGGAGAGTTGATTATGGCCCAGTTTGCAGTCATCTGCGAACTTGGTGAGCCATAGTCCTCCCACGTCTGCCTGTACCTCGGAAAAGTATATACCGAACAAGAGTGGTCCCAGGACAGAACCCTGTGGGACGCCACTTGTGACCGGTTTCGAGTCTGACATGGCTCCAGCAACTCTCACTCTGTGGGTTCTGTCTTTGAGCCAGTTTGCGACCCATCTTGTGACATAGGGGTTTATATTTAAGCTGGATAGCTTATCTATGATGCCCGAGTGGGGTATTGTGTCAAATGCCTTTGCAAGGTCCAGATAGGCTGTGTGGACTACCTTCCCTTCATCTATGGCTTTGGTGACTGTTTCAAAGAAGTCAACCAGGTTCAAAAGGCAGGATCTGCCCTTGACAAAGCCGAACTGGGTAGGATCTAGTGTCTGTAGGTCTCCAATGTCTCTGTTTATGAGCTCCATGATGATCCTCTCCATAGCCTTGCAGACTAAGCTAGTCAGGCTTATGGGGAGATAGTTTCCAGGGTCCGTAGAGGCTCCACCTTTGTGGAGTGGGACCACTGCTGCTGTACGCCATTCTGTGGGCACATATCCTGTAGTGAGACTGAGATTGTATAGCTGTTTCATTTGAGGGATTAGTTCCTCTTGGAGTTCATGTAGGACGCAACCTGGGACACCATCTGGTCCCATGGAAGCAGTGTTTTTTGCTTTGGAGAGGGCAGCCTTCACCTGAGCATCTAAGATGTTTGGGAGGCAGCCCTCTGCCGGGATAGATACTTGCTCTTTTGGGGGGGAGGGGGGAGAAGTTTGCACTGAACCTGTCTGCCAGGATATTGGCAATGTCTGTGGGTTCAGTGTATTTTTTGTCGTTTAGAATCAACTCAGAACAAGTCTGGGAGTTGCATCCCAGGTTTCTAACATAACTGAAAAAAGCCTTATGATTGTCTTTGGTGTCCTGTGCAATTTTTCTCTCGAAGCTGGCCTTGGAGGATTTTATGAGGGATCGTAATTTTTTGCTAGTACTGATCAGAAATGCCTTCCATATTAGGGATTTTGCTCTATCATGTAGTAGCTTCCTCCTTCTGTTGTACAGTTTATTTATGGCAGGGGTCCACCAGACCGGACGCCTGCCTTTGGATGATTGGGTCTTGGTCTTGTTTGGGATAGCATGATCCATGCATTCCTGGAGATGTCCGTAGAATGCATTTATATAGGATTCTGCAGTTTGGGCCATAGTTTCCACTGGCCCTGGGGCCTTGAAGGAGTCCACTTTGGTTTTGAGAAGTGAGAAGTTCGCTTTTGAGAAGTTTTTCACTGTGGTTTTCTGGGCTGGGGGTGGGGTCGGGATGTGGACATCCAGTGAAATTAATTTATGGTCTGATCTTACCAATGAGGGATATACTTCTGGTGTGGAGCATAGAGTCCCCATGTTGGTAATGATCAGCTCTAGTATGGTGTCCTCTCTTGTGGGAGTGGTGACTAGTTGTTCCATAGCATTTGAGTTTATAATTTCCAGGAACCTTTGGGCTAAGGTGCTGGGGCTTGAGTGGTGCTCCCAGTCAATGTTTGGGTAGTTGAAGTCGCCCAATATAATGGTGTTCGGAGAGATCTTCATGTTCTCCAATGTTTTCAGGAAAGCCGAGTGGGATTCCTGACTTTGAGAGGGTGGTCTGTAGGATGCTATAAACTGAAAAGCAGTCTTGCCCACTGTTAGTTGCACATGGATGGTCTCCGATACTTCGTGCAACATATGTAATATGTCCAGTATCAAAATATGTAACCATGCTAGAGATGTACTAAATATTTTAGGTTTTATTATTTTTTCATTTAACTTTTTAATTTTTACCAGAGTTCCCCCAGCACAAGATTAAACTTGTTTCTGTTGTGTTTAATATGCCAGCAGAGAGATCTTCATGTTCTCCAATGTTTTCAGGAAAGCCGAGTGGGATTCCTGACTTTGAGAGGGTGGTCTGTAGGATGCTATAAACTGAAAAGCAGTCTTGCCCACTGTTAGTTGCACATGGATGGTCTCCGATACTTTGTGCAACATATGTAATATGTCCAGTATCAAAATATGTAACCATGCTAGAGATGTACTAAATATTTTAGGTTTTATTATTTTTTCATTTAACTTTTTAATTTTTACCAGAGTTCCCCCAGCACAAGATTAAACTTGTTTCTGTTGTGTTTAATATGCCAGCAGTATTTTTTTTTGTTTCATATATTTGTTAGGTGAAGTGGCAGCACAGTCTCACTGACACCTCAGGAACACAACCCTGTGTGAAGGAGACAAAAAAGACTTTTGAATGTTCTCTTGGAATAACAAGGCTAGCAATAACAAAAAAATAATTTCCACATCCTGTCATATGAAGCACACCAAAAAACAAGAGGGGTGGCGGGAGGGACCGGCTACTGCAGCAGTGATCATTCAAAAATCTACTGTTATGGTAAATTCATCTTACACAATTGTACTACGTTCTTCATATTGATTACTGCTGCAGTCGCCTTAGCTATATGGGTAGATTACCATGGCTAACTATATTGGGAGGTGGAAGGAGAAGGGTCCAGGACTCCCTGAAGAATGGTCCTAGCAAAGGATCATCTAGAAAAGAAATACAGCTTATAGTACTTTGTAAAAGTGTGTCCTCTGTACAGAGGACCAAGTAGCAGCTTCCTCAGCTCAGTACTTTTACAGTCCAACCCTTTCCAAAAAGCCACAGAAGATGCCGAGGTCCTTTTAGAGAGGGCCTTGACCCTGCCTGGAATAGACTTGTTATGGTGAGCATAACAAAAGGTAATAGCCATTTGGAAATAGTCTATTTTGACACTGGTTGTCCCTTCTTATCTTGACAAGAAATGAACAATTGATCCAATTATCTGAAAGATTTAGTTCTGTTAAGACATTACCTGAGTTATCTGTGGATATCCAAGGTATGAAGTATCCTTTATTCCTCATTTTAAGTTAAGGAAAGAAAATGGGTAGATAGAAGTTTGACTTAAAGTAAACTCAGATGCCACGTTAGGCATAGAAGGATTAGTTCTTAAAGAAACCCTGTATGTATGGAACATGAGGTAGGGTTGACTCACTATAAGAGCTTGCAACTTTGACACCTTTCTTACGGAGGTCAGAGCAATCAATGAAAGTGTTTTTCATATTAAAAACTTCAAGTTATCCAGATTAACTGGTTCAAGCAGAGCAAATGTTAGTTTCTCTAACAGAAAATTAAGATCCCAATGAGAGACCACCAGTTTACTTGGAGGACTCTTATGCGAAGCCCCATTTAAGAACATTTTGACATGTGACTGCCTTGAAAGAAGAGGATCCAAGGGCAGCCATGCTGAAATGGCCATTATATGAACCTTGATATAAATAGGTTTTTAACTCACACAAATACTGAAAAAACAGAGAACAACAAGCTCTGAATGGGTGCTGATTATGTTGCTGACACAAACTAGCATAGCTTCTCCATTTGCTAATATATGATTTTCAAGTAGCAGGCTGTATTGCCTCCATTAGTACTTGCTGCATGTCCTCAGAAAGCAGGAGCCTAAAAGGAATTAAGACCCTATCAGTTAGGCAGTCAACTGAATATGACTGATGTTGAGATGTAACAAACACCCCTGATCTTGTGTGAGTAGATCTATTCTGTGAGGAAGCTTCTGGTAATTGCCCCTGGATATGTCCAAAGGAAGGGAGAACCACAGGAGCCTGGGACAGAAAGGAGTCACTGCAATGATTTTGGGGATTCCCTCTGAATCTTCACAAGTACCCTGGATACTAGTGGAAAGGATGGAAAGGCATATAGGAACATTCATGTCCAATGAAATTAAAAGGCATCTGTCTTCCAGGCCTTCTTGCATGGAGTCCTGGGACAGAATTTTGCCAGTTGATTGTTCATAGATGAGACAAAGAGGTCTATTTGAGGAACCCCACACAGATGGACCAACTCTTGGAAGACCCCTGGGTCAAGTTTCAATTTGTGAGGGTCTGGCCTTGTTGGCTCAGTTTGTTTCCCACACAGTTTTGCTCTGACAGAACTAAGATGCCTGTAGAGTGAGACTGTACTGTGAAGCTATATCCTGAAGTAACATGACTAGTCTGCAAAGGGGGTATCTCCTGGTTCCCCCTTGATTGTTGATGTACCATATCACAGTGGTATTGTCTGTAAACACTTGAAGAGGTCCCAAGGACCAAAGATGGTTCAGAGAAATGAGTATCTTGATCAGGGCAAGCACCTCATTGATTCTTTTGTGCTTGTGTCTGTCCTTGGTGTCTTACACCCCTTGCACTTTTATCTCTCCTGATGCTGCTCCCTAAGCAAAGTCTGAAGCATCTGTGGTGACTGAATGCTTGTCTCCACCAAGTGCTTTCTCTTCTGACAAACTCCAGTTCCAGGATCTGAAAAGGCAAAGGTTGTTGATGTTTGGAACAAAGAGATTTAACATACCACTGTATCTTTCTCAGGTGGAGTCTTGCCAAGGGTACCCTGAGAATCATAGATGCCATGAGATCCAAAATCCTGAGGTACTCCCCCACAGTAACTGAAGTCTGAAAAACCTTAAAATACATCTAACAAAAGAGCTATTTTTTTTTTGTGGAAAAACGCTCTTTGAACTGGGGTATCTAGTTGACATCCCAGGAACACAATCCTGTGTGAGGGAGTCAAGAAAGACTTTAGAATGTTCTCTTCAAATCCCAGCTTGTGTAGGAGATCTCTCACCCAAAGATGAGATTCCTAACATTTTGAAAAAAGACTCTGCAAAGATAAGCATGTCATCTAAACATAGAAAAATGTGAATACCCTGCAGCCTGCAATGAGCTACACCTGTAGAAAGACACTTTGTGAACACTGTTGGTGCGGTGAGTAGTCCATAGGCAAGGCACAGAACTAATAATATGATTCAGACACACAAAGCTTAGGAAACACCTGAAATCAGGATGAACAGAAATGTGATGACATGCATCTTTTAAATCTAAGCTACTAAAAAAGCCAAATGAGGAAAAAGAGGTAACAAGTTGGGAAGTGAAAACATTTTGAATTTGAGCACTATCACAAACTGACACAGATAAGAAAGATCCCAAACTGGTCTTCAGGAGTTTTCTTTCTTTGCCACTAAAAACATCATTGATTAAAATCCTTTCCACAACTGGGGTGGAGGAACAACTTCTATTACCCACTAAAATGGCAAATGATGTAGGACATGAGAAAAGAGAAGGGTTTGGTCTGGCAGATGAGGAGGAGTTTCCAGAAAATTTCCTTTAAATGCCATTTGTGTCCAAGATTTATTACTTTGAGGGCCCATTTATCTGAAGCAAAGAGTGAAATGGTGACACAGATTTTCTGGAAAGGATAAGGTGCTGCCAGGGTGGGGGTGGGGGGGTAAGTTTACTTATAGAGTCATTCTGCCTTGTTTGACTGCCCTTTGTTCTAGGATGAGGTTCCTGCTTTCTTTTTAGAAGCACTTTGCCACTGCTTTTTGAACATCTGCTTACCAGCATTCTGCTTTGACTGTTTACTTTGTGCCATGTCAGAATTGGACTTTGGAGCTAAAACTTCCTTAGATAATTTAGAAAAGAATGGCTGGAAAATCTAAGAGATTTCATTTATCAGTTTATCTACCTTATCCTAATTTTTGATAACCTCTGTAGCAGAGATCCCCCAAACTAAATCTCTATCCAAAATAGAATTCAAAATGTCCTTGTTGACATCTTTTGAGAGCTTGTGAGAATGCAGCCAGGCAAACCTCCTCAAAAAGTACCAGTGGCAAAAGCCCTGGAAATAGTTCAAACAATGAGTAGTGACCTCAGAAACAGAAGACACTAAACTCCACAAATCAGATTTTTCCTCACAAGAGGAAACTGTAGCCAAAACATTTTTCATACTTTCACAATTAGTCAGTATAAACTTTAAAATATGAGCCTGACAATTCAGAATTCTAAAAGTCAAAGTTTCAGAAGCTTATACTTTTTTCCACACATCACTTTACCATCCCTAGCAGAATGATAAGGATCATTATAACAAAATGTTTGGGAGCATCTGGATTAAATAATGCTATAGCCGCTGAGTCAGGTCTGGGATTAGTGTACAAAAATTTGAAAGACTGAGGGACTTTATATGTTCTATCTGCTTTTTTAGGGGTAGCAGACTGACTGTCAGAGGAAACCAGAGGCTGTGACAAACACATCCTCCATTGCTGACAGTACTGAAGGATCGGTGATGGGCCTGGAAATTCACATTCCCCTACAGATTCCATTTCTTGAATCTCTACAGAGAAAGATGAATCTCTTTTTATTTTAACAGAAATCACTTTACAAAAAGAGTCAATAACCGTACAAGTCTGAATCAAGCCTAATAAAGTATTCCTGTTCAGAGAAACTGACACAGGAGAAGCTGAATATTTAGTTTTCTGTCTCTTTTTGACAAGAACATCAGGGAAAACAGACCCAGTATTCAAAGTAACAGCTTACTCAGGGACTGGCACAACATTCTGTCCAAGCACAGGCACCTTCCTTTCCCTTTTCCATGGCCAACAACAGTGAATCTACCTTGCCCACCAAGGAAAGCCCAACAGCCGCAGAGGATATAGCTAATCTCCAATCCATGGAGACATGATTAACACCAGAGGGAACTGAAAAAAATGAGTGGTCTGAGGAAACAGCTTTGGCCACACAGAGTAACCAAACTGCTGCTATGGTAAATTACCAGTCTGCTGTTTTGGGAAAAGCTGCTTCCATTATTTTTTTTTTCTTTTCCTGGGTGGAAGAAGGTCTGACTGTGGGACCAATAGATTGTTCTATGGTCAAGATAAAGTGGTGCTTGTTTCCTGGGGAAGATAAGCAGCAACAGTAAGTAAAACAGGAAAAAAATATAAATTTTCCCACCACAAATATAGTAAAAGCACTTTAGACACATAGTTTTAAACAACTTTTAACAACATCTTGCCACAGAAGTAAAAGTGTGCTCCGCTTAAAAGGACTTAAAATAAAGAGCCACTCAATGAAAATACTTTTTCCTAGCTTAAAAGTATATTTTTCACAAAACTTAGTTTAAAAAACACTGAAAGTTATATAGAAGGCCTTTTCCTGAAGGGAACTTATCTTCCTAGCAATGGAACAGTATTAGCTGATTGCTGATCTTCAAAAGCCCATAGAGCATCTTTTAGTGGCAGGAAAGCTCTGTGGAGTTTGGTATCCAAACCTCTCTTTTTATTTAGCTCAGCTTCAAGCTGACTAATGGTTTAGGCAAGTGGAAAGTGCCCCAAATCTTTTGAAGCTGCAGATCTGTAACCATATAGCTTAAGCTACTGCAGAAATAGTAAATATGTAGAATACATGACCTTTTACAAAGTGTTAGCAAGTTCTGCTATTTATTATCAGCTGGACAGATAATGTCTTTTTCCACTGACACAGCATATTTGCACCTCTATATATACTTTTTTTCTAAAAAAATGAAAAAAGACCCATACAACTGGCCAAAGGAAATCAGTTACATTAAATGCTATACTCAACTTCATTACTCTTTGTCATTAAATGTATTAGACTTGTGGCAGACCATTATCATATTAGCATGTAGAAGAAAAAGATACAGCATAAGAGAATTTTCTTAAACAAGCTAGAAGATGTAGGCAAACCACAGAAAACATATTCTGAAAACATAATTTGAAGTTTTGTTTAAACTGTCCGCTTCCTGAATAGCTTTTATCATTACAGACTACACAAAAATACAAAGTACAGCTTATTACTTCCTTTTAGATGTTCTGCATATTTTTGCTGATATGCAACGCAGAACTCGAAAAGAGGTCATCTTGACTCTTTGTTACCTCTTTATTCTCACAATCTGTCTGACTCGTGTTTTCTCTTCCTCTCTCTAAATATCAGAAGAAGATTGGATATCTAAGCTTTCAATGGCAATGAATTAATCATGTACACACACACAGTGTGAACCTAAAAGCTGAAGATAAGTCTCATGCAATAAGCAAAACTAAGTTAATTATTTCTCAGTGAATGCTAATTAAGAGCTTATAGGTTCTTAGGTATGTACTAGGCTAATGGCCCTGGGGCCTTTACAAGCCTAACCCACAGGATTACCCTGGCATTGTGCCACCCGAACTTAGTTCCCAGTGGGGTGAATTTTCTACTTCCCATCCACTCATCAAGATTTGTCTTGAAGAGGGCCAGTGAGGTGCTCTGCTTGACATATATGGGAAGTCTATTCCATAGCATGGCAGTCTCTGGGTTATGAACCTGTCCCTCCAGCATATTGTGTTGATTGTGGTAATGAGGATGAGCTCGCTGGAGCATGTGGTGCGGAGGGATTGGGATTTCTTTAGATGTAGCATTTCTAACAGAGCTGGGTCAGACATTACTTTGTAATTCAAGCAGAAATCGCCTCTAAGTAGGCGATATGAGACAGAGAATAGTTGGTGTTTTCTTAGTCTGTCCATAAAGGACAAATGTTTAAGACCTAGGATCCTCTTTGTGAGGTACTTTTGCGGCCTCTCCAGTTGTTGCAGGTGTTTAGTGAGGTACATGCCAAATGGGGCATTGTACTCAATGATTGGCCTAATGAGGGAAGAATAGAGAGAGACAATAACCTCTTTCTTCCTGGATGCAAAACCCTTAGCAATGAGATGTGCCACATGGAAGGACATTCTGACCACAGTGGCAATGTGGTGGTCAAAACAGAGGTTGCTGTCAACCTGTGTTTTCAGATCTCTTACAATGCCTTCTATGTTCAGTGGACTACCATTGATGTGGTAATTCATGTGAACTGGGTTTTTCCCAAAGGGGATGATGACACATTTTTTGGCATTCAGCTTAAGGCCATGGTTCCGACACCAGTCATTGGTCTCAGTGAGGCCTTTCTGTCAACATCACTCGGGGAGTTAATAATAGCTTCCAAATTGCAATCGTCTGCGAATGTTGTCAGCCAGAGTCCCTTCTTGTTGGCCTGGACTTCAGAGAAGTAGATACCAAACAGGAGAGGACCCAGAACCGAACCCTGTTTGACTCCACTCATGACTGGTCGGCTGTCTGACTTGGAGTTAGCTACTTTCACACTGTGGGTTCTACCGGTGAGCCAGTTTGCAATACACCTAGTGATATAGGGGTTGATGCCTAGCTTAGTGAGTTTTTCTATGATTCCTGAGTGGGGAATGGTATCTAAGGCCTTGGCCAGATCAAGGTAGGCTGTATGAACCACCTTGCCTTCATCCACAGCTCTGGTGAGTGACTCAAAGAAGTTAACCAAGTTGAGCAGGCATGATCTACCCTTCACAAAACCAAACTGTGCGGGATCCAGAGTTTGGAGATTCCCTATATCCTTGTTTATTAGGTCCATGATGATGCATTCCATAGCTTTGCATATCAGACTTGTCAGGCTAATGGGGCGATAGTTCCCAGCATGTGTAGTTGCTCCACCTTTGCGGAGAGGGATGACTGTATCAGTGTGCCATTCGGTAGGGACAAAGCCTGAGGTGAGGCTGTGATTGAACAGGGCACACAGGTGAGGTGTCAGTTCACTCTGTAGTTCACGTAGCCAGGGATATTGTCAGGTCCCATAGAAGCTGCATTATTGGCCTTGGACAGTGCTGTTTTAATCTGTGCAGCAGTAATACTGGGTGCCTGGCAATCTACTGGTATTGTGACTGGTCCATTGGGGGGGGAGTAAAGATGGCACTGAATCTCTCGGCCAGTATATTGGCAATTATCTGTTGGCTCGGTACAGGAGGTACCATTGTGCAGTAGCTCAGAGCAAATCTGGGTATTGCAGTGGAGATTTTTTACATAACTATAGTAGGCCTTGTGTTTTTTTTTACTATCTGCTGCAATTCTGTTTTCATAGCTAGCGTTAGAGGATTTGATGAGGGATCTCAACCTTTTTTTGAGGCTGATAAGGGAGTTTTTCAAGTCTTGGGACTTCACCTTATTCCACATAAGTTTCATCCTTCTGTTGCAGAGTTTGTTTATGACAGTGGACCAACAGGATTGGCTTCCTTTTTTGGAGGAGAGCATCTTGGTTCTGTTGGGTATGGCGAGATCCATGCATTTGTGTACGTGTACGTACAGTGCATTGGTGTATGATTTAGCAGTCATGCAACTGATCTACATTTGCATGGGTGTCGTGAAGTTAGCCACCTCTGTTTTTAGGAGTCCAAAGTTAGCTTTGGAGAAGTTTTTCATGGTGGTTACCTTTGCGGGGGGGGGGGGTGTTTGGATTTCCAAGGTGATTATTTGTGGTCGGATCTAACCAGGGAGGAGTTAACTATTGGGGTAGAGCAATGGTCACCCATGTTAGTAATGACCAGGTCAAGGATGTTGCTACCTCTAGTGGGGGTAAGCATGAGCTGGTCCAGGGCATTGGAATTAATGAATTTCAGGAAACACTGGGCATGTGTATTGGTACATGACTAGTTTTCCCAGTTAATAGAGAGATAGTTGAAGTTGTCCAGTATGAGAGTGTTAGGTTAGACCCTAATATGGGTGCTTAGGAATGTGGAGTGTGAGTCTTGGGACATGGTTGAGGACCTATAGCAGGCTACAACTTGAATTGCTGTCTTACCCAATGTTAGCTGCACCTGAAGTATCTCAGATGAGTTATGTTGGGCTACTAGTCTGGAGGTGTGTGCATCCTTTATGAATATGGAAACACCACCACCTTTGGAGCTTCGGTCCAGGTTCTGGGGCCGAAAGGTGTGGAATGCTGCCTTGAACCACGTCTCTGTTATGGCACAAATGTCGATCTTCTCCATTTTAAGGAGTGCTTTGAGTGAGTGCATTTTGAGATTTAGATTTCTGGCATTGAGCAGCATGACCCTCAGACTGCATTTGTTTGTAGCTGTTACGGTGGTAATTTGGTTTTTGGAATACCGCCTAAAAAAGAAACTATAAGGGTGGCAAGAGCCTTGGCCAGTATCCAGAAGCCCAGGAGTGACAGATGCAGGCCATCTCTGGCAAAGCATCAAGGTCTGTCGATCATGTCATTCCAGGCAGACAAATACTGGATCCCCTTTGAATGACACCAGAAACTTAGCCAATTGTTGAAATAAATAATTTTCTGCTTGTACTGTGGTATCATTCTGGGTGATGGTAGGATGCTGCTCAGGGCTAGGGTCATAACTACCTGGGCTACATAATCCAAGAGCTCTTCCATGTCTCTTTTCATGTAGTCCAGGGAGGTACATCTTAGGTCATTCACACCCACATATACAATGACATAATCATATTTGTACCTGCTGTTGAGGGACCTGATTGTGTGCATTATGTGGTGGATCCTGGCATCTGACAGACCACTTACTGTTACTTTCTACTTATTCAACCTAGTGAGTGGGACATCAGTGTGCCTCGCTATTGAGTCACCTATGACTAGTGTGTTGGGCATGCTGTTTTGCATTAGGGGCTTTGGTTGAGTGGCACACTGTTTAGGAGAGTTATGTGTCTCGTGATGAGTGTTGTGTTGTGGTGGTATTGTGCATTTCTGCCTTGGAGATCTCTGCTGTTTTGGTAGATTTTTACTGAGAGCCTCTGCGAAGGTGGGTGTGCAGTTTATATTTTTATGGCAAGGCAGTGCTGGTGTGTGTTCTGAAGGGCTATGTGTTCCATGTGGTGTGGGTGCAAGTGCTGACTTTCTCCTCTTAACTGGCTATACTGGTCTTGGCTAGAGAGTGCATGGCTTCCAATTTGGATATATTTCTCACAAGTCTGAGTGTTGGGAGGTAAGAGGAGAGGTTGTTGGGGTACATGAAGCAGTTGCTACATTGCCTCAGGATGCCCAAGTTCACCAGGTTAATAGGAGAATGCACAGGGAACTGACCTTTAGACATACCTGGAGGGGTGGGAATTAATAATAAGTACTGAAGCTGTTTCCTTGTAGAACGTTTAGTGCTGGTAGCACTTTTGTGTGCTACAATAACTGCTAAAAGAAGTCTGGCAAAGTGCTAGACTAATAAGCTAGTAAAAGTTCAGGAGAGGAGAGAACTAGTAGATCTAAGGGAAAATTTGAAGAGCAGACTTTGGCACTGCTCAGAAGCTTACAAACAGTCCTGGATGAAGCAAATATGTATCTGGACTAAACTAGTTACAGGGGAGGTGGGAAACAAGGACAAACTTAGGCTTTTCAACCAGAAAGTTGACAGAGATGGAAAAACTGCCCAAACGGCCAATAAACTACAATTTCAGAACCAGAAACCACTCCTCTTGTAGTAGATAGGCTACCTAGTGCTTACCACTCCCACTGATAAGCAAGAAGACTTCCCTCCAGCATAGAAAGGCTTGGTGGGCTCAGAAGCTTACATACAGTCCTGGAAACAGCAAATCTGTATCTGGACTAGACTAGTTACAGGACAGGCAGGAAAAGTGCAAATGCAGGCTTTTAAACCAGAGAGTTGAAAGAGATGGAAAAACTGCCCAAACAGCCAGCCAATATACCACAGTTTCTGGGCCAGAAACTACTCCTCTTGTGGTAGATAGGCTACCTAGTGCTTACCACTCCCACTGATAAGCTAGAAGGCTTCCCTCCAACAAAGAAAGGCTTGGGGGGGGGGGCTCAGAAGCTTACAAACAATCCTGGATACAGCAAACCTGTATATGGACTAGACTAGTTACAGGAAAGGCAGGAAACAAGCTTAGAATTTTTTTAGTAAAGTGGAAAGGGAGAAAGGAGGAGCAGAAGATAATTCAAGGTTAAGAAATTAAGTGGGTTGGCCTTCTCAAATGTTCTCTTTGTATTAGTTAGAATGAGCTAATGACACTAGACTGGGAGGAGTTTCCCAGATCAAATTTACAGTAGGGGTGGGCAACTGCAAAGCCACCAAGTATAAGAACAGGATACCAATAGGGAGTGTGGGTGGTAAACTAAATCAATTATATGATACACTCATTGGCAGGAAATCAGAACAAACAAACAAACACAAACAGATGTTTAACAAATGGAGAAAATTTCCAGTTAATATCTCACACACAGTGAAACTAGCCAGAAAAGATTTACAGTGTGACAATAAAAACGTTATTTATCAGGCCCTGTGAGGTAGACAATTTTAATACAACTGTGCAGATTAGTTTATAGCTATAAAATACAGTAAAAAGTATTCAGCAGACAATAAACGTGCTATAAATAACTAGTAAAAATAAGCAAAAACAGGATACTTAATGTTATATATCACAGTTCAGAGTTTTGTTCAGTACCCTTCCTCCGATTAGGTTCATAGGTTCATAGGTTCATACTAGGCTATCTGCCCGAGGGCATTTACAAGCCTAGCCCATAGTTTTGTGGCTTACGCCACCCCTTTAGTATGGGGAACTATACCCATTATTTTGCTGTGCCTCTGTCGAGCAGTGACACTGAGGTAATCCCTGGGGTATATCTGCGATCTCCCATCCATTGGCCAAGATTTCTCTTGAACAAGGCCAGCGAGGTGCTCTGCCTCACATATACCGGGATTTTATTCCACAGCATAGGGAGTCTTTGGGTGATGAATCTATCCCTCCAGCACGTCCTATTAATAGCCGTGTCGAGGTTTAAGTCTCCCGCCTGTGTGAAATGGCAGAAACACTCACAAGGTAACTTCTTAAGTAACAGAAAGTTGAAATCTGAAACAACTTTAAAAAAAAGCTCAAAAGAACCAACGAGGTGCTCACTCCAAACCGTAGTCCAGGTAACCCCAATCAGCCAATGACCATAAACACTTCACTCTCACTGAAAATGCAAAATGGCTTTTGTTACACTAAGATGGCCTGGAACATGTGCTCATCTAGACAGCCTCTGCAAGCAAACAACTAGGCCCAGAACACAAGCCTGAATATGGACAATGCTACAGCTACTACTTACACTACTTAGGTAGAAAAAAAAACTATAGAAATTTTTATCACAGAAGAAAAGCAGCAGTGAGCCTTTAAATGAAAATTTTAAACAGATAAAGGAGCAACGAGACTCTAGAGAATACTTTTAACTGCAAACAAATCAATTATATGATTGATCTCATATTCCTCTAGCAACTAATTGTATATTAATGCACTTGGTGTAAACCTAGCAGATGACTGGGGAGGTGACATGAATGTGGACACACTCTTTTTCCTAACCAGCAGAAAAAAAGTGAGCATCTAGACTAGTATTAGACTACTGTCTAACAGCTTCATCAGTTACGAGCTACACTTACCACAGTAAATGAAGGCAAATATTTTTAATTATCTGCATTTTGTTAACCATCTGGTTTACAGTAGGGACATGGAAGGAGAAACCCCTTCATACTCCTGGTTAATACTTACATGTACTTGATGATAATATGTCACAAAATTTTACATATTTTACAGACATGTAAAGGTCAACACTGTCGACTATTACAGACACAAGTGTAACAGCTACACTTCAGTCCATAAGTCATGATGTAATTGTGACATCACAACATAATAAATCATATCAGGAATACATAAATAATATCAGGAACACAAAATAATCAAGGATTATAATATCTGATCTGTTTAACTTATGCATACATGCACAATGTAAGTATATACAAATCCAAAAAAGAAGAAAGGTATGTCAACAACTGCAAAGGAGAGGCTCAGCGCAGGCACCAATACAGTAACAAAAGAGCAGAGCCAAACCACCAAGACTGTATAGGATAATCACAGTATATACAAAGCCCAGTACAGAAGGTACCAAAGTGCAAAGGAACAAATGAAATGGAACTATATGGAAGCATATAATTAGTGAATTTAAATGCCAGAACAGAAATGGGCAGACAGACTCAAGGAAGCTAAAAATTAGATAAGCAAATAAGGTCAATACCTGCAAATTAAAGAGGTCAAGTATGAGTGTGGTAGTCCTACAGTATGATTTTGCTAAACTGGTAGAACGGTAAAGACAGATCAAGAGTTTAAAAGTCAAAGCTGCAAATGATCTATTAAATAAAGAGTAAGCAAGTGTAATGTAGATATCTATGCAGGGCAAATGTAGCTGCAAATATGGTGCTTGATCCAGTCATCAACAGTGCATCAAAAAAAGCTGTTGCATGCACACAGTACTTTTGTAAACTATTTTTAAAGATAGGAAAGGCACATATATGATATAATCCTATAGAGTAGGTAAAATATTCAATTTAGTGGGAAGTTACTTAGTACACTGCCACCTACTTACTGGGCAGGCATAACTGAATAGAAGTAGAAGACCTTCATCACTGCAAGATTAAGTTTCATTTAAGTGTAGTTTCTCAGACAAAAGTACAGTATTCTCTTCACATAAATTCAGAAATGCATCCATACTAAAGCAGACATATGTCTTCATTTCACATTTTACATACAGATTCAATAAGAAAAAAATGTTTTGGTGACCTTCACTCAACGTGCTAACAGATTGTGCAGTACATAAGTGCAAACAGGTTTGGGAACCAAGGTTAAACAGGAGTGTAGACATTTACAGGGTTTTGGTATTGTTAAGACATACTTCAGACACGGTGAACTAGTTTGTTCGTTCGGACTGATACGCAGAAAGTGCAGTGCAGTCCTTAGAATTTAGTACAGACACTCGAGAGTGGGTGCAGAAGTCAGGTGAAATATCCAGCTTTCTAGAATATTAATTATATTATTCAGGAGGAAAGAAATATGAGTGCAGAAGCTACAGACATTACATATAATTCAGTCTATTTCTGTTTATCAGCACTGTTACTGGCCCATAAAGGACTGGCGCTGGTTCAGCACAATTCTGGGTAATTAACAGATGAAGATATTCATTCCAGCTTCATTACAGTTTCTTCTAGTTATTTCCAGTTCAATCCTGTATTCTGCAGGTTTATTAATTCTTACAATCACTAAGATAACTAATTTTGGATCTAATCCATCAACAATGAACTGCTCATTAAATGCCTACGTCTCAATTGCCACTGGTTGAGTACACATAGAAACCAGAGGTGCACTGTGATCAAAAGAGCTGTTTGCCATGCCATATTCATTGATGACATAATTCAGCAGTCCAAGAAATGCATGTGCTTCCATCATGATGAGTTCATGCATGAAGCTAAAATAAAGTGACCTGGCCAGTAACTTCCTATCCTAAAACAACACAATAAGAATACAGAATGAATATTTGAGCAAGGAGAGACACAGAGAGCTCCAGAAAACTTTTGTTGCTATACAGTATCAGTATAGGAATGCAACAACTTACGACAGGTAAGCAAAAAGCTCCTTATAGAAGAATATGCCTACCACACAGACTGCACTACTAATGAGAAGAAAAAAAAATACTTTTTTGCTATTGACAAATCCACATAGAAGTTCAGAGCGCATGCTGTTATAAATGCTCAAGGGGACAAAGAAGAGTTGAAATGGTCAAATCCTCATCACCATGCCCTTGAAGTAACAACAATGGAAGCTGACAATATAAAGGATGAACTGCACTAACAGCCAACATGCCAGATGATGGAGTCAGCCATGGCCAAGTTCGAAGGTTACTTGGCTATCAGCCTTAGAGGCCTAAGAGGCATTTTAAACCTAGCTAAGCATTACCCCAAATTTAACAAAATATTGCTAACATGTTGTTAATATCTCAAGGAATTTTTTAGTTAAGACATGGGGTTCTACAAATCAAGTGCTCACAGGTTGTCTCTGTTCATTATGGGCACTGGTGTTAAACCAGGGATAAATTTATTTCCCATCCAATGGTCCAAGATACATTTGAATATGGTCATGCTTCACATGTATGGGAGTCCTATTCTAGAGAAGGGGTAGTCTTCGAGTCTCATACATATCCCTCCAACATGTCCTGTTTATATAGCAGATGAGATTTAAGTCCATAAAATGGGTATTTCTGATGTTATTTGTTTTGCCAATGTGCAAAAAATCCAGTGTGGGATCAGAGAATGCCTTGTAGGCTAGGCACAGATCACATTTCAGCAGTTTTTAGGAAACAGAGTACAAGGATAGAGCTTTGAGACAGTCTGTACAGGAACTGCTGTTTACTGCCTAATTTCTTTTTGTGAGGAACCTCTCTGGTCAGGTACATGCCAAAGGGTGCACTGTACTCAATAAGTGGTGTGTCAAGAGCCATGTACTGTGGAACAATGACCTTCTTTCACATGCATGCCATGCTCTTACTTATAAGTTGTGCAACATAGAATAATTTTCTCACCACAGTAGACACATGGTGGTCAAAAGCCAGGTTATCACTAACATACATTCCCAGATCCCTGAACACTGGGCCAGCTTTTAGGAGTGTATTATCAATGTGGCAATTTCCAAGCTTAACTTATAACCTGAAGAAATGCTGAGGAAATCCAACCAAAAGTAGTAACCACAGCACTGCAGGACAAACGCCAATAAAGGTCCGTACCCAAAGAGATGAAATTATCACACCAAGCTGTTAAAAACAATTTTAATAACACAAATGGATTAAGCACTTTTGTTTCACCAGGGAAACTTCCTCAGATAATTAAATCACGCATACTTTCCATTTAAATACACAATCCTCCATTCTGATTGGTTTTAAAAGCATCTCAATAATAAGTAGTGCAAACTTTAAAAGTGTATTTATATATGTATATATATATATATATATATATATATATATATATATATATATATATATATATATATATATATATATGTGTGTGTGTGTGTGTGTGTGTGTTTATGTATGTGTGTATATATATATATATATATATATATATATGTATATATATATATATATATATATAATACTATGAAACAAACTTTCTAATAAATCAATTCTATATACAGCTATATACATATTTACAAAAACATATCCCAAAAGAATATATATTGTACTGTGTTTTATAAAACATACCCCAAAAGATATATTTTGTACTTATAACAGGTTGGCTCTCATCTTTAATGCAGGGACTATAGAAACATGGTCACTAAGCCCTGGACTTACACAGGCATCAAAAACCAGCTACCAAACCAATTCCTGGTATTCCAGTTTTGTTTCCCAGTCCCCTTCCTGTTCTAAGGGTCTCACCTGCTCCATAATCCAACATTTAAATTTTGCTTTGGGGCAACCATTCATGTGCCTATATAGAGCAGTAGTGTCCTTACCTTTATTTATGTCATATACATGCTCATATATTCTCTGTCTTAAGCAGTTTTTCCAATATAAAATACAAAACAGATGTTACATATAGCCATGTATATAACCCCCTTCGAGGGACAATTGTAATATTCATCAGTTGGAATAAATCTATTCAAACTAGGTAAAAATAGCTCAGTATCATTAACAACCATACAACACTGAGGACAACAGTCACATCTAAAAGATCCATTTTTATTCTTAGTGTTTTTAGTCTTATATTTTTTAAATTGGCCGCTCTTCTATAGCTGACCTTAAAGGGATTGTGAAACACCCTGAGGGTATTGGCCATAATTGCGATTTGCGAACATGTTCCTGATAGGGGGGAGGAGTAGTTATCATGGAACAATGGAACTTCATGGGTAAAATGCTTGAGATACTCAATGAGGAATGGAGATATTGCCAGGTTTCCCGTAATGAAATTGAAGTGGCCTATAGAAAAATAGATTTGACCTTGGAGGATAATCTTTTACAAGGTATGATAGATGAAAAACTTTTTAATTATCTCTGAGTTAAAAAATCCTGTCATTCCATGGATTTCTGGAATCCTCTAGGTCCACAAGGATATGTTAGACCCTCCCCTGAGACCAACTGTAGCATCGGCTAGCTCCAACACCCAACCATTGGCGAACTACATAGAGTTTAAACTGAAACCTTTTTATGGTCTTTACCAACATATTCTAATTGATTCTTGGGATTTCTTAACCAAGATAGGGACCTTGAGGTTTGACGCCAGCTTATGTTTTGTTACTATTGATGTAAAAGATCTCTTTTCCATTACTCCCCATCAAATAGGGTTGAACTGGTTTGAGGAAATACTAGCTAGTTTTGATTTCCTGTACAGGAATGAATTTATGTTAATGGAACTAATTTTGAAAAACAATTTCATTTACTTCTAAGGAGAATACTGCAAACGGCTAGATGGAGTGGGAATGGGTGCTGCGTGTGCCCCAGTCTATGCCGATATAATATTATTATACTGGGAAATTCACCATGTATTTAAATGTGAATTCTTGAAATACATTCAGGCATATCGTTACCTGGATGATATCTTCATTGTACAGGAGGGGATCTTTGAACGGGTGGACAATTTTTTTGGTATATCTAGGGTCCACTACTGACTTTTTGGTATTCACACATTCAGTGAACAGATTTAGTATTTCATATTTGGATGTACAGATCTCTAAAGATGAGTTGAATGAGAATTTTGCCTCTAGAATTTACAGGAAAGAGTACTAATTCATATTTACTCTTTAGGAGTAGCCACCCTTATTTCCAAAAGAGAAACATAGTCAAGGGCCAAATGGTTACGGCCATTCGGATGACTTATGTTAAGGATGAACTTGTTCAGGAGTTAGATTATATTGAGAACATATTTATACACAGGGAATACTCTACGTCCCTAATTCAGCCTTTTAAGAAAGAAATTTTAGATGGATAGGGTTTGAAATACTATCCGTTGATTAAGGGTGTACCAAATACTATTATTCTACTGGAAGGAACCTTTGGTAACATTGGTTCAACAGATTTAGAGAGGCTTTCGGAGATATAGTTTGTAACTAGATACCATCAGGATTCCCCACAAATCAAACAAATTATTACCAAACACTGGAACATGTTTGCAATCATGTCCAATACCCTCACAGTGATTCCCAATCCCTTTAAGGTCAGCTATAGAAGATGGGGCAATTTTTAAAAAAAATATTTGAAAGTATAGCTTGTTACAACAACCACAACACTAAGACTAAAAATGGTACTTTTAGATGTGGCTGTTGCCCTCAGTGTTGTATGGCTGTTAATGATACAGACCTATTATTACCTAGTTTGAATAGATTTATCCCAACTGATGGATATTACAATTGTGCCTCAAAGGGAGTGATATACATGGCTATATGTAACATCTGTTTTGTATTTTATATTGGAAAAACTGACAGATGCTTAAGACAGAGAATATATGAGCATGTATATGACATAACTAAAGGTAAGGACACTAATGCTCTATATAGGCACACAAATGTTTGCCCCAAAGCAAAATTTTAATTTTGGATTATGGAACAGGTGAGTCCCTTAGAACGGGCAGGGGACTGGGAAAGAAAACTGGAATACCAGGAATTGGTTTGGCAGCTGGTTTTTGATGCCTGTGTAAGTCCAGGGCTTAATGACCATGTTTCTATATTCCTTACATTAAAGATCTTTTGGGATATGTTTTATAAAAGACAATACAAGATACATTCTTTTGGGATATGTTTTTGTAAATATGTATATAGCCGTATATAGAGTTGATTTATTAGAAAGTTTGTTTCATACTATTTTATATATATATATATATATATATATATATATATATATATATATATATATATATATATATATATGGGTCTACCTGAGATGGTCGACAAACCATTTGATCGACTTTTAGTTGGTCGACAAGTCATTTGGTCGACAGGCAGATTTGCCCCCCTCCCCAATGTTGTGCAACCCTGGAGTTGAGATATATAGTTGGGGGTGGGGGGTGAAGCCCCCCACATAAAACTGTTTGTCGACCAAATGAACTGTCGACCAAATGAAAGTCGATCATTTGGCCTGTCGACCATGTGATAGGGTTCTATATATATATATATATATATATATATATATATATATATATATATATATATATATATATATATATATATACATATATATATATATATATATATATATATACATATATATATATATATATATATATACACACATACACTTTTATCGTTTGCGCTACTTATTAATGAGATGTTTTCATAACCAATCAGAATGGTGGAGTGTGTATTTAAATGGAAAGTATGTGCAATTTAATTATTCTGAGGACGTTTCCATGGCGAAATGAAAGTGCTTAATCCATTTGTGTTATTAAAATCATTTTTTACACCTTGGTGTGTTAATTTCATCTCTTTGGGTATGGACCTCTATTGAAATTGCCAGGATTAGCCATCTTTCCAAAAAGTACTACTGTGCATTTATTTCAAATTAAGTTTTAGTCCATGGCTCTGGCACTAATTGTTTGTCTACATGAGACCCTAACATCTGTGACTTTAGGGGATTCAAAGACTGACCTCAGTTTGCAGTCTCTAACACCAGTTTGCACTTAATCTGCAAACCTGGTCAGCCAGATACCCTTGATGTTTGCTTCAGAGAAGCAGATGACAAAAAGGAGTGGCCGCAGGATCAATCCCTGTGGGACTCCACTAGTGATTGGACTCTTTGTTGAGATCAGTTCCCCATCCTAATTTCTTGTGTCCTATGAGAAAGACAACTGGCTATCGATTTGGTGACATATGGTTTTATTTGTAATTTTTGCAAGTATATCTACAATGCCCAAGTGAGGTATTGTGTCAAATGCCTTTGCCAGACTGAAGTAGGTAGTGTGCACTGTTTTAGCCTTCAAACATATCTTTAGTGATCTTCTTGAAGAAATCCACCAAGTTACAAAGGCATAACCTGCCTTTGAGAAAAATTAACTGGATAGGGTCCAGTGTCTATAGGTGTCCTCCGTCATTCCTTATCAGATCTATAATAATTCTTACCATGGCTTTGCATATAGGACTGGTCAGACTTATGGGTCTATAGTTCCCCATGCCTGTGGGAGGCCTTTATTTGCTAGGTACAAAGCCTGTTTGGAGGCTATGGTTAAACAGAGACACTAGCAGGCCTAACAGGTCTGTTTCATGCTCTTCGGGTGGCTTCCTGGGATACTGTCAACCCATCAAAGAAGATGCTGAATGCTATGCAAGCCTTGATGCAAAGCACAGCCCTCCATTAGAAGGTTTGAGAACTGCAGAGGAATGCTTTGTCTGATGTAAAATAATAAATACAAAACAACTGCCCTGTCACAATATGTGACAGTTGAAAATCTTCCATTACACAGTGGTCTCTTTAGTATCCAAATAGCAACTATTTAAGTGGGCAGCACTGTTATGCTTACTGCTAAACAGAGCTTGACAAAGGTCCTTACAGTGTTTCTTTAAAGGAACATTCCTCATGGAATCAGGTCTGTGCAGGCAATAGTATAACATACACACCCTTCTTGAAGATGCATACAATGTGAGGCTAAGTTCCCTTGTATATACATTAATGAATCCAAGCATATCTCTTGACTGTCCAGATTTTCAACATCATTTTTGCCTGTTCCTCATAAAATGAGTGGTTTTCTGACAAATCACTCACTGCTAAAGTCCCTAAATAATGATGGACAATGGAGTTTCTGGCTTCATATCTTTCAGAAAATGCATGCTAACACAACTCCTGCTATTCTAGTAACATTCATGTTTATAAAATGATTATTTAAAATCTGTCCCTGTTTTTGGGCCTTTGTCCCTCAACAATTTTTGGCTTTGTCCAGACTTCTTTCACTAAGAGGTTTAGAGGTATGCATCTACGTGCAAATATGCCTTTAACTTCATCTTCAAAAGTATAACTAAAACAGCAGAGAATGAGGATGCAGATTACACCTCATTTTGATTTTGTCCTTCTTTAACTGGGCATTGGTCAGAACAGTGTATAAGAAATTCCTAATGACAACGGTCAAGTAATGCGGGTTCTACTAGAACACATGGAAATAGTCATACACTACAGGCAGTCCCCAAATTTCCAGGTGAATATGAAACAGATGGCAGCAACGGCATTCTTGCAAGTTAGTGAGACTGAGGGAACATTCATTAACTTAAAAAAGAAATCATGCCCAATACAGCCACATCCCTGCTGGAGTGGTTTGAACATTATTACAAACTGCAATGATATTACAGATATGCAGAGAACAGACTGGGAATAAAGTACAGTTGTGTAAGTAAAACTTACCATAACAGCAGATGTTCAAATGATCACTGATACAGTAGTCTTAGCTATTTGGGTTATATCCTCCAAAGGATATAACAGCCAGCCAGCTTCCAAAGCTTCAGGGCACCTTCCATGCATACAAATTGTCAGGCAGCGGGAGATGACTAAAAGACGAGTTTGGTTGCAAAGTCCTTTTAAGCTTTTTGCCAGCAGTCAGAGGAAGGCTGAGCCCTGAAAAGGCAACATTAAATAGAACACAAAAATAAAGGCCCACACTCTGGTATAAAAAATACACCAAAAGCAAGGGGGGGGGGGTGGAGGAAGAAACCAGCTACTGCAACACTGATTATTCGAATTTTGAACATCTATTGTTATGACGAGTTTTATTTGCACAACAGTACTATGTTCATCATATTGATAACTGCTGCAGTAACCTTAGCTAAGTGGGTAGACTACCTTAGCTAACTATAATTGGGAGAGGAAAGAAGCACAGTCCAGGAGACCATGAAGAAGGGTCCTAGCACAGCTTGATTTGGACCTAGAGAAGTAAATAAGCCTATAGTTAATTGTAAAAGTATGCATAGAGGACCCAGTAGCACCTTTTAGAATACTTCTTGAATCCAATCCTTTCCAACAAGCCACAACTGAAGCCAATACCCTGGATGAGTGGGCCTTAACCTTTCCTCAAATAGTTTTGTTATGGTGAGTATAACAAAAGATAATAAATAGTCTTAGCCCACTATTTGGAAACAGTGTGTTTTGACACAGATTGACCCTTCTTCTTACCTTTATAAGAAATGAACAATTGATCTGAAGATCTGAAACATTTATTTCTGTCTGGACAGTAGCTGAGGTGTCTGTGGACATCCAAACAATGCAGTACCCTTTCTCTCTCATGTTTAGATTCAAGAAAGAAAAGCCTAGAAAGATTGGTATAAAGTAAATTTGGATACTACTTTAGGCAAAACAAGAAAGATTAGTTCTCAAAGAAACCCTGCCTCGATGGAAAATGACAGAGAGTTGACTCACCATAAGTGCTTGCAACACAGACACTCTTTATGCAGAGGTCAGAGTAGTCAGTAAAACTGTTTCGCATGGTAAGAACCTCAAGTCAGCAAGACTAGGTGGTTCATATGGATGAAAAGTTAGCATCTCTAACAAAAAAATTAAGATCCCAAGGAGGGGCCTCCTGTTAATTTGTAGGCCTCTTATGCAAAACCACTTTCAAGAATATTTTGACATAAGATTGCATTAAAACAGAAAGATCCATGGGAAGACAATCTGAAATGGTCAATAAATGAACCCTGATAGAGGATTAAAAATAGTAACTCACACAAATATTGTAGAACCAGAGAATAAATAGCTCTGAATGGGTGCTGGTTATGTTACTGGCACCAACTACAAAACATTTTCTAGTAGCTAATATATGATTTTGTGGTAGCAGGCTTTCTTGTCTCCATTAGTACCTGCTGAACATACTCAGTAAACAGGTGCTTAAAAGGAATTAAGGCCCTATCATCCAGTCAGTCAAAGGAAGTTGATGTTGGGGTGTATCAAACACCGCTGTTCTTGTGTGAGTAGATCCAGTCTGTGAGGAAGCTTGTGGTAACTGTCCTTGGCCATTTCCAAAGATGGGAAAATCATGGTTGCCTGGGCCAGAAGGCTGTCCCCACAATTATCTTGGGGGATTCCTTCTGAATCTTCTGTAGTACCATGTATATTAGTGGTAAGGGTGGAAAAGCATACAGGAACATTCCTGTTCAAGGAAAAGAAAAGGCATCTGTCTTCTGGACCTTCTTGCATGGAGGTCTAGAACAGAAGCTTGCCAGCTGATTGTTCAGAGAGGAGACAAAGAAGTCTATTTGAATAACTTCCCACAGATGGTTCAAATCTTGGGAGACACCCTGATCTAATTTCCATTCATGAGGGACTGCTTTGGAGCAGGGAGAGAGAAGGGGAGACCTTGATCTTCACCAAAAGATTTCTCTTCTGACAAACACTAGCATCAGGATTTGAAAAGTTAAAGGGTGTTGATGCTAGAACCAAAGAGATTTCAGATACCACTGCATCTTTCTCCTGTGGAGTCTTGCCAGGGGTATCATGAAAATCATAGATGCGATGAGACTCACAATCCTGAGGCATTTCCTCACAATGACAAAAGTCCGAGTAGAAAACCTTAGAAATACATTTACATAAAGAAATATTTTTCTTGTAGAAGAAAATCTATTTGAACTGAGGTATCAAGTTGACATCCCAGGAATACAATCATGTGAAGGAGTCAAAAAAAGACTTTTAATGTTCTCTTGGAATTCCAACTTGTATAAAAGATATTTCACCCAAGTGAGAGATTCCTAAGAATTTGCAAAAAACTCTGCAAAGATAAGTCATCTAAAAATGGAAAAATGTGGATACCCTGTAGCCTGCAATGAGCTACACCTGAGATGCATTGGGGCAGAAAACTCTGATTTTCTGGAGAGAGGAAGGCTCTTTGGGTGAATGTGTCCAGGAGAGCTTCCAAGAAGGTGATTTGTCTGGTGGGCTGAAAATTAGATCTTTTCCCAGTCGATGGTAAATCTTAGAGAGGTTAACAGGGTTTTGACAAAGTTGAGGTCTTGCAGGAGCTTTTCCCTGCTGTCTGCCTGGATGAGGCAGTCATCCAGATATGGGTAAATTTGGATATTTTGCAGCCTGTAGAAGGCAATGCCTGGGGCAAGGCATTTGGTGAAAACCCTGGGAGCAACAGATAAGCCAAAGGGCAGAGCAGAGAACTGAAAGTGTTGTGAGCCTGCCCTGAAGTGAAGGAACCTTCTGCAGGACTCCCTTATTGGAATGTGAAGGTAGCCATCCTTTAGGTCCAAGGTAACAAGCCAGGCATTTAGGAACAGCATGGGCAAGAGATTTTGGAGCACAAGCATTTTAAATTTTGGCACTTACAGGGAAAGGTTTGGTCTGGAGGAGTCCAGAATGGGTGCCAAGTGCCCTCTTTCCTGGGTACCAGGAAAAATCTGGAATAAAACTTTTTCCAGCCTGCTCTTGGGGTACAGGCTCCACCGCTTTTTGGGCACAGAGTTTTTGAACTTGAGGGCCTCTAGCCACTGATTTGAAGGTATATCTGGGTACCCTGTTAAGATTGGTCTTTCTTCGAGGAGAATCTGTATTCCTGGAAAATAATTTTTAGGACCCATTGGTCCTTTTTGATGGATAGCCAGTTGTCTTGGTAAAGGGATAGCCTTCCTCCTAAACTTTGGGGGGGGCAGAGGGGGAAGGAGACGTCATTGCAAGTCTTTAGGGTAGGGAATGGACTTAGAACTCCCCACCCTGGGGGTAGTAGAGATCCATTGTCTGGGACTCTGCTGTCCTTGTGGTTGCTGCCTGGGAGGTCTGTCCCTGTGGCCTTTCCTTTGCACAGGTCTGGACTGGGAAGGAAAGGATTCAGTGTTTGGTGGAAAAGTTCCTGCTGAATCTGGGAGGTTGGACCTGGAAGAATTCTTTAACTGTCTGCATTTATTTAGCCTTATCCTCCATTTTCTTGATCACCTCCTCAGCCTTAGAGCCAAACAAGCAGTCCTTATCCAGAGGGGAATCTAGGAGTTTGGATTTAACATGATCAGGCAGAGGTTGCTTTATCAGCCATGCATGTCTCCTATTGACTGACCCCACCAAAGTAGCCCTGCTACAGGCTTCAAGGGCATCGCATCTGCAATGGAGGGAATGCTTTGCTACTTGAGAGCTAGAGTGCAAGAGCTCCTCTAGCTCCCTGGAAGTAGAACTGCCTGGCAAGGATGAAATCTTCTGTTTTAATAATTCCAAGGTATGTTGCTGATATTTTAACATATGGAACTGGCAGTTAAGAGCACTAATAGCTAAGGTAGCAAAGGTGTTTATTTTTTTACCCCATCTGTCTAGAGCCCTGCTGTCCTTGTCTGAAGGAATAGGATTTTTGGATGAACTGGCCTTAGCCCCTTTTGGTCCCTGGGTGATGACCTCTGGGTCTGCTGCAGGGTTTTTGAACAAGTATTTGTGAATGTCTGGACCCTGTAATACAAGTCTGGCTTTCTAGGTGCAGGGGCCAGGGCATCAGGTGTGAGGCTAAACTCCATAAACACATCCTCCACCACATTCAAAATGGGAGGAATGGCTAAGGGTTTGTGCTGGGGAAGATCCAGAAACTCCCTTAGCCTCTTCTTAGACTGGGGGTAATCTTGAGGTTCCCAGTGGAAATGTTCCCTAAGGGTATGTAAGGTCTCACCAAAGGAAAGGTCTTCATGGGGAGATGCAGATGGGATGGATTCCTCTGCATCAGAATCCTCAAAGGTGGTAAGGGGCTGCTGTTCATCACCTGAATCCAAATAATCAGATTCTTCAGAGTCAGGTTCTGAGAGAATCCCTTTTCCTTTTGGATAGGGTGGTCTGGTTACCTCTGATAAGTGAGATAAGGTCCACCACCATCTTAAGGAGTTGTTGTAACTGAGCAGGATGGGCTTGGGGAAGATGGGGGCTATGAACTGTTTTTCTGGGAGCGGTCTTGCTCTTAGCCCTCAGTGCTTTAATGGGCCTGGGAGCGGCTGTAGCCGGTGGCATGGTAGTTGGCCTTTGTCTGGCGTCAGTTGTCTGGAAAACCTCCTCAGAAGCCGGTACCTGCATAGCAGCTCTGGACTCAACCGTGTGGCTGACAACTGAAATATAAGCAGATATAGACTGTTTCGGCAGTGTACTGGTCTCCAAATAGATCTTGGTAGAGACCTGTGAAGGAATAGTGTTGGGCAGCAGGGGCTCTGTAGGCGCCTCACTGATTTCTGATTTACTGATGACTAGCTTCAAGGAGGAGTCGTCTGAAGCGCTAGTTTTATGTGGTCTGTCCCTTTCTTTAACTTTTTTCTTTTTGGGAATATCCACTGAATGCTGAACGACAGATGCCATTTCATATTGCGCAGACCTGTCTTTGAAATGTCTAGCTACAATTTCTTCTCTATGTCAAAAAGTCCTAGAGTTAAAGAGGGCACAGAACTGACATGCAGGTTCATCGTGGTCTGGGCCTAAACAGGTTACATACAAGTTATGGAAGTTTCAGTGTGGTATTTGTTTTCCACGGCTGTGATTATTATTTACTTTTTCAGACATTGGTTAGTGCAAGAAAAAGATCCCCAATGGGGTACTTAGCTTTAGTCATTTTCAACTTCACTCTGGCAATGGCTGACCAATGCACACACAAACTGCTTCTGCTTTGGGCTCCATGGCAAGAAAGACTGATGTAATGGCGTTGCCTGCTCTGCTTTATACCACTGATGACCTGATGTTAATCCCAGGTGACCGCAGCTGACACAGGAAGGAGAATCTTTACTCTGGTATGCGGGTTGGCTGAGGGCTACCCAGCAGGGAATACCCACAAGTGATGACTGCAACAGTGAAACATAAGAACATCAAGCTTTAACATGAGCATGACTATTCAAAATTCTGAAAATCAAAGTTGCAGAAGTGTACACCTTTCTCCATACCAATCAATAATTTTCCTGGCCTTATCAAAAATAAATAAGGATAGTAACTGACTAAGTGCCTAGCATCAGTGGGATCAACTAAATCTACAGCTGCGGAGTCAGCTTTGAGAATAGCGTATACAAATTTAAAAGACTGAGGAACCTAACACATTCTATCTGCCTTTTTAGAGGCAGCTGGCTGACTCTCTGGAAAATTGCAGACAGTGACACTCACATCCTTGAAAGCAGACAGAATGGGAGGAATGGGTGTAGGTTCTGTAAAATCCTTCAGTAAAAACTCACAGTATTTTCTGAAGGACTGAGAAACCTCAGTGTTCTTCCACTGAAAATGGTGGCATGTTCTAGCAACTGTCTCACAAAATGAGAAACCCTAGAGGAAGGATCAGAAAATGAGCTCTCCTCTGAGTCTGAATCAGAAATCTGTGGAAAAAACCCTGTATCTGTCCCTGCATCTTCTTGTTTAAATTAGAATCTTGAATCTCTTCAGGAAAAAAAGAATCTCTGTTTATTTTATTAGAAAGTACTTTAAAAGAAGGATCAATATCCTGAATTATACCCTGAGCCAGATCCAGTAAACTACTCCTATCCAAAGAAAATTAAAGAGGAGTAGATAAATGCTTAGGTTTCTGTTTCTTTTTGACATGAAAAATTGGGTCATCCCTGTTACTACTGGCATCAGCAGCTTCCCCAGGGATCGACACAGCATTCTGACAAAACAGGGGAACCTTCCCTGTTCCATCTCCTAGGGCTGACAAGAGTGGCTCTCCATAGTTCACTGAAGGGACACCAACAGCCAAACAGGATGTGACTAATCCGTAGTCTACAGTGGCTGTAGGCACCATTCCAGAGGTATCTTGAGTAAAAGATGAGTGGTTTGAGATACAACAAATGACCACAGCAGATTACCCCCCTGCTGTGGCAAATTGCTAGCCTGCTGTGATGGCAAAGACTGTTTGCTTATTTTTCCTCTTTCACTAGTATGTTCCATGGTCAAGCTAAAAATGGTGCCTCTTTCTCAGGGAAGACAAGCAGCAATTGCCTGTAAACAGTACCAGTCCTCAAATGTTACTTTTTTTGACAGGAAACACACTAAAAAAAAAAAAAAACACTGTGCTGGCCCTACAAAAGTAAAATAATGTCAATTTCTCCATAAGAATGTTTTCATTTACTTTATACCACTTTTAAACTGAGAAAATAAAATAAGCACTCAAGTTTAGAGAAAGCTCTTTAAACACAGCAGACACAGCAATCCTAGCTTTAAAATAACTTTCCTGAATAGAAAAGTAATAAAACATCAAAAAAAAAAAAAAAAAAAAAAAAAAGAAAACAGAAGATTTTTTCTCCCAAAGGGAACTTATCTGTCCTGCAAAGGAACAACACAAGCCATCCTCTGATCCTTGAAAGCCTCAGAGGAGTGTACTCTTTGAAAGCAGTAAAGCTCTGGAGGGTTTCATGCCTAAACTTGTCCTTTAGTCAGTTAAGTCTGAGCTGCCTGACAGTTTGCAGACACAGAAGGTAAGGTGCCCTGAATCTTTGGAAGCTGGCTGGCAGTTACATCCTTTGCAGGACATAACCTGTATAGCTAAGGCTACTGCAGCAGTGATCAATATGATGAACATCATTGCATTCTCACCCATGTTCCCACGGATTCTGTTCAACAGATGACTTCCAGAAACACAATCTACAAAATGCAAGTGACACTACTGACACATGGCATGGGATTGTGAGGACAGTTATGAGCCAATAAAAGATTTTCCTCAGGGAGTTGCTGCACCTTGCTCAGGCCAAGCAAAACTTGGCACCAAGTACTTAGACAAGTCTTTCACGAATGTCTAAAAATTTACTAACAAATAAACATAAAAATGACTGGTACACACTTTCATTTCAGTTTGCAGTATGTCTGGCTATTGAATGAAGAGTGTAGATGGACCAAGATAGAACTGCATAGGGTAAATGCTGCTTCATATAACAATCTCAAAGGGCTCACTTCTACTGAAAACTCTGAGCTTACACTGGATAAAATATCAGAGAAAGTAGTGCTTGAGAATGAAGTTCTTATAAAGCAGAAAATGAAGATGTTTGTCAGGGATAAAAAAGATTACAAAGAAGGCACCCTTTTTGTTCAGAATTACCCAACTGAGTCCATGAATGACATCAATGGAGGCAGACTGGAAGTGAGTAGTGAGCAGGAAACCATTCCTGCAGAGGAATGTTTGAATGGAGAAGACAGAAGCAAAGCAGCGATGAGAATACAATTGAACTCTGGAGAAGCCATTGGGGTTACAAACGAAAAGCGGTAGAACAGCAAAGGTATGTGGATGACAATTCTCAACGAAGAGATTGACAATGGGGTTTTCAGAATATATAGGTTTATCAAGATGGAGGAATGGGAAAGAGAACGTGGGCCCAGATAGTGGCGAGAACGCCACAGCATCAGAATCAAAGAGGGAATCAAGGATGGAAAGTGAAAGATTATGGACAACAAAATCTGAGCAAAGGGTCAGAATTTTTTTCAGAAACAGAGGTTTTGTGAAAAACAATTAATGAAGGAAGTAAGTTCAAGATTTTTAGAAGGTACTGCTTCTGATTCATTTAAAAATCATCAACTTCTCCAATTTTGTTTTAAATGAAGAACATCTGAAAGTTTTAAACAAAGATTTGATTTTTTTGTTCCCAGAAACATGACAGACTTAAATGCAATAATAAATGCCTTGAGGGATTATACTAGGAAATTAAATTTAAAGCGTTATTATGCTGACAATAATAATGTTATTGAATGTGATTGTTTTAGGAAACTTGAGTGTTTTTAATCCCTTGTTAAGGCCTGAACTGGAAGCTTTTCTCTTAACATGTGAGAATGTTGTCAGAAGTTTACTGAAAGAAAGAGTAAATGCTGTGTTTTATAATCTAACTAAAAATGAAAAGAATGCTTTATGGGAATTGAAAAAGAATAAGAATGTATAGTACTAAAGCAGGCAAAGGGAATGTAGAGGTGGTTTTGAATGTAGATTATTATTGTGAACAGATAAAGAAAATCTTGAAAAATGAAAGATTCTATAGTAAAGTTAGTGGGTAAAAGTAAAAAAATCTTATAGTAGATGCATGTATTGAGGAATGACAATACAAGGTTTAATAGACAAAGATTTAGGTGAATATATAAGAATTTGGAAGCCTAAGTTGGGAAGATTTTTTTTTGTTTTTAGACAGATAGTGGCCAATCATGGTAGAAAGCAGGATCACTGGCCATTTATGTAGACAGGCATCTGCAAAGGTTAATGATTAAATATATAAAGGACGCTTCTGAGTTCAAAACAGTAATTTCAGAATAGTGGAAGATTCTATGATTTTAGTCACAGCAGAGTAGTCTCTTTATATACAGTAATTCTGAATGAAGAGGGACTGGAAATAGTAAACAGAGAGATGTGTATGTCAGGCCTGTTCACCAGGGAACAAATAATGTTGTTTACTGAAATTTTAGATGTAATTTTAGCTTATAATTTTTTCACTTTTGAAAATTATGTTTACAAGCAGATGAATGGGGTGGAGATGGGGGCAACAATGGCACCTAGTTACGCCAATATTGTTAAGACAGGCTTTGCTAAGATCTGTAGCAGCATCTGAAAGCTATAACACAATTTTAAACGTTCCAACTTTCCAGGGTTCTCTGATAAACCTACACATTTGATCAGCTACTGGGAACAGGGGCACAGAGCTCCAACGTAGTCAGTGTGGAGTTTTGTGTGCTCTTAAGGGAAATTGTGCTTGGTGCAAGGAGCTGCATCTGAAAATACTGTGTGAATCCATCTTTGGTCTTAGTGACCGCCCCTCACCAGAGTCAGTGGTGAAGAAATTAGCCTCCTTCATTGCTGACCTGGTGTAGGGACCATCACAGCCACCACAGCCCCAAGGGTGTTCAACAAATACATGGCAGTAGTAGCAGCTCACTTATGACTGCAGGGATTCCAAGTGTTTCTATATTTAGATGACTGGCTCATTACCACCCTGACCAGACATCAGCTGATAGAGAAACACACGATCAGGTGCTACATACTTGTTTACACCTCAGAATAACCATAAAGTATGATGATTCTCACTTAGAACCAACCCAGACATTAGAATTCATAGGGGCAGTGTTCAGCAAGATATATATGGTAGCTTCCGTTCCTTCATCTAGAGTACAAACAATAAAGATGCAGGTCAAGAAAATAATCTGCAGTACCAGAATTTCAACTTGATTGATACTGCAAGTATTGGGATCAGTGTCACTGGCAATAATTTTAGTTCCTTTAGCAAGATGCCACATGAGAATTTTACAACGGATGCTAGCAATACAAAGGTCAATGCTATCTCGACACGTATCAGCAAAAATAAGAAACTCAGGTATACAAAAGATATCTTTGCTGATAGATGCAGTTGCTACAGGTATTACAAGAAAGTCCTTTCATCCTCCCTCAACCCAAAGCTATAGTGACCATGGATGCTTCCCAAATTGTGTGGTGGGGGTCATTTCTTGGGGAAAACAGCCCAAGACACTTGGTCCCCCAAGCAGGCCAACTCACATATCAGTGTTCTTGAGATGATAGCAGTGCTTCTGGTGTTGCAGGCTGTCCAAGACTCTCTTCCTCTCGGAACAACTGCAGTCCAGACAGACATGTCAGTACTTTGGTACATCAACAATCAAGGGGAAGCTAGGTCTTATCCCTTGTGTTGAGAAGCCCTCAGATTGTGGCAATGGGAGATATTTTCCAACTGCTTTCTAATAGCAATGCATATTGCAGACAAACCGAACAGGTCCATCTTACTACCTCATGAGTGGTCTCTCAACAACAAAGTGACAGATATGATTTTCAGTCAGTGGGACTAACCTTGCTGCAATCTTTTTGCCTCTCCTCTAAACAACAAGTGCAGCAGCTTTTTTGCCCTAATTCCCCCCACTGGGGGAATCATTGAGGAATGCTCTACTCCACAATTGGGCCCCTGGTTTTCAGTACGCTTACCCTCATACCCATTAATTCCCAAATTCTTGCAGAAAGCAGCCCAGTTGAGGAGCAAGATCTCCCTCATTGCACCTTACCAGACTCTGCAAATTTGGCTTTCCCTCCTTTGTCCTCACCTACAATATCCACCTGGGATTCTGTATGCAGTTCCAGACCTTCTGTCCCACTCAACAGGCATGGTCCACCAGGATATATCAAGCCTCAAACTATCAGACTGGTTTCTTCAATTCCTTTAACAGCCTGACAACCAATGCCCTATTTTCCTGTCTGTTTCATAACTTTACCGTCAAACAAACCTTCTACTAGGAAACTTTACAGGGAAAAATGGAAAAGGCTTATTTGTTGGACAGAGAAACATCAGACTGACCCCTTTTCAGCTGTAGTTCAATCTGTTCTGGAATATTTGGTGAATATTTAATGAAGGTGCACATCAACTATAAAAGTCCAACTAGCAGCAATTTCTAATTTTCATGTTGGATTTTAAAGTTCTTCATTAGCTTCCTCTTAGTCTCCAGTGCCAAACCTCTCAGTGGAAGGGACAGCTCCAACACCATAAGCATTGATCTCAATCCACCAGATCCAGTGCCGATGCTATGGCCCTGAGATCTTCTGGAACTGACAAGGTCAAATCTGTCTGGGTCAGAGAAAGTGCCACAGTGGAAGAAGCACACATCCGACACAGACAAGCTTAGGAATCTCAGGCCCGAAAGTTCTGAAACCACAGGATGGATTGGGGTTGGAGCTAAAGCCTCGGGTTGAGATGTGGAGAGGCTCATTGTTCTGAATGGAGACAGAGATGGTAAAAGTCACAACTGGATATGGGCTCTGAGAAATTTCCTCATCATCCTGTCCATACCTGCTTCTGAAAAGCTCTTGGATGCCCTGAGGGAAGATGTAGATGCTGGATGTGAAGGTCATCAAGGTATGTCTTGCAGGAATGTAGTGTGAAGCTCATTGACACTGGTTCAAGAGAGAACCTTGGAAATTTAGATTTGAGACTGAACAAGGGGGTGGATCTGATGATTTCTATTTTGTTTTGCTTGGAGTCAAACTCTTAAAGGCTGTCAGACCCGACAACTTAGATACCTTCTTGGGCAGAGCTGACCCCAATGAGGTAGAGGGAGGAGCAATTCCTTGGATCTTTAGATTTCTCTGAAGAATTCACTTAAGACTTTTTAGAGGATTATGGAACTCCAGAGTCCAAACAGGCAGGAGATGATAGAAGACCCTTCAAAATCAGCTCATTCTTCCTTTCAGCCAAAGCTTTGTTTTTAAAGCTTGCACAAATATCACATGAAACATGAAGAAGTCCAGGACCTATGCAGTACACACATAAGGAGTGACTATCTGATTATTTTTTCTAAAGACAGGATAATAGAGAAGATAAAGGACAAAGCTATCAAAAAGCCTAAAGCAATGAAAAAAAAGTATGTTTACCACCAATATCAATGAATTCACTTGAGCTAATGGTGACCATGTCTTACTGCTGAAGCAGCAAACAAGACCACAGGTAACTCACTGTCCTCAAGGATTATAGGTAAGGGAGGAGCTCGAGCTATGAGGCCTTAAGTATATCACCTCACATGCAGGGTCATCGTGGTCTGGGCCTAAACAGGTTACACACAGGTTATGGAAGTTTCAGTGTGGTATTTGTTTTCCACAGCCTTGATTATTATTTACTTTTGAAAAGAAGAGGGATGGATCTGAGGGTTGAATCCAAGATCCATCAACTGAAGAATGGATAGAAAAGAACATCAGATTTTATTCTAGCTGCCTATTGTTAATGGAGGCAATCAGATATTTTTGAGGTGCTCCCCACAACTGAATAATTTCCTTGAGGATTCTGACATTCTGGTTTCCATCTGTGAGAGTCTATTCTGATCCTGTTCAGTTTGTCTGCAAAAAATGTTTTGCTCTGACAGAATGTAAGAAGACTGAAGGAAGGGATAGATCATGCAAAATTGCTAGTTTCCAGGCTAACATAGCCAGTCTGTGAGAGGTATATGATGTTGCTGTCCTCACTTGTTTATAGACCACATCACTATGGTGGTGTCTGTGTCTACTAGAAGAAGCAAAACCACTACTTTAAACTGAAAACACTCCAAGTCAGGTGCAGGAGTCCAATAAATAGAATTTATTCAAAACATAAACACCCAAAAAAAAAACACATGGATTAAGTGCTTTCATCCTCATAAAAATAGGACTTCATCAGAATCACATATAAAAAGAACAATCAACTTTTTATATCTTTTGAAGAAGTTGTTTAAGATGAAATCCCTCCAAATAGAATATGCTTACTTATCGAAATGTTTAGACTTAAATATTGTCCCTCAGGGACTTTGTGTGTTTAAATTGCCTTTTGGGCTGCAGTGCAATATTGAAATGTATGGGGAGTTTGTAGAAATGCTTAATAGGCATGGTTTAGAGTTAATTAGGAAAATTATTAAATTCAATGATCAGACTTTATGAATTTTGATGAAAGAAGTTGAAAAACTTAACCTTGATATTTTAAATGACTTAATTTTTGATAATTGAGAAAATTATTATGTTAAACAATTGAACAGAATAGAATGTAAATGTAATAGAATAGTTAAAAGGAAATACAAGAAAACAGAAAGGGATCTAAAACAATATGCTGATTTAAAAGCCTACCAAGTTAAAGAAATAGAACATAAAAATTTAAAACACATAAAAAAGCACTTAGTTACCCTTCAAGAAACACTGAAAGGAGGAATGAAGAAATGGCAACTAAAATATGGGAAGGGACAACAAAGTTTTTTCAAAGACAGTTCAGGTGCTACAACGAAGGAGAGAATCAGAACCACTACAACTCAGGACAGGGAACACCCCGGTATCCATCCAGGAGGGGATGAATAGGCAGAACAAACATTAATTAATTCTTGGATGTAACAAGGATATTGTTCAAAGCTGTAATGGTGTTTAACATTTATAACTATTCTGGTATTAATATTACTTGAGAAAACTTTTTACTCTTTCAAAAAGGATTGAAATTTGTGCCCACTAGGAACTTTACCCTAGTGGACAGTTTAATAGAGACTGAGTTATTCATCAGGAAATTAAACTTAGTAGTTTTATATCACAATAAAAAAATTATAAAAGGGAATGTGGAAGAAAACATTAAAAAGAGAAGCACATTTAACCTGCCTCTTCACCCTACTTTAAATGTGCAAGAAAAAGCTATTACTGATGAACTTTACAATTTACAGGTAAAGTGTAAAAAAGAGAAAATTACTTTTAACAATCTAAGGAAAAAGGAAAGGGATATATATTACCAACTAAAAAATGATAGCCCTATTAGGATAATAAAACCCGACAAGGGAAGGGGGATCATGATATATGATTCCCTTCAATACAGTAAAGTATTTCTGATATGGTGTATGATGAAAATATGTTTAGTAATGTTTCTGTTAACGAAGTGAACACCAGTTACCAAAGAACTGATTTATTTTTGGGGGAATATTTGTTAGAATGTAGAATTTCCCCTGAAGTATATATTTTTTGACAGTAAAGAAACCATCAGTCCCTTCCATTTTTGGTATTCCAAAAGTACATAAGAACATACCTCATCCCCCCTTCAGACCGATTGCAAATGCGGGTGGTTCATAAACTTACCCCATAGGCATTTGTATTGATAAATGGCTAAAACCCATTTACAATAATGTTTCCCATTTAATTATTGATTCATGGGACTTTTTAGGCAGGCTCAAAAGAGATATTTAGGATACAGAGAACATTTTTTTAATCATTGATGTGGTTGATCTTTTTACCTCTATTCCTTGAGACAAGGGATTAGAACATTTTTTAATAGCAAATATACTTATACTGATTTTAGTAAAGATTAATTGAGTTTAATATATGAACTGATGGCTATAGTATTGGATTATAACTAAATAACTTTTGAAGGGGGAGTTGTTTAAACAGAATAAAGGTGTTGATATGAGTGCTTCTGGCATAAATGCAGTTTTATACTAATTTAGTCCTTTTAAGCTGGGAAACCAAAAACTTATTTCAGAGTATATTTAGGAATTGTTTAAAGGTATATACTAGATTTTTGGATGATATCTATATTCTTTGGAAGGGGACTGAGGAAAGAATTAGTGATTTAATCTACTATCTTAACACAACCTCCACCTTCTTAAAATTTCTTACAAATATAATAATTAAGACATTAACTTTCTCAACACTTTGATTCAACATACTGAAACAGGATTTAAATCAAGAATTTACAGGAAGGAGACATTTAGTAACCCCTACTTTCATTATTCTAGTTGTCACCCACTCCCCCAAAAAAGAGTATTTTGAAAGGGCAACTAATTAGGGCTGGCAGAATGACTTCCCTTGAAAGTGACCTTTTAGAGGAATTAAATAATGTTGGTGAAATGTTTCTGACAAGGAGATACCCTCAAGAGCTTATAGGAGAAATGAAATGGTATGTAAAGGCACAGTGGGGTAAAATATACCTGCCCCTCCTTGGAATAGGGTTAGGAGAAAAGGTAACAAACCCTGATGACAAGGCCTATGGGAGGGGACTGGTTGCTGAATACAATTTAAAAGCTCATGAAATTAAATCTATTGTGAGGAAGAACTGGAACATCTTAAAAACCAACCCTGATCTACTTCAAGTTCTGGGATCTGAACCTTGTTTCATTTTCAAAACTAGTTTAAATTTAAAAGAAGGTTTTGAGGGTAATTGTTTGGTTTATGACAAGAAGATGAAATGGGTAGGAACTAAAAATGTGGATCTCGTGGTCAATGTAATTATATATTGGAGGCCAGTTCCATTACCCTAGAAAATCTGGAAAGGGTTAAAATTAACTTCATGAAAGAAAACTGTTGGACAAATATGGTGGTCTACTTAGCTAAAAGTTTTACCTGCCCAGCCTTTTATGTGGGCAAAACTGAAAGACCACTTAAAAAAAGAATTTATGAACATTTGTATAAAATTAATACAAAGAATGATAATAATGCATTATTTAATCATTCTAAAGTGTGCCCTAATTTTCAGAAATGTTGTTTTTGTATTTTAGAGCAAGTAATGATTATTTTTTTTGGGGGGGGATACAAGTGGCAGGCTTGAAGAAAGGGAGGTGAAGTGGCAATTGAAATTAATTGAGATTATAGCGTCATACCAACCAGGAATAATACATTTCTTTGCAGCCTGTTTTAAACAAAAGAGAAATTTGTATTGATTCTTTCTGTATTTCCTATAAGAATGAGATTTTAACAAAATACTTGATTCACTTGAAATTTTGCTAAAGAGGAGATTAACTTCATTCCTTATTTAATTTTAAATTTAATTTTAACTGTACTTTTTATTTGCATTTTTTATTCACACTTTTTAATCAGTACTTGGCTTTTATTGTTGTGGTCCTTTAAGAGGTGGATTGTTCTCAGTTGGTGACTAATCAAAAGGTATAAAAGGTTGATTGTTCTTTTTATATGTGATTCTGATGAAGTCCTATTTTTATGATGACAAAAGGGCTTAATCTTTGTTTTTTTCTGGAATGTTTATGATTTGAATACATTCTATTTATTGGACTCTTGCATCCGGTTTGGAGTGTTTTCAGTTTACCAGAAGAAGGTCTGGATTAAAAAAGATGGTTTAGAGATTTGAAAACCTTTATTCTGACATAACTTCTTTGACTTTTATGCATTTCTGTTTGGTCTGCTTGCTTCAAAGACACTGGACTTTCACTCCCTTGGAAACAACCCCCAAGCAATGTCCATGGGTACACTGCTAGTTTCCCATTAGCAGTGGGTGATGTTGAGATTTTTAATGGTTTTGGTTGTAAGTTTAATAAGAACCAAAGAACCTGTGAAAAACAGTGGGTATTGGGGTTGGGTCCAAGCAGTTTTAAGGAATCACTGATTTTTATCTCATGTGAAGTTGGACCAGAGGGATCATGAGAACTGCAGAGGTCATGAAACCCAAAATCCCGAGATATTCCTGGCTGAAGTCAGAGACTGTTTTGAGAAAATCATAAACTGTTCATTTAAAAAGGTCTACTTTGACCTGAAGAGGAAAAGCCTTCATGAGATATGTATCCAGACCAGGGGCGGCTCATGCTATAGGACTGCAGCCCTCCCACCTAGGAACAAAAAGAAAACAAACCATGAAACAAATTTCCGGACTGCTGACAGGTGAGGTGGCTTGGGACTTGGGCTACTTGCTGCTTCATGGAGGGTATGGGACTTGAATTGTACTGCTGCTGGGTCTGGACACATTTAAACAGGTGTGTGGGTGTGTGTGTACTGGTGTCTAGAGCAAACTCATGGTGGTGTGGTAGGGAATACCTCAGGCTTGAATCCTGTACCTTGTATGTAGGTGTTAAGGGCCTGAATTCCCTACCCACCACCATTTGTAAACAAATTGCAGAATTTTGCCTCATATTTTATCTGTTCTATTTCTCATAATATCTGTGGTTTCTAAATTTTTAAGTATTTGACATTTGACGGTGCAGTGGTAGCATTGTTGCCTCATAGCTGCAGGTTCTCAGGTTTGATTCTTGGCTGAGGTGCCTCCTGTGTGGGGTCTGCATCTTCTCCCTGTGTTTGTGTGGGTTTGCTTTTGTGTCCTCCCATGTTACAAAGACATGTCTGCATTATTTCTTCCTGGGCCTCTGCTGAAAATTGTTTTTTTGTTCCAAGTCAGACTGTCCTGGTTAACAAATGTTAAATAAAATTGACAGGCATTTGAATTTCAGACTTCAGGTTTCTGAATGTTTAATTCCTTACATATTTGATGGTGCAGTGGTAGCATTGTTGCCTCACACCTATAGGTTTTCTGGTTTGATTCTTGGCTGGGGTGCCTTCTGTGTGGAGTCTGCATCTCCTCCCTGTGTTAGTGTGGATTTGCTCTGGTTACCTGCCATTTTACAAACATGTGTCTGCAGTATTTCTCCCTGGGCATCTGCTGAAAATTGTTTTTGCTCCATCAGAAGTAAAACTTACAGGCATTTGAATTTCAGACTTCATATTCTTCAGAAAATACATAGTAACACAACCTTTTATTCTAGCAATTTTCTAGGTTTATAAGATGAATATTTGAAATTTGTCCCTATTTTTGGGACTGTATTCCCCCATTATTGTCTTCGTCCAGTTTTTTTGTACTAAGGTTGACAGATATGGCAAGAACTGAATTCACTGAATATGTTTGAGGGCTGTATTCCCTCATTACTGGGTTTGTCCAGGTGTTTTGTGCTAAGAGGTTGGATGGTGAGAACTGAATTCACTAAATGATAGCCATTTAAGTTTCAGTCTTCCTCTCTTTCACAAAGCAGCTGATTTGGCATAGTAGTATGTTGCTCTGACTGTTTTCTACAGGGACTTTGGCAGTAAAATGTATGGTGGTAACACAGCATTTTTCTTTCACAAAGCAGCTGATATGGCATAGTGATATGTTGCTCTGACTGTTTTGCAAAGGGACCTTGGCAGTAAAATGTATGGTGGTAACACAGCATTTTATTCTAGCAACTTTCCAAGATTATACAAGCAATGTTTAATGTGTCCCTGGTTTTTGGGCTTTTGACCCCCTCCCCAATAAATTTTGTTTTTTTCCAGATTTCTTGTGCTGCGAAGTTGAGATGCAGTTGAGTATTGAGTAGATTTTACAAGGAGCTGAGAGCTGCAGAGGAAGAGAAGTTTATTGCTGCTTATGCTAACTCTGCTTGCATCATTAATAGCACAGCAGGTTGAGTACTTGCTTTTGATGCAGAAGGCTGTGGGTTCTACTCCCACAAGGGGTGGATGCTGCCATACTGAGAATGTCTTCCTTGGCGAAGATACTTATGAGCTGTTATCAGTTTGCCATCCATTTCCTATTGTAATATTACTAGTTTATCATTCTTTTAACGTAATATGGGCAATTTATTCCTCAGGGGCAACAGACACTTTATTTTTCGATGAAACCATGAAATATAAAGGTGTTTGCTAGCAGCAACCTCTTCATTAGTTACAGATTTCTTTAATGTGGAATTATTTAGATGACTTCTACTTCTTCAGAGATTGTGCATATTTACTGATAATGGTGGACTGTAGAATTGTGCATATTTACTGGTAATGGTGGACTGTAGAATTGTGCATATTTACTGGTAATGGTGGACTGTAGAAGTTTGAGTAGACTTTTATGATGGAAATGTTCTGAACTGGGCAGTTTTGTCATTATGGGTGCATGCATTTTGTTTCATTGTTTACTGAAAAAATGTTCTGAATTAGGCAGTTTTGTCATTATTGGTGCATGCGTTTTGTTTCATGGTTTAATAAATTTAAAACACTCTCTAACAACTGTACTGTATTGCACAAGGAATATAATTTAGTACAATCAGGAAGATGTATCAAAGAGCACATGTATGTTTCATATGCAAGGGGCCTATGATCTGGAAACAGCCCAGAATTAATCTTTATCTTCCACTGGCAAAATGTATTTTCTTTGAATGTGGGTTTCAATGCTGTTTCAATGAATGTGAGTTTCAAGGGCAAAGAAGTTTTATTGCTAAGTCTGTTTTCATTGTGAGACTGCATTGCTTTGTTTAGCAGATGTCTTAGTGTTTGTGCTGTAAAATGCAAAATAAAATGTTCAAATGAAGTCCAAATCATCACAGAAGTAAAGCAGTATGCACATTAGTGTTTATGGTAAATGGAGTGAAATAGCCAAGTAATGGATCATTGGAATGGCTGCAGGGGGGAGGCTCCATTCGACCATGATTTTGTGAAGGGGAAGGGCGGCAAACTCAGACAGCCCCAGCTGAAGTATACCTCCCAACTGACCAGATTTTCAAAGAATGAATAGATTTTTGCTTCTTATTTTTGGTTTGTTCCTCATAAAATTTGTGGTTTTCTGGCAAATCATGTAGGAATTAAATCACTAAATAATGGCACACTGAGTTTCAGACTTCATAACCTCCAGAAAAATGCAGGCTAAAGTAAGACCTGTTATTCTATCAACTGTCTCAGTTTATACAAGAGCAATGTTTAGTACTGTTTATATGTTCCCCCAATATATTTGGCCTTGTCCAGATTTATTGCATTAACAGGTTGAGAGGTACATGCAAATAAATTGCTTTATAGAATTAGGCATAGCCAAACCTCTCAACTGTCACCGATTTTGGCTCAAAATGTTGCTCTTCCCCCTAATAATTCCTCTGCAAAATAGCAATTTTGGAAGAAAACATGGAGGGTTTACAATTAAGAAATAACTGTAATAATCAGAGTTTTAGATTACTTTTATTTCAGCAATGCATGTAGATTCTTTTTATTTTGTCAGCTTCTCAAGTTAGCAGTACTAATATTAAAGTGTCCCTTCTTTGACAGGTTCCCAGCTGTATTGTGTGGCTATTTTATATTTTTGCATCACATTTTTGGTCTGTTTTTCATAATTTTTTTTTTTTTGGCAAATTAGTGACAAATCATTAAAGACTGAAGTTAGAAAATAACGACAGTCATTTGAGTTTCAGATTTCATACCCTTCAGAAAATTCATACTAATGCAAGACCTATTCTATTATCTTTCTGAGTTTATAAGAGCAATATTTAAAAATTGTCCTTATTTTTGGGCCTTTGTCCCACTTCTATGTATGGCTTTGTCCAGATTTCTTGCTCTGAGGTTGAGAGGTATGACAAATGTGTCAGGGCCATCACAGTCAGCCAGAGACATTTCAAATTGTGACATACTTGTTGCACCCCATTCCCTCATGCCGTGACTCTGGATGTGTCCAAGCAAGGCAAGGAGTAATTATGCAGTGTAAATGTGCAGAGTATCCCCCATCCAAGGTAGACACAAGTACTACAGTGGCTTTTCATCTGTCCTTGATGTTGCAGAATGGTCTGGTTTGTCATATTTTTGTACTGTTGATTTATGCTTATTACTCAAAAAGTGCCTGTTGCTCTGTGTTTAAGTAGCAATGCTTTAATGACCATCAGGTAAGCTTGTCTGAGATTGTAAGATGCAAGTAAGCTTTAATAAGCATACTGTTAAAGAATTGCCAGCATTGAAAGCCTTTCTGTTGTTGCCATGCACATAATACTTAACTAGATAATGTATAAGCCTTGGGTATTGAAACGCATATGACAGTATTTGCAATAAAGGACAGGATTACATTATTTTAATAAGCTCATTACACTTGTTGAAGACTTCAAGTCATCTCTGCAGGCTTTACCCGTAAACTAAACAGAATGCCAATCATGTGTGGTCCATAACCTGTACAGTAATCCTTTAAGCAATGCATCTTGAGCTTGTTTCTTGTTTGCTTTTCATTTTTTACTTTGATCATGTTTTCCCCATGAAACAATTAGATAGTTGTCAGGCAGCAGGTCATTTTTGGATAAGAAACATTTTTACAAGTGGGGGCTTCACAGAGATTTCTACTTTCAGCGTGTTACTTGGTACTTTAATAAAGCTGAACATAAATTATAATTAGAACTGCAGTGCAAGGAGAAGTGGTTTGAGTTGAGTGCTGCTTGTTTTTCTTATACTTGATTTTGACTGGCATTCCAGTAATATATTTAAAAAGTAATTTATTTCTTCATGCCTCACAACCTTTTGTTTCCATCTAGATATTAAGTAAGCTGTCATGCAGACAATGCATTGAAATATTTTTATTCTTCTATACTTCATTTTGTCTTGATTGGACTCTCATAATGACAGTTTAGCACCCAGGGCAGCGTATTTAATTAAAGTTAGTTTTTGTGGTTTTGAGCACAGCTCCACCCCTTTTTAGTTGGCCACACCCCTTCCCATTGACCCCACCCATTCACCTGTCTCCTGCAGCCCCCCCCCTTTGATTTGAAGTCACCAGCCACCACTGATCCAGACGACATCCCAAAAACACTATCCTGTGAGAAGGAATGAGAGATGATTTCTGAATGTTTATCTGGACCCCCAGACTGAGAAAGAAGTCCTTAGCCAGGCAAGAGATTCCTGTCATTAAAAAAAAGTGCCTGCAAATATAAGACAGTAATCTAAATGTGGAAAAATATGAATGCCTTGCAATCGGCAGTGAGGTATTACTGGTGCCAGACACTTTGTAAACACCCTTAGAACTGTAGACAGCCCAGAGGGTAAGACAGAAAACTGAAAATGTATGCCAGATACAGAATTTATTACAAAAATAATCTTAAGACTTTGAGAATTGGGATGTGATGACAGGTATCTTTAAAATCTAAATTTACAACATGTGAAGTGAGAGGTAACAAAGACTGAAGGAAAAGTATCTTGAACTTTCAGAATTTGCTGTAAAGATTTAGAAAAGATTGTCAAGGACTGGCCTCCACGTCCCTTCTTTCATTGGCACCAGAAAGATTCTTGAAGAAAATATATTCCCTTTTTTGTTCTGGGGGAATGTGCTCCATGATGCCTAAAGAAAACATTTGCAGATAACCCAAGTGTGATGACTGCAACAGGGAAACATGAAGAACCTCATTTGTTGCAGAACTAGAGGAAACAATGAAATTTGGATTGGTGGATGACCAGCAGTCTCCTGAAAAGGAGGAATGGACTCCAACTGACAACTGTAGCTTTTTTGAGTATTTCTCACAACCTATTTTTCTGAAGTCACCGAATGCCCTAGACTTGGGGAAAGATTTAATGAAATGTCAAGGTGGGAAGGGGGAAACACCTAAGGGACATATATTCTGCCCTTTTGAACTGTCCTTGGTTCTGGGAGGCTCACACATCTTTTTTAAGCCTCCTTGACATTGCTTTGTGAAGTACTGTTTCTTCTATTTGCTATAAAAGGATGCTGCACTGAAAGAAAACTTCTACTAAACTTTGGTAAGGATGGTTGAAAAATCTGATTGACCCCCTAAATTAACTTCCCCATTCATCAAATCTTTAAAAGACCTTAGCAGAAAAGGAGTGAAAAAGTACTTCTCTGTCTAGGGAAGCATTCAAGATCTTAGCTTTGCCACCCATTGGTAAATTTTGCACATATAACCAAGCAAAACTTCTCAATACTGATCCAGTGGCAGCTGCTCTAGATACAGCATCAGCACAGTCATGCACACATTTCAGAAGGTGTTTGGTTACCTCAGAAAGAAAAGTTATTAACAAATTTAGAGATGCCTTAATCTCTGAAGAAGGGAGGTTAGCAGTTAAGATTCTCATTTTGAAAAGAAGCAAGCAGACATTTTAACTTACCAGTCTGATGATTCAGAATTCTGAAGACTAAAGAAGAAGGAGAATATACTTGTTTTCCCAAATCTATCAAAATATTTCCCCTCCTTGTCAAAAGAAACATGATTAACATTCACAAAACATTTGGCAACAGATGGTTTTGTCAAAGAAATAACTACAGGGTCTAATCTGAGATTTAAAAAATGATATTTGTGGAGCTTGAGTACCTTATATAATCTATCAGACTTTTTAGGAGCAATTGGCTGACTGTCAGGCATTAAGTAGGCTATCAAGAAAACATCCTCTAATGCTGCTGAGACAAAGGAACAGCTGCAGGCTGAGGAAAATCTAGCTGTTATAAGTCATATAATATTTCTGCCGAGATACTAGAATTTCACTCTTTTCCCACCAAAACAAGTTTTTAATTCTCACTATAGTTTCAAAAAAGATAACTATTCAGGGTGAGAATCTGAAGAAAAACTTTCTTTGGAATCAGATTCCTCTTCCTGTGGTGTAGCAAGCAGAGAAATACAATCACATTATAATTCCTATCATTCAGACACAGAGTCAGTCTCTGGAAGACAGGGAAATATATATATTTTTTGAAACTCTGTGAGGAATTGGTATGTAAAGAATTAAAGCTTTGAAATAAGCCCTTAGCCAAACCTAGGCAAACTTCCCTGCCCATGCTATGTGAAGCAGATGAAGACATGCTTATTTTTTTATTTTCCTAGGAGATGCCTAAGAAAAAGACTGACCCAAAGATGGACTTCTTTCCTTGGAATCAGGCACCTTAGTTTGGATTTGCAGAAACACATTGTCTGCTCCATCCTCCAAGACTAACAAGAGTGGTTCTCCAATGCCCTAAGGCAACAACCCAATGGCCACAGAGGACATGTCTATATTCCAGTTCTTTGAGGATTCGCAACAAGCAATGCCAGCAGGATCAGCAGTAGACAGAAGACAGTGAGTGGTTCAAGATACCTGATTTGGCCACAGCAGAGTAAGCCATCAGTGGCTGAGGCAGTGAAGAAGCTGGCTGACTACCAAATACTCACTTAAAACTTTCTTCCTGTTGCAAATGAGAGAGAGAAGAAATGAAGAACCCAAAGCCTGATCAACGTCCTTAGGAGAAAAACATGCCTGAGTCTTGAACAGTCAGTGAACCACCTGACAGGAATTTTAAAGTATGAAGTAAAAATTGAATTGGCAACCCCCAAAAACTCAAGTCCAAGACTCTATATCCCATATATTTAACTTTTCACAAAATATACCAGCATTTTAATTAAAAGCAGACTTTCTATTTTCCAAAAGAGATATACCCAATGAAAAAAAATATTTGTGAAATGAATCTTTACTCACAACACTAAAAACACAGTTCCTAGATGAAATTTATAATTTTCTAAAGAAAAAAGTACACTTTTCCTCAAAAATTTTGTTAAAGTGGAAGGTTTTCCTTAGAGGCATATTTATTTGCCTAACCCTGGTGAAGTGCTACCTGGCTATCAATCACTTGAATTCTCAGGTGAGAGGACTCCAATGGCAAGAAAGTTCTGAAGGTTTGGTCTACTAACCACTGAGTTTATATGGGTATTCTCAAGCCCTTCAATGGTTAGTGCACCTGGGAGGTGCCCTTAAGTTTTGAATGTTGGTTGGCTATCATATCCTTGGCAGGAGACAACCCATGTACCTTAGGCTACTGCAGCAGTGATCTAATAATGATCAAACAAACATGATTACTTTAAACAGATATCAGGCAGAACTAAGCAGGGATGGACATGTGCAATGACACAAATACCTTATTAGACAAATAAATTTTGTATAGCTGTGTATAAAGTGGAGAATAAAAAGAAAGAAATGCAATTTCTTAGGACTGGTGTCTAATATAACATTAAAATATATAATCATAGGGGGTAACATATGTATTCTGAATAACAGACGTGGTAACCCATATGCTTGTTCAAGACTCCCTAATGATCAGCATAATGTGTAGCAGTTGATTTTATATCTGTAAATACAGTTACACAGTCAACTAGCCACAACAGTAGACAGTACATACCAAAAGGCACAGACTGATTAGTCTTAGGGCAGATAAAGTACTTTAATTGTTGATACAATATTACAGAAATATATTTTATTTAAAATCACATTACAAGCATAGTATATAAAAATAGTAAATGCACCACAATATTTATGACACAAAGGTATATGCATACTGTATCAAACACTGCAACCAAAATGCAATGTAATATCTTCAGATATGCTGCAGTCCAAGTGTATACTCCTCTGGAGGCCAAAACAATAAATGATCCCAAGAATGTTTAAAACAGCTTTTAATCAACAGAATTAACTATTTATTGCAAACTTACATCCAAGTTTAAGATGTGAATTATAGACTAGCTTAGAAAATGTGCATCTCTCTCCATTAGAACTCTAATCTCCTGTTAGTCCTGTTCTTGCATTTGCCCTATGCATTACTTTTATAGCACAAAAACATTTACAGCCTATATTGCTTTTCCAACTAAAAGATATCTATCTTTGAAACTGATTACTCTGTTTCCACTCAGACCCAAACTGTATTTACATTGTGTATCTTATCCAGTAAACTTTTCTTTTATACCATTCAACTTATTCTGTATTTATTGCTATTTAGTCATTTAGTTGAATGCAACTTTTCATTGTATCAAGGATTTTAGCATATCAAGCTTGTTTGTCAAAAACTGCTTTTTTAAGTTTGTGAAAACTAGTATTCATTACTTGCTGATTCTCCACCTTAGCCTCTGCTTCCTCCTTTTTCTTTTGTCTTTGATACTGATTTTTTTTATCTCCTTTCATTACAAAGAATTCTCAAAAGTTTCTCCGACATCATAGTTCAAAAGCAAGACATTTTCTAATGTACGGCCCTACGTACTTAGTCTATCTTTCACAGTCAAATATTACTACCGAGAAAACCATAGTTCTGATTATAAAGACCTTTGCTGACTATGTGATATCTTTACTGTTTAAAATCTTATCCAAATTTACTATATCTCTCCTTCTGAAATACAAAGGTCTTTTAATTCTAGGGCTGTGATCACCATCTGCAGAGATCTTTTAGCACAGGGGAATGACATAGGTCACTGGCTCAAATTTCCCAGCTATTTGCAAAGAATTGGTAAGGCAATATAGCATTTTTTAATGACAAGCAGCAAATAAGCTTTAGCACTTTCTACTTTCACTTTCATCAACATGTTCTTCAACTCTTCCTCACTTTCTCCCATTAGAGCACTATCATTTGTACATTTGAGTTCATACAGTCAGAGGCTGTTATTAGGTTTGCAGTCCAGGGGACCACTAAGGAGCCAAGCCGAAATTCTCAGTTGCCCCCAAGTACAGTCTGGTTAAGTAACTTGCTCAAGATAACACAGAAGGAAAAAATGGGCTGATGAAATCAAAGCCTGTACCTCAGGAAGTACAGCTCATAGCCTTAACCCTCATCATCAACTACAAGATAAATATTTCTGTCATCAGTTTTGATCCCAGCATTTGTCTTGTATCAATGAATGCTTATTTTCTCTATTATTTATTCAGTGTAACACAGGGTATAAATATTTCAGAATATTTTGTCTGTTTCCAGGATGTGGCTAAAATGGATTGCATGGGATCAGTCTATCATACAGGCACACAAAATAAATAAACACCAAACAGGATAAGTTAATTCAAGCAACCACAAACAAAAGTGAGTAAACGGCAAGCTGCAACAAAGCACGGACTACTTCGTAAAACAAAAAGCAAAAAGCAGTTTACTGTAAGCGCTTTCGGTTGAGATAGTACCCAACCTTCATCAGACAAAGTATTACATAATAAAGCTTCCTACTTATATAGAATTACTCTAAATAGATTTACACCATTAGTGAGAATCAATTAACCCAATTAGTTAAATTCTATAGAATTAAAAATTAAAGTGCCAATGGGTTAAAAACTTATAATAAATAGCCACTCAGTCACAATTGTTATAAAAAGCATAAACCACAAGCAACAGCCTGACACCTATAAAACCACGGCTGTCTTCTAAAATATATACATGCATTAAACTCTGACTACCTCAACTTCAGTCCTATGTTCTCAAGCTAACAAAATGTTAACATTTAATAGGATTGAAAGAAAAATATATATTTATATATAAAATACATCTAATTATTCACCAAACGAAAAACAGGATAAATATTAGAAATCAACTTAGCCAAGCGTAACACACTAAAAAATAGTATGGCATAAACAGTAATCAATATATTCAACCTGTCTATCCCTGGCTTTCATACGCATAAAAATAAAACCAATATTACATCTTTGATTTACCATCCCTTGCATATTACTTAAAAAAAACACCCTATCTATCTAAGGGGGGACCACTTATTTGTATACACATTATTAGGCTATGTAACTTACATTTTCTATACTTACTTACTACCTTTTTATGTGCATATTGTTGTTACCTATGCAATGCTTTCAATTTAAGTATACATTTAATAGAGGCATATTCATTCAAACCTGTCGGAACATAGGCTGATGTTCTAATTTGCCATAGAACCTCCTGTTCTTCCAAAATTAACTGCCATGGGCCTCCCCTCACATCTTTTTGGACTTGCTGTAAAATAACAAAAGTAAAAGAATGGTCTGGACATTCTAAAATGTGTTTTGCAAGTGCATTGGTCATGTCCCTCCTACCTATAGCATACTGATGCTCGTAAATACTTTTCCTAAATTTTCTTTCAGTTTCGCCTGTGTAGAAGGAGGAACACCTCTCGCACATCGCAACATATACCACCCCTTTTGTTTCACAATTGTATTTATCCTTTATGAGGTATTCCTTCCCATTGATTATGACTTTGTCTCTTGGTGAAACGTATTTATATTGTGGGCACATTCCGCATTTACTCATACCCACCGCTTTGACATATTTCCTACTCATCTCTACCAGATTTTCAAGATTGGGGCCTCTTCTGTAAGTGAATTTAGGTTGAAATCCTATCATCTTACATAAAGCATGATCTTCTAAAATGATACCCCAATTCTTAGTAATAATCTCCTTGATGATCTTATAATCACTGCTGTATGTGAAAAGAAATGTGAGACTTGAGTGCTTGTTATTAACACTATAGGGGTTACTATCAGAGGACCCTACATCCACTCTATTCATGGTTCCACCACTTAAACGAGGCATAAAATGCCCTGATTCTCTTTTGGTCCTTACTTCATCGACTGTTTCTGTAATTAATATTTCAGGATACCCCCTATTCAAGAACATTGTTTTTATAATACCACATTCATGCAAAAAATCATGATAGTCAGAAACCATCCTTGCAGCTCTTACAAACTGTCCCTTGACCACCGCTCTTTTTTGATGATAAGGATGGCTACTAGTATAATGCAAGAAACTATTTGAATGTGTGGGTTTCCTGTATAATGTAGATTTTAATCTATTATTATCTCTATCCTTGCTAATCTTAACATCAAGGTAATTTATTTCTTCCATTCCTATGGTGTATGTAAATTCAAGAAAATCAGTCATCGCAGTAATGCTATCTATAAACCTAGGTATCTGATCAATGTGCCCTTTCCAAATAAGACACATATCATCTTGATACCTAGTATACCAAGCTACGTGTTCTTGGAACATATGGTTGTTAAACAACATATTACGTTCCCAAAAGGCCATTACGCTATTGGCAAAACTGCCTCCGCATGGAGACCCCATAGCTATTCCTGTTTTTGGAGAAAAAACTGACCCTTGAATACCAAATAGTTATTAGATAGAATCAAATCTAGGAGAGTCTCGACAAGATTAATGTTTGCATTATCTGCCTTTTTGTACAACATAAAATTCCTGGTCCATTCTATCCCTAGATGTTGGGGTATAGAAAAAAACATGCTTGCTATAAGAAAGTAAGGCATGTAGACAATACCGTGAAGCACAAAATACCTCAAAACAAACATTTTTTTAAACTACAATCACTCTGCTACTGGCCCCATGAAGAGCTCAGTGTCTCTCCAGCCTAAAACCACTCTAAGTATTCAGCTGCTTTACCTTTCATCCGACCGGTGTATACATTGTTATAAAAAAAGCGAAGTCCGGGTCTGAATTGTCTGCAAACACAAACAGCTAAAGTTAACTTTGTACCTAACACCACTCTAAGAATTTAGCTGCTGTACCACCTTTACCTTTTATCCAACCGGTGGATACATTGTTATAAGAAAAGCACAATCCAGGTCTGAACTGTCTGCAAATGCAAACAGCTAAAGTTAACTTTGTGTATGTGTCTACCTGTTTGAGGTAATATTCATTATTCCCTGGAGAGCACTCTGCTTTGGCTTGTAAGCAGCCCACCCCCCACACTCACACTCATCTTCCATTTCACTTTTATTCCCTTCTGTTAGCAAATAGTATCCATAACTGATCAAATACTGTGTGTTTGTTAATTTAAACTGAGGCCACAGTAGCATACTGATACAAGGTTATCCTGTTCTTCCACCTGAGAAATGGTTAAGAAATGACTTACAGCTTCAGAGCAGTCCTTGGTCAATTCTGATTGTTTCTTAAACACAAACTTGTCTTTGCTTGGATCTTGGCTCATCCCGCTCCATTCCCCCTCACTACACTCGGGCTCACTCTGCTCCCCTCCCTAACCACCAAATCTGCTTAAGTAATTATAACTAACCCCTCCCATTACAAATTACTACCTATCTACAATACATTTGCAACAGTAGCAACTACCCAATAGAAACATACCCAGTAAACACCCCAAAATTTCATACATAACTTCTAACATTGAATATGTGACATTAGAACCCACCCCTCCTACGCCAAAACTTCCTACCACATTAACACAAACTATCTGTATTACCTTCTCAGGTACCCAAACCCATACTTTAAATGTTTACTAATATCTACTTAATCCCAAATATATCCTGAATAATCATCATGTCTACCAAACCTCTTTCACTTCTAACTCAAATACTACTACTTATTACCATATCTTACCTAACCTATCTCACCCAACCTCTCAGTGCAAATCACCCAGCCCCATTTCATACAACAAACCCAATCTCCATGATGCACACATATTCCTCAACCTGCATATCACCTAATCTCTACCCCTTCAATAATAGTATGCTCTTCACCTACAAACTCTTACCTAAGCCCAAAAACTCTACTCACATCTACATTAGCCACATCCCCATAAAGCGTACACCCCATAGATTACATACCAAGCAACTCAAATACCTTTTCTGCCTTCTCTCTGGTGACATTCACCCAAACCTTGGCCCTTCTCTCTCACACATCTCAACCTCCCAATCCCATCCTCCTCCCACAACTGGTAAACCCCTCCATTTCTCAGCTCTAAATGCTCAGGGCATATGCAACAAAATTCCTAACCTCCATGCCTGGCTTCTCCATAATCAACCCAATATTCTGGCCATCTCAGAAACCTGGCTCAAACCCCATATAAAATACTGTAAACTAACACCATCCAACTATTCCATAATTAGGAAACATAGAATACATAAAAAAGGAGGGGAAGTCGCTCTCCTCTACTCATCATCCCACTTAGTTACCCCTATACCAAACCTATTCCCAAATTTGGTAAGGCAGAACTAATTCCAGCCCTATTTCATATAAACTAATATAAACATATGCATAGTATCATTTTATATCCCTCCTGGTGATAATATCTCAACCCTTGAAGATATTCTCTCCTGGTTTTCTAACAACATCTCTAATGAAACTATAACCCTGGGTGATGTTAATATTAACTAGTCAACAAGTCAATCTCCTACAAACTCCTATAAACTTGTACAACTTCACTCAGCTTATTAACTCAACAACTATGCCTTCCAAGAACTTCCTCACTGGAAGCACCCTGGACTGGATTCTAGTTTCTCATCCACATTACATCTCTGATAGTGGTACTCTGCCTGACCCATCAGGTGACCACATCCCCACTTTTGCCCACCATCTTCCCTCCTCCATACAACTAACTCATACCTACACCTTCACTCAATGTCTAAAAAACTTTAATCCTAGCACACTCTCAAATGCATTAAAAAATGAATTTGGAACCCACTAAAAACTCTTCCCTTAGAAAATGCTGTTACCTACTTTAACTCAACTTTCCTCAGCTTGCTTGACTCCTTTGCCCCTCTGAAAACAAAATGCATAAGAAGCAATCCTGTACCTTGGCTAACCAAAAATGCCTTACTAGCCATGTGATTCTTGGATAAAGCCTGGAAATGCTACTCCAAAAGTAAAACTATCACCACAGTTAATGAATTTAAAAACAAAGTAAAAAAACTTATTATCTCAGACCGCAAAGCCTACTTCTCTACACTCCAAACCAGCCATAACACCAACCCCAAAAAATTCTGGCATGGAATCTCCTCCCTTCTCAACCCTGGCAAAAAAGAAAACCCGTGCCCTGATCCAGATGTTTCTGATTTGGACTTAGCCACCCAAGGTGGGGTGTTAAACTTTTTTGTTAAAAAGTGCTTTCACGAAACTGTGACAGCCCGTTTCACTTTCAGAGAAACAGTCTTTTGGTAGACTGTCCTAGTCAACCCAATGGGTTGGACATTTCACTGAATGCACATTTCACTGAAAGTCAAATTAATGTGTACTTTTCACTGAAAGCTCAATTCACTGAAAACTCAATTCACTGAAACACATTTCACTGAAAATTATATATGGCCTTTTCTCCACTGTAGTGTGACTCTGGAGTTAGTATATATAGTAAGGGGGTTTTTTGTTTAGTCATTTGAGTTTCAGTGAAATGTGCATTCAGTGAATTGACCTAGACCCATATATATATATATATATATATATATATATATATATATATATATATATATATATATGTGTGTGTGTGTGTATTTCATATCTGTTACTCTAAGTGCCATACAAAGTGTCACAGCTCTACTTCTACACCCCCCCCCACACACACACACACATAAACACATGCACAGTTCCAGTCAAACAGGTGCAGCAACAGCTACGGTCACTACTATATGCTGTCTTCAGAAGTCAGTTTACTCAGAAACACATATACACACAGACACAAACATATATACACATATACACACATATATATATATATATATATATATATATATATATATAGATATATAAATATATATATATATATATATATATATATATATGTATATACACACACACACACACACACACACACACACACACACACACACACACACACACACACACACACACACACACACACACACACACACACACACACACACACACACACACACACACACACACACACTCTATAAGTACATTCTAGTGTACAGTCAAACCCAGTATTGATACACATACATACATAAAGAAAGAAGTTTACATATTTTCATTGCACAAGTATGCATCCTTCTCACATGTTTAAAAACATAGTAAAGAACCAGCTTAATCAAGTGGCAACATTAAACTCAATAGATACTAGAATGCAACAACAATTAATTTCAACTGCATGGGATTTTGTGACTAGAGGATATGAAAAGACACAAGTTAATAACATTCAGGAAGACATACTTGTAAATTTTCAAACTGAAGCTACAGCATTTTTTCATATGGGTGATCAAATACATACACAGCAACAAAAAACACAGAAGTTAAGAGGCATGTTAACTTATAACCGCAATACCTCTATGATGAAACATATTATCACTAAATACTCACCAATATTAACAGAAATACAACCATTAAAAAGTTTTATTTCAGAAATACCTGCTTTTGGCTATAAAAGACTGGTCAAATTGAAGAATAAACTGTGTTATAAGGAACAACCACATTATATCACTAATTTCCCAAGTTCGGGAAAAGGCACATATAAATGTTATAAATGCTCCTTTTTTTAAATTTATTGATACAATTAAGTCCTTTAATCATCCAGTTCTCAGTATTGGCTTTTCTAATCAAAGCTTATGACGCTTGTGATACCAAAAACATAATTTATATGGCCAGATGTATATTATGCCCTGCATTTTATATCGGAATGACTAACAGAAAGTTTAAGGAACGGATTTGTAATTGCATATCTGACATTAACAGAAGTGTCTGCATGAACGCACTATATAGACACGATATGGATACTAGTGATGCACATAGCTTGGAGTTCTTAATACTGCAAGTTATAACACCACCACTTTGCGATGGTAACTTAAAACATCTAACAGAAATGGAAGAAATGGACTATATTTTAAGATTCTATGCACAGACTGAACCAGGCTTAAATGATACTTTCTCTTTAAAACCGTTATGTAACCTGCAGCAACAGGTGCACTGACTCTGATGATACTATTCAAGTAATGTTTTTTAGACAAGATATATTAGCCTGAAAAATCCCTAGGGTTAAAGTTTTTTACTAACTAGCACAATTTTTAAAGTATTATTATTAAACATTGTTTTTACAGCCGTGGTTCTGGTATTTCTATATTACTTCTAATATCATAACAAAACAAGCAAAGGAAAATCCAAAGGTGTTACTGATCAGCACTAGGAGCCTAAACAAGAAACTTCATTCTCTACAAGCCCTTCTCACCCTGGAGGACACTGACATATGTGTAGTGACACAGGCATGGTTTAAAACAGCAGAGACCACTCTGGCTGTGCCGAGCTATAATGTCTTCCACACATTACTGCACAGGAGGGTAAAAAGTTGGAGGTGTCACAGTCTTTATCCAGAAGAGACTTGCATCAAGGCTGATAAAGGAACAAGATGCACTAGAGCTTCTCCATGTTCAAATAATCATCAAGAAGGTCCAGTACCATATATTAGCTAGCTATAGAACTCCCTCTAAGACATACAATAGCGACAAAACCTATCTACAGGAAGTAAAATCACTCAGTATTAAACCCTGTACCATTTTCCTAGGTGATCTAAACTATTCAACTAGGGAAACCTACAGCATCCCCTAGAGCACAAGCACAGAGATTCCTGGACTTTGTCAATACAAATGCTCTGGAACAATTAGTCAAAGTACCCACTAAGGGGAATAACTTCTTGGATCTTGCCCTTACTAATTTGAGAGCATCTTGCACCATCCCTTGTGTATCGTCATCACTTGTTGTCTCTGATTATAAAGCAGTCTCCATCAGTATAAAATTGAAACCATAGTACCCTTCCACCCAAAACACCTTTAAACATTTCTCTAAGACTACCTACTCCTAAGTAACACACTGGCAAACTTCAAATCCACACTAGAGCCAGTAAATAACATTGAATACACAGAAATGTATACCATCACACTATACCAGCAGGTAAATAGCTGCATTAATGCAGCTGTACCAGTAGGAACAAGTGCATGGCAAACTTCACAAACAAACCCACATGGTAGAACCATAATAAGAGCGAGCTTTATAATGAAAGGAAATGAAGTTTGACAAAAAGTAAGAAGAGTAATTCTCAGAATGTTACATCCCTTATCAATGACATAAACAAACAACTCAGGAGCTTAATAAAATCCACCAAAGTCAAGTCTGAAGCTAAAATAGCTACCCAAGCCAGAAACAATCACAAGCCAGTTTTAGTTATGTTTGCAATCTCAAAAGCACAACACAGCAATACACTGAGTAGATTGAGAATGAATGTTACCTTCACTGGGGCTGAAGAAATGGGGAACCTATTGGTCAATAAATTTTAGCTCTAGCTTTGCCCCATTTCCCCTCTGTCTGTCCTCAAGATATACCTGAATTTGGCTCACCTACAGCAATCACCAAGACCAAGTCCTAAAAGTGCTATCAAAAGCTAAAAATACTGCATTGTTGGGTCCTGACTATATCCTTGGATGCAATTTAAACAGCATGAAGCATGATTTAGTCACACCCCAACAATATTGTTCAATCTCAGCCTCTATACAGGTTTTGTAGCAAGCAAACGGAGATCAGCTACAGTCATTCTCCTGCATAACAGAGGACCTTCCTTGGACCCAGGCAATTACGGACCCACAAGTCTGACTAGTCTCATATGCAAGGCAATGGAATGACTTATCATTGAACTAATCAATCAGGGCATAGGGAACCTCCAAACAGTGGACCTGTCTCAGTTTGGATTCATCAACGGCAGGTCATGTTTACTCAACCTGGTGGATTTTTTGAAAAGGTCACCAAAGCAATGGATGAAGGCAAAATGGTACACACCACATACCTCAATCTGGTTAAAGCATTTTACACAATTCCCCACTGAGGCATAGCATAAAAGCTAAATTTACTGAGAATAAACCATTATGTAACCCACTGGATTGTTAACTAGCTGACATATTGGACACAAGAAATCAAAATAGGGAAGTTACCTCCACAAAGAAACCAGTTACCAGTGGAGTCCCCCAGGGCTCTGTGCTGTGACCTCTCCTGTTTGGCATTTTCTTTTCTGAACAAAAAAGTCAATTCCAAAAGACTCTGCCTACGTTTGCAAATGACTGCAAGCTAGGAGCACTCACTGAATCCCCAGATGACTTAGCCATCCATCAGGAAGTTTTGTCCCAAATAAATAACTGGTGCCAAAATCATGAACTGAAACTAAATGCCAAAAAAAAAATGCATTACTGTATCCTTTGGAAAGTCATCTACCCCAAGGAACTGTCACACTGACAATATGCTTGCAAGAGTTGACCCTTTTGTTCAGGATTTGGGAACTTATATGGACAGTGATGTAACTTTTGACCAACATGTGTCCATTGTTATAAGAAAGTCTTTCTGTATTGCATAGCTTATAAAGAAAGTAATTGTGTCTACCTCTAGTGATGACATTGACCCCTTTTACTCAGCCCTCATTAGGCCAGTCACTGAATACAATGTCCCCTTTGTTATATATCTGTCTAGACACATTCAACAACTGGAATATCCACAGAGATACCTTACTAAAAGGAAACAAGACCTAAACAACATCTCCCATATGGACCAACTCAAAGTCATGTCACTATAATCAGTATCCTACAGACTGCAAAGAGGTGATCTGTGTCTGGCATACATGCTCCGATCTAATACTGATTGATTTACTGCACATCAGCCAGTCAAATGTCATTAGAAATACTTGGTGAAAGTATCTAAATCTCTTCTACAACATCAACAGAATGGTTTTGAGTGCCAGGTTTATCTCATAGAGGATATCCCTGTTCTGGAGCAAACTCCCCATCCATATAAAACAAAAGTTTGTCACTATCCATATTCAAGCATAATTTGGATCTATGGAAATGAAATGGAAAATTTACCCTAAGACTGCACCCTATACTACTAATAGACAATGGCATCTCCTAAATGCTTAATCCCATGCATGGATGGTTCTCTACTGAAATGTTGGCACTCGAAATGCCAAATGCCAACATGTCAAAAAAAAAAAAAAAAAAAAAAAAACGAAAACACAGAAGAAGGGTGAATCTCAAAGATTACTCTTTTCTATAAAACATCTTTTTGCAATGGGGCAGGCCCCCCATCCCTGAACGTATATATACCAACTCCAGGATTGCCACACCTTGGAGAAAAGACAATATTCAGAGAAATGGCATCTCAGACTTAGTATATATAAGTGCGTTCTTTCAGCCATTCAGTCTCCATATTTTGGGTCTCACTTTAGTGGGTCCCAACATTTCAAATGGTTACCTGCATGGGTCCCCTCAAATTATCTTTGGTATGACCACAGTTAATCTCATTAAGGGATAATATATAATTATTGACCATGGGATGGGTAAGATAAATAAATAACCAAATGGGATAGTTTTTTCAAGCACAAAAAGAGAAACTGGCTAGGCTAAAAATGGCCTGCAGGGTCTTCTATCCTTGTACTCACCTATGAGCCTATTCTAGAGTAGGGTATTGTACCGAACTCCTTAGCCATGTCCAGGTAGGCAGTAGACAATGTTTTCCCCTCATCCATTGTCTTGGCGACCTTCTCAAAGAAGTCCACCACATTATTAGGCATGTCTTCCCTTGACTAAGCCAAACAGGGTTATGTCCAGTGTCTGAAGCTTGCCTATGTCTTTGCTGATCATTTCCATGAAAATTCATTCTATGGCTGTGTATATTACTCAGAATAATAGGTTTGTAGTTTCTGGGGTTGGTTGATAGTCCACCCTTGTAATGTGGGATAACCATTGCAGTCCACCAACCTCATGGTACAAAGTCTGTTTTGAGGCTATATATGTTAAGAGCCTGAATTCAGCATAATGAGCTGGTTCAAATTGGGCAAGTGTTAGCTTCTCTAACACAAAATTAAAGACTCCAAAGAAGAGCCGCTGGTTTTCTGGGAAGGTTTTTAGGCAAAACTTATTTCAAAAACATTTTGACATGAGTTCTGCATTGTAAGATGGGGATCCATGAGCAGACATGCTGAAATCACTGATAAACGAGCCTTGACAAGATAGGCCAATGGATAGCAACTTACATAAATACTGCACAGCCAGAGAAACAACAGTCTGAATGGGTGCTAGTTCTTTTGTTGACACCAACTAGAAAGTCTTTTCCATTTGCTCGTATACTATTTTCTGGTAACAGGCTTTCTTGCCTCCATTAAAACCTGCTGCAAACCTCTGAAAGATGTACTGAGATCCTGACACCCAGGCAGTCATTTGCAGGGGTTTAGGTTGAAATGCATGAAATACCTTGGTCTTCTGCCAATGTTCTTTGGGAAGTTCTTTTAATCTTGAGAAGTACCTTGGAAATCAGTGGAAAAGATGGAAAAGGATACAGGAACATTCCTGTATCCTTTTCCATCTTTTCCACTGATTTCCAAGGTGGAAAACGATACAGGAACATTCCTGCTCATGAAAAATAAAAGGCATCTAACTTCCAGGCCTTTTGGCATGGCGTCCTGGAACAGAATTTTGTCAGTTTATTGGTTAGAAAGGAGGCAAAATGGTCTACCTGATGAATTTCACAAATATGGATCAAATCTTAGAAAGAGCCCCTGATTCAGTTTCCATTCATGAGGGTCTGCCACACAGTTTTGCTGTGATGGAGTGTTACATGCCTGTAAAGTGATAATGTGCTGTAAAGCTATATCCCATGCTAACATGGCTAGTCTGAATAGGGAGTAAGATCTGGTTCTCCCTTGCTTGTTTACTTAAAGAGGTCCCACAACCAAAGATGATTCAGTGAGTGGACAGCAGTTATAAGAGTTAACATTTCTTTTATGTTTATGTGCTTTGGTCTGTTTTTTTTACCCAAAACCTTGCCCTTTTTTGCCCATTGACACACCTCCCCAGCAAGGTCTGATGCATCAATTGTACTGACTGATCTGCAACAGGAAGTGAGAATGGGAAATCTGGATTCTGAGGAATCTGATGTCTCTATCACATCACATTTCATAAATCTCAGAACTGGAATTTGAAAAGTCAATGGGTATTGATGCTGGGACCAAAGAAATTTCAGACATGGTTGTATCTTTCTCGTGTGGAGTCTTGCCAGAAGTATCATGAAAATCATGGAAGCCATGAGACCCAAAATCTTTAGGTCTTCTCGCACAGTGACTGAAGTCTGAGTAGGAAAACCCCAGAAATATGTATACATCTATTTTTCCTATAGAAAAAAAACTCGTTTGCACTGAGGTGTACATCAGGCACCCTAGAAAAACAATCCTGTGAGTGGGGGACAGAAAAGACTTTTAAATGTTCTACTGGAATCCCAGCCTGTGTAGGAAATCTGTGAAACATGGAATAGAATGCTGACAGTTTGAAAAAGAGTCTGCAAATATAAGCAAGTCATCTAAATATGAATAAATGTGGATACCATGAAGCCTTCAGTGGACTGTCACAGAAACTAGCCAATTTGTGAGCAATCTTGGAGCAGTGGATATCCTAAAGGGTAAGGCAGAGAAGTGAAAATATGATTCAGACATACAAAATCTTAAGAAACACATGAAATCTGGAAGAATAGTAATGTGATGATATGCTATGCATCTTTTAAATCTAAAGTTACTTACAAATTCTAATCAGGAAGACATGGTAACAGTTGTAAAGTGAAAGCATTTTGTACCTCAGAATCATCACAAACCAGTTCAGGAATGAAAGATCTGAAATTGGTCTACAAGAATCTTCTTTCTTTGGCACCAGAAATATTCTTAAAACATATATATATATATATGTGTGTGTGTGTGTGTGTGTGTGTGTGTGTGTAACAGTCATCTCCCTGCAATTTCTGCTCTTCTAACTGAAATTCCATGTCAGAAAGAGAAGAAACTGTTTTCTTTTTCTTGTCTAAAGAATCAGAAGGAAAGAAAAAGACTAAGTTCCTTGACAAATCCCAGTAAGTCTACTCTGTTCATAGAAATAAAAAATTGAAAGTTTTTTCTCACCAAATAGTCTCTTGCTGAAAAATGACTGACTCTTAGTAGCCACACTAGTCTCTGCTTCTATATCCCTACCATAACCAAGTGAAGGCCCTTCACCTGCTCCATCCCTTGACACTGACAAAAGTGACTCTCCATTGCTCACCAAGGCATCCCCATCTTTGATAGCTGAAAAAGCTAAGCCAAGTAGTTTGCCTGGAAAAAAGATGAGTGGCCTGAGGAACACCAAGTGGTCACAGCAGGGTCACCCACCAGCAGCTGAGGCAGAATAGAAACAGGCCTGACATCCAAAGTCTTCTTTACAGCTTCCTTCTTTTTGTGTGCAGGAGAAGGTACTACCACAGAGACCAAAGGTTGCCCTATAAGTAAGCTGAGGAAGGGATGTTAAAAGTTGGGAGCAGAATTTGGACAATTCAGTAAAGTGGGAGGCAGAAAACAATTAGTTCTGAGGGACGTAAGCCATTGACACTCCCCACAAGCACAGTCTCCTACTCAAAACACACAAAACTTTCAAATCCGAGTAAAATGTTAGTCAAAAATAAAACTTTTTGTCACAAAAAGGTCACACAAGCATAGGCAGGACAATGCCCTTAGAAATGCAATGACAGTTCAAACCATTCAGTTTCCTAGCTAACAGCATCATTTTGACTGAAAAACATCAGTTAGTGGAATCCTTTTCCCAATGGGGACTTATCTGCCCAGCTGTTGAAGATTGCTAGCTGACGAATAGTTTCACTGGGTCTACTGAAGGAGCACTAGCTCTGAAGCTATTCATGCTCCAGGTGTCCTTTTTGTGGAGCTCTGTTCAAGCTTCTGATAGTTGGAGCACATGGAAGGCAACTTAGCTTTGTGAATCTGGCTGGTCACAGAGGGAAGCACTGTACAGCTTAGGCTACTGCAACATTATCTAAGACTGGACATCATTTACTTTTATTATTTATGCCATATGCATAACAGACACCAGAAGTAAACATCAGGTAGGAGTACAAATGTGCTTTATTTTACTTGGCTTTTGCACAATACACTGAGAATAGGTAACATACATTAAGATTAAAAAAAGATGTTTTCTATTTACAGTAATTTCTATATTAAGTTTATCTTTCCAGTATTTCACCACTAAAGTTTGTTAATAAGAATGTGCTTTTTTCAGATAATACTCCGAACAGTTTTGATATCTTACCCTGCACTATCGTTATGACTTCCTCTTCTCTGGAGTAAAAAAAAAAAAGAAACTCTGCAATAGATCTGCATACATATTATTTTTAAAAGTAAGTCAGCCAACATAAATAGATGTTGAAAAGTTATGGGTTCCTCAGCACTTCTGCAGTAACTTCTGGGAAAATGAGTTCCCAGAAGAACTACCCAGAAAAGGCAAAATTTCAACCGAATAAACAGCTCAAAACACATTTATGCAATTCCACATTGACTAGCATGCATAATTCTGCAAAGAAAAGATAAAAAAGGAAAAAACAACAGCACAATTTTTCAGTAAATGACATGCATGATGATAGGGAAAGATACTTGGTTAATTACTTTAACTGCCAGAAAAATTAATGGTTTGAACCACAGTTCACCAATCTATGTCACAGATGGTCCCCATTAACTCATGTACCACCCAGTAGTAATTAATAACCTGCTTATTGGTTAGATTATGATGAGTAGCACAAGGGGGTCAGCGGATTAGTAGTGGAGAATGCCACTGAGTTCATCTTGGCAGTATGCATCCTTTCAATGCCATGATTAAGTGAACATGCTATATTTCTATCATGCTGTAGCAATTTGGACTTGCTCCTTTCACCACAGCAAACTAAATCACCATTAGCTGCACAGAACATTAAAAAAATGTGCAATCCTTGTCTTAGAATTCCTATCATCTTGTGCATGCTGAGAACAAACAACCTGTGCAATCCTCGTCTTACAATTTCTAACATTTAATGCAAGTTGGGAAACCATACAAATACGGCAAACAGCAGCTGACTGTTTCTGAATCCAACCCTGTATATCTCATGCTATAACTATGGTGGTTTACTGCACATAAGTAAGGTTAAGGCTAAGAGCTGCTAACAGGTCTCATTCTTTAGTCCTGCAAGTGATCCCTCTATCTTCTTTTACATAATGTATCATTAAGGAGGTAACTCAACAACACAGTGTCACTGAGTCACACCAGAAAAGAGGCCGTTCACAAGCAGGTCATAAAAGCCTGCACTGCAGCATGAATATAAGCATTCCAGTAGCTGTTTTATAAGCAAAATAAAAAAGGCATCATATTGTGCATAATCCCATAACTCTTACTTTTTTCTTTTCTCTTTCATTAATTTCCTCTTTTAGTACTTTAAATTTATTTATAAAGGGGATCTGTTTAATATATTGAACAGAATTTCATTTTTGTTTTCCTTTTGAGGACTATTGTTCTTCATGAAATTTGACTACCATAACCACATGCTGACATTTTCTACTTATAAGACATACATATTTTACCTCTTTTTCTTCTCTCTCTACATACTGTATGTATATAGAGAGAGATAAATATTCATATAGAGACAGATAAATATTCATCTATCTGTGTATATCTATCTACATACACGCACACACACACACACACACACACACACACACACACACACACACACACACACACACACACATGGAATTACGTCATCTCAGTGCAAATACAAAGCATCAACAATCAAGTCATCGACCTTAAAACTCAAAATACATAAAAATAAAAAACAGACCCACATAGTTCATATATACCATCTATAAAATTGCACTACAGTGGGGAAAGGGCAAAATACTTAACTCTCTACTTTATACTATAGTCTTCCACGTCCAGCTATCACCATTATTTGAACTTCTGACATTTGGATCTAGAATGCTGGTGGCAAACGCATTTGTTTCTCCGTGGGCCTCCGCTGAAAATTGTCTTTGTTCCAAGTTGGACTTTCCTGGTAAACAAATGTTAAATAAATAAATAAATAGTGAACATTTGATTGAATGACTGTGTGTACACACACACACACACACACACACACACACACACACACACACACACACATGCACAGATATCAGCTTGTTTCTGCATGTGCATGTGTGTGCCTGCTTGACATTTGGCTGAATGAAAAGTCAGTGCATTCAGATGACAGAATGCCCATTTAGTTAAATGACCTTTTGGATGAGAGTGTAGGCTCTCCATGGAGAGTGTTTTTTTCACATAAGAGGTGGTATGGTCTCATAGTCAGTTGGTCTATTATATTCATGCATGTGACAAAAGTGCAGGGCTATGTACTTACTTTGTTAGACAGTATACCTAGCACACTGAACAACAGCCAGGCACATAATGACTCTGTATTTCCTTACTCACTTACATAATTACGTGCTTAAGTAAAGTCACAATATATTGAACATCCCTAAATCAAATCACTACATTGGACAGAAAATAATCAAAGTAACCAAAACAATAAACTAAAACCATGAAAAAAGCAGACCCAAATACCCTACTTTGCTTATTTAAAACACAATATTTCAAAAACCTGATAATTGCAGTAATCATGGACACTACATAAAACTAACTGCACACATACTAACAGCAGTACCAATAAAAAAAGCACACCCTAACATTGGTTGCTGTATACAAGCATGTACAGTGACAATCCAACAACATACAATACACACACTCTACATGCTTCATGTAGTGGACTTTGACCCCTGTAGTCACTTACTTATATATACCAACTCCAAGATCACACAACAGTAATGAAAGAGAATCCAACAAAACTGTTACAGCTGACACAATGCTAGCTGACTATTACATGCAACCAACAATTCTGATTTTGATGGGTTGTGAGAGCTTTGCAACCTGTCGATGAAACAACCTACCAACCAAAGCAACTGCTATCATATGTGTGTATATCTATACATATATACATATCTATATATGGGTCCACTTCTAAATTTCGAGATCCCACAATCTCGTATTTCAATATCCCGAGCCTATAATGTCGAGATTGTGGAATCTCGAAAGTATAAACAAAACAAAACAAAAAAAATGTCAAGTTGTAAAAATATGTTCTTACAGGGGGGCGAGCTCTCCTGCACCCACCACACCACCTGCAACCTAAATATACTAACTCCGAGATCACTGTACAATGAAAAGAATGGTAATGTAGATCGCTATACAGTGCGGAACAGGAACATTACCATTCTGTTCACTGCAGTGCGATCTCAGAGTTAGTATATTTAATTTGCAGGGGGTGTGGGGGGTGGTGCAGGGGGGCTTGCCTCTCCTGTAAAAATATGTTATTAGACGTTGTCATTTTATTTTTTTTTGTTTGTTTTATAATTTTGAGATTCCACAATCTCAACATTATGGGTTCGGGATATTGAAAGTCGAGATTGTGGGATTTCGAAATTTCGCAGTGGACCCCTTTATATATATCTCTGTATCTAAATATATATATATATATATATATATATATATATATATATATATATATGGTTCCCTATCAGAAGCCTGAAATACTATAATCCTGAAAATCAAAATCCTGAAAACTATAGACTGAAAGTTCAAAATCCTGAAAGACCAAAATCCTGAAACTCAAAATCCTGAAAACACAAATAATGCTAATATGTCACTATAAAGACACTAATATCTACCAACTGACCCTGACCCTAACCCTAACCCTAAGGTCCGTCACTATCGCACACTCACCTGACCCACGCCCTAACCCTAACTCACTTAAACCGCCCCTAACCCCAATATTTGTCACTATTGCATACATGCCTAACCTGCGCCCTAACCCTAACTCACTTAAACCGCCCCTAACCCTAACATAAAACCAACCGCACACTTACCTGAACCCAACGCATGACCCAACACAACAGGGCTAACAATAGTAAAGCCACAATGACGTCAGTATGTCCATTTTGTGTTTTCAGGATTTTGAGTTTCAGGATTTTGGTCTTTCAGGATTTTGAACTTTCAGTCTATAGTTTTCAGGATTTTGATTTTCAGGCTTATAGTGTTTCAGGCTTCTGATAGGGAACCATATATATATATATATATATATATATATATATATATATATATATATATATATATATATAAAATATAGGTCTATTGAATATAATCAAAAGACCCAAACACTGACAACATTATACTATGCACGCGTTCAGCAATAACCTCATCACATGCAAAATTAAATCTTACAAAGACTCAGGAAAAACATCATTTTTGCAGGGGCTTAGCAAGCACCCTGCATTCCCCCACTTATTATATACTAACTCTAAAATTGTACAGTATCAAGGAAAAGGCATATTCCTCAGCCCCGAGAATTGTGCAATCACAACTGTGTCACACTTGTTGACCATCTGGTTAGTCAACCAAAACTCCATTTGATTAAATTCATGGCTCCTATATATATATATATATATATATAAATATATATATATATATATATATATATATATATATAAGCCTAGCCATTTCAACCTAATGTAATACTGTAGAGGTACTAGTCAATACCCAGGTTTGCACTTAGTGATGACTGCCCATGTCCAGCAGGGCTGTGGACGCTACCCCTGGTAAAAAACTACAGTGCCCCATCTGGGTTCCTCTTGAACAGTGTCATAGAGGTGTTCTTCTGTTTCACATAAATTGTTAGCCTGTTCCAAACATGTGGCAATCACTGGGAGATAAATCTGAACCTCCAGCATGTCCTATTTAAGTCACAGGCCATATTTAAGTATACCCATTTGATTTACAGATATGCAGTAAGTTCATTAGGTTTAGGTCTTGGGTTGCTCTGTAGGCCAGGCATAAGTCTCCCCTAAGAAGTCTATACGATATGTAGTATAGTGACAGGGATTTTAGTCTGTCCGTGTAAGGCACATGCTGGAAGCCCCTGATCTTCTTTGTTAGAAACCTCTGAGGTCTCTCTAATAACTGTAGATGCTTAATATGGTAGATACCAAATGGGGTGTTAAACTCAATTAGGGCCTGGATAAGTGCTGAGTATAGGGGGGGGGGTTATAACTTCTTTTGCTCTCAAGGCGATGCCCTTACTAATCAAGTGAGCTATGTGTAAAGCTTTCCTTACACAGGTAGACAAGTGGAGGTCGAAGTTAAGGTAGTGGTCAATCTGTGATCCCAGGTCCCTTACTATTTCATGGGTACTTACAATATTGTTAGTGATTTGATAGTTGAAGGGACATTGTGCTGAAGGGAATTATGACTAATTTATGTGCATTTAGTTTGAGACCATAACTAATACACCAGTCGTTGATCTGTAGGAGACCATCCTGGAGTATACAGACCTCATTTGGGGATTCAATGATTGCACCTAGTTTCCAGTCATCTGCAAACTTGGCCAGCCACAACACTTTAATTTTGACTTGAACTTGAACTTCTGAGAAGTATATACCAAACAGCAGGGGGCCCAGCACTGATGCCTACAATACCCAATGGTAGGATGTCTGCTGGTTGATGTGGAGTCACCCACTTTGACAGCGTGTGTCTGATCTGTGAGCCAGTTGGCATCCCATCTTACAACAAAGGGGTTTACATTTAGTTTTCTATGTTTATTGGTAATGCCTGAATGTGGGATTGTGTCAAAAGCCTTTGCCAAGTTTAGGTATGCTGTGTGCATAAATTTGCCTGCATCAATGGCCTTGATGACACATTCAAAGAAGTCCACCAGATTTAACAGGCAAGATCTGCCCTTCACGAAGCCAAATTGGATAGGGTTCAGGGTTTGGAAGTCACCTATGTCTTTATTTATGAGGTCCATAATGATGCATTCCATGGCCTTACAGATGAGTTTGGCCAGGTTTATGGGTCTGTAATTCCCTGGGTCTGTTGCAAGGCCACCTTTGTGGGGGGAATAACTGTAGCCATTCTCCATTCTGCAGGAACAAACCCTGTGGTTAGGCTAGGACTGAAAAGAGTACTTAGTCATGATGCTAGTTCAGGTTTTAGCCTGTTTAGAAGACAGCCTGGGATGTCATGTGGTCTCATACAGGCGATGTTCTTTGCCTTGGACAGGACTTTTAGGACCTACTCTTCAGATATGTAAGGTGAGGGAAAGTTTGTGAGAGGGTGCATTTTAAGTTTGGAGGGCATAAGGGAGTGAAATTTTCATCAAACCTATCTGCTAGCAGGTTTGCTATTTCTGTGGGGTTAGTGTGTGTGATACCGTTGGCCACCAGTTCTACACATGCTTGGGTCCTGCCGTTTAGGTGACGTACATAGCTGTAAAAGCCCTGATGGTTATCTTCAGCAGTACTTGCTAGGTTTCTCTCAAAGGAGCTCTTGGACAATTTGACAAGTTGTCTTATTTGCCTGTTAAGACTGAGGAGGGTGCTTTTCTATTGTTGGGTCCCTGTCTTTTTTTTCTTGGACAGCAACTTTTTGCATTTATTGTAGAGTTTGTTGATGCTGGAAGTCCAACATGAAAAGTGGATGCTCTGTCCTTCAGCTGGAAAACCCTATCAGTCTATGCCTTCCCCCCTCTGCCTCTGCTCTCCAAAGTACAACTAAAAATAAAACAGGACAAACCAAGGATGATTTTGATTGCTCCAGACTGGTCACACCAACACTGGTACCCCCTGCTGCGCAGTGTGTCGCAGTTATCTCCATGGCACCTGCCTCAGACTCCTTCCCTGCTGTCTCAGCAGGAGAAACAGGTTCTGCACCCTCAGCTTCTAACACTGAACCATGCAGCCTGGCTAATTGCTTAATATCTCCTTTACAATCCCTCAGCAAACCTGTGACAGATATCATTTCAGAGGCAAGAAGGCCTAGTACTAGAAAATCTTATGCTGAAAAATGGAAAAGATTTTGTGCCTGGAAACAATCTCAAGGGATAAGCACAGCAGCACCAAATTTACCTCAGATTTTACAATACTTAACTGAGATGCTTCACAAGGGCCCGTCTTTTTCCTCCATTAAAATCTACGCCTCAGCCATTTTAGTTCATTATAATACAGAACCTCCCCTCTTCTCTCATCCACTGCTCAAGCAGTTCCTCAGAGGGGCCAAAAATTTGAGACCACCCAGGAGAGCTCCAACCCCAGCCTGGGACCTTAACTTTGTCTTGGAGAAACTCACTCTTTCTCCTTTCAAGCCAGCTGCTACTACAGACTTAAAATTTCTTTCTTGGAAAACAGCTTTCCTTTTAGCAATCACTTCAGCTAGAAGGGAATCTGAATTACAGACCCTTATGACAGTAGAGCCGTTCACCATCTTTCATGCGGACAGGGTGTCCCTCAGAACCAATCCATCCTTCATGCCCAAGGTGGTATCCAGTGTGGCTCTTAATCAGTCCAATCCTTTGCCAACCTTCTTTCCCAAACCACAGAATAAAGGGGAACGGATACTGCATTCCTTAGATGTGCACAGACAACTAAGATTCTACTTGGACAGGACTAAATCTCAAAGGAAATCTGAACAACTGCTGGTGGCATTTGTTGCAGGGGCAGAGGGGAGGGCTATTTCAAAGCAAACCATTTCTAAATGGATAAGCCATTGCATTAATTTCTGCTATAAGCACCATGGAAAACCTATCCCCCAGGGGATCAGACCTCACTCCACCAGGGTCGCATCTACCTCCACAGCCTTTCTCAGAGGCGTCCCTACCAGGGACATCCTAGAATCTGCTACCTGGAGTTCTGTACATACTTTCACCAAGCATTATCATTTGCCAATTTTCTCTAAATCCAGAGCTGGCTTTGCCACCGCAGTCTTGCAGGGCCTTATAGCTGGCCCTAATTCTATCTAAATTCCTCCTCCCAACCATAGCTTTGGGAATCTACCCAAATGTAATGACTGCAACAGTGAAATATGAAGAACATAGTACAGTTGTGTACACTTACCATAAATGTAGATGTTCGAGTGTATTCACAGTTGCAGCCCTGGTCACCCTCCCTCCAGCCCCCTAACTTCTTCTGGCTATACCTCTACTTTCCTTTACTATGCTTAAAAGCCTTTTTGGTGTATTTGCTTTTTAGTTGGAGGTATATCTTTGTACTTTTATATTTAATTGCTTCCCATTAGGGGGTTACCAGACATCTGGGGCAAGAAAAACTGATGTAATGGCTGCATGTTTTATACCCCTGATGACCTGACATCATAGAAGAAGGGACAGCAACCAACGCAGGATCCAAGACTTTGTTAATCAGGCTGACTGAGGGCTACCTGCAAGCAGATAACCCAAATGTAATGACTGCAACAGTGAATACACTTGAACATCTACATTTATGGTAAGTGTACACAACTGTACTTTCTAAAAACTACAAGTAGGTTCCTGGTACGTACACAATGCTGGAACCATATTGTAGGGAGAAAAGAAACGATTGAGTTAAACTGTATGAGTGGGTGGAGTTATCCATTAAGCAATAGCATTTTGGAAGGTTAGCTGACAACCGTGCCCAGTTTGCAAACATAAGCAAACTTAACTACAGGCATGAAACTTTAGATTAGATATCAAGAAGGATAATGTCAAGAACATTTTATATTCAAAGAAGATCCGCCAGATAATGGTATACTGCTACTGGAGTACTTGATTTTTGTTACAAGGCTAACAAATAGGCCATAGGGTATGTGATCTTGGGGGAAAGGATGAGTCAATTGAATGTCCTGAGGAGGCTCAATTGTTTGTGAGTCACTGGAATAACAACAGGCCAAAGCAAATATATATATATATATATATATATATATATATATATATATATATATATATATAGACCGGGAGAGAGAAAACCTAATTAGAGTGAAGAAAGTCATCAGCTTTACGTAGCATCATCAAGCAGTATCTACCAATGCCAACTGAATGCACCTAGTGTGAAGAAAATCTTTATGCCATTTCAGTGGCAGATTAAGTACACCTTGGGCCTAGGTTAATTTCAGTCCATGGGCCCCCTGCCCTCCCTTCTCCAACACACACACACACACACACATTAACATGTTGGTTATTACTTAGTGACCGCAATCTGCAATGATTTTCCAGAAACCACAACAGACCGAACATATAAGACAAAATGAGGGAAATTCTGCAAAATTAGGGACAGATGAGTGGCATGGTTATAGCACAGAGGATTACAGCTATAAGTTATTATGAAAACTACTTTCTTGCCTTCATGTATTCTAAGGTTTGATTCCCTAAGCCTCCATTTGCCAACTGTATGACTCTGAGCCGTTTATACACAGTAACACATGACGTCTACCAGTAATAATAGGAGCAGTTGGCCAATAAGTAAAATGGAGATGGGATGCAGATGGTGTGGCTATGGTTCTGCTGCTTCTTCTTAGTCCATTTCACTTCAGTTCTGGATGAGAGAAACTTTTCTGAGCAGCTAAGCTGTCCCTCTCCATGTGCTGTTTTTATTTATTTGTTTTATTTGTTGTCCAGTAACAAGCTGACAAACTGGCAGTATCTTGCATTTTTTTAATGTGTTAAATATCAAGGCAAGTGGAAATTAAAGATCATTGTTTTTAGTATGAATTTGGAATGGTGTACACTTTTTCAAACAAACCATCATAATTCAGGGGCAAAGCTCCCAACCTTTCATCCAAAAATGTGGAATACCATCTCTCTTAATGTGCTACAACTGGCCAAAGTTGATACTAATCTGCTGCAACTTCTGTACAGTGGACTACCTCAGCTGGATCACAAATGTGGCGATAGGCAGGCTAAAGGACCCCCACCCCCATATCCATACCAATATCCCATTACTTGGAGGTCTCTCTTCAATTACCATAAATCACTGTTCAAACTTGTGCTTACTATGTTCTTCTTTAATTTTTGTTATGATCACAGAGATTTGGAGTTAATTTAAAACTTAAGTTCATAGATTCATATGTAAAAATGAGGCTAGCTGCACTTGTGGGCCATTTTAAGCCTAGCCGATTTCCCTTTTTGTCGTCAAAATTACTTATTCCATTTAGTTGTAGATTGAACTCACCCATTGCATGGTCGATAATTATATATTACCCCTAATGAGAATAACTGGGATCATATCATAGATTATTTGAGGGGGACCCTTGTATGGGATAAAGCATTTAGGAGCTGTCTTTGTCCATTAGTAGTACTGGGGCAGTCCTGGGGCAAATTTTGTGTTCCCTATTCGCAGATCTAAGCTGTCATGAATAAGGAAGGGGACAAAGTTTGTTTTGTGTGTATGGGGAGTCTGTCTTAGAGCAACAGTATCCTCTGTGAGATATACTTGTCCTTCCAAAGCATTCTGTTAATGTTACAGACGAGGTTTAGATCCCTATACTATGTATTTATGATGCCACTCAACTTCCTGATGTGCAGTAAATCTATCAGTAATGGATCCTTGTATACCAGACACAGGTCACCTCTTAGCAGTTTGTAGAATACCGAGCATAATGACATGGTTTTGTGTCAGTCCCTGTAGGACATGTTGTTTACTCCTTGTATCCTTTTAGTAAAGCACCTCTGTGGCCTTTCCAGTTGTTTCATGTGTCTGGACAGATATATGCCAAAGGTGCATTATATTCAATGACTGGCCTAATGACAACTAAGCAAAAAGGGAACAATGACATCCTTAGATCTAGACACAATATCTGTGTTTATAAGCTCTACATCAAAAACACTGAGACCCCTTTGTTACTCAAAACAAAACACTCTCACACTGAACACAGAATTGGAATGAGCAACAGCAATATATCTTCCCTTAAACTCACATTTATTGAAAAAAAATCATCTTGTACTCAATACATTTGGTAGAATGGGTCACATAATCCCTATTGAAGCTATAGGAAATTGCATCTGGCCTTATTTATTTCAATTTATTTTGTTTACTTATTCTATTTTATTTCCATTTGTTGAGTGGAATAGTCTGTCTGAACTATTTGCCCCTTTTCAGTAAATTCTAGGGGGAAAATTCCACATGTTAAGCCTATGTAGAACTTAAAGTGAACAAAAGCAAATAAAAGGATAAACTTGTATACACTACCACAAAAGGACAATTTAACAACAACTACAATTAGAAATAAATGAAGTATTGTATAAATATTGGCATGAAATACATTGAGTATAACAGTTAGTTAATGCAGATTTTTGTTCTGAAAGTTGAGTCTTAATAGGACCAAGTATTTAATGAATAACTTTTTGTTATTGTAGATATGGTAACTTCATCAGATGTTGTTGTGTCTTTCGGCTTTTCCCGGTTAGGGGTTGCCACAGCGGAACTCCGGTCTGCTAATGATTGCTAGTTGATTTTTACGTGCCGAGTTGCCAGCCCTGATGCACAACCTTCAATGAAGGTACACCCATTCATGCATATCTCCATGCAGAAGACGCTCTAGCTGAGAATCGAACCGGACAGCATCTTACTGTGAGGTGACAACGCTACCGCAGGTCACATTTGAAATTTTTTTAAACCACATTTAAATACAGTCTTTAAAACATCATATGGCCTCATTAAGCCAACCAGAACAGTGCACTTAAAAAAAAATCAGAATGCAGAACACAAAATTAAAGGGATACAAGCCTCAAAACATTACTGTCAAATGCTGTAGTGTAATTAAATGAAACTTTAAATCTTAAAAATAATCACTACACTAATTTTAACTCCAATCATTTAAAACAGTTTTAACCAGTTTAACAACTATTTGTCAACAACAGTGAATTTGTAAGCTATAAATATGACTATGCTAGGATTTTTTTCTAGCATAGACCAACTTATTGAATGGTTCAAAAGCAACAAGACTAAAAAACTAAAACGTGATAGAGCAGCATACGACAATGGTACAGCTTATCCTCGTCCGTCGCCATCAAAAGTTTGGTTGCTAAATGGACAAAGGACTTAGTCCTACAATAACTTTTATCATGACAGTCCTAGTAACAATTCAATTGATGATACCCCTGGTACTGACATGCCAAGGCATAATGAACACATTCTCAATTTGAACAATAATGCCAACAATGTCCCATTGAATACTGACAATAACAACAAAAAACAAAATTTTCAATATGGGAATCAGATGGGGAATGGTTTAAAACAGAACAAGTTCCAGAGATCGAGGAGCAGACAGCGCAACAACAAGCGCAAACATTAGATGTTGACCCTAATAGAACTCTGAATATAATAACTAATTCAACTGGTGACTTTAATGTTTTCAATTATACATCTATAGAAATCAACCCAGTACTAGTTGATTTGTTGTCGATGGGCAATACATTTGTCCCTAGTAGACATGTTAACTTGGCTAGCACAATTATTGACTTGAAATGTTTTGTCAGAAAACTTAATCTAACTGTGTTACTAGGTAAGATACATGAGGGTGATGACAAAAAATTTAGAGTTCCCAGTGTTTTCAACCTCTCACTTCATCCAGTATTAAATTTATTTAAAAATATTTGTGAGTTAGATTTAAGGCACATGCTACATTTTAACAACAGGGTTAAGTAAAATAATAAAAGGAGTAATATCTCCCATGCGGTGACACAAGCCATTCAAGAACTGAGGTCACTGAATGTCAGGGTGTGCAAGCCCGATAAGGGAGGGGGGCTTGATTACAACAATTGAATGTACATACTGTTGGAAAGTGATGCTTATACTTGTACCTCCCTTAATGAGGTTAACATAGCTTATAACCGTATTAAAGGTTACCTTAATGACCTCTTTATTGAGGCAAAAATTGACACTGATACTTATAACTATATAGTAGTTTCCTTTCCAAAGACGTCTGTTATGTTTGATATACCCAAAGTACACAAAAACCTTCAAAACCCACCCCTGACACCTCTTATTGATAGCAGAGGGTCAATTACTTACCCTAGTGCGAAGGTTATTGACCATATTTTGCAAAAATACCTTAAATCTGAGCCTCAAGTGTGTAAGGATTCTTGGACATTTTTGGATAACATGAATAAATTAGAATTCAGTGCAGATAACTACTTTCTAACAATTGATGTCAGGGATCTTTACAATTCTATTCCACATGAAACAGGTATTGAATGGGTGAGTCTACTGCTGAAATATAAAGGTGCACATGTACAAGAAATTCAATTGGTAGAAGAACTTCTAGACATCATTCTCACCAATAATTATTTTATGTTTGATCAAAAATTTTATTTACAAAAGGCAAGCGTGGCTATGGGTTCACCATGTGGGGCCAGTTTTGTTAATTTAGTAATGGCTTATTGGGAGAGAGAGTTTATTTATACGAGCTTACCACACATGGCTAAAATTGTGTACTATACTCGATTTTTGGATGACATCTTTATAGCCTTCTGTGGTGACTATACAGATGCAAAAGCACTCGTTGATTACTTAAATAGTACAATGGAGTTTTTTGAGTTTACTTTTAACTTTAACAGTCTGTCGATTGACTACTTAGATGTCAAGTTAATCAAGGATGTCATTAACTCTAGGCTGGTTTCTAATATTTTTAGGAAAAAGACTTACTGTAACTCTTTTTTACACTTCTCAAGTGATCACCCTTTCTCACAGAAGCACTCTATTGTTAAGGGCCAACTTATAAGAGCAGCTAGAATGGTATCATTTGAGTCTGATTTTTCAGCTGAATGTGTATGTTTGAGCGGTATGTTTTTGAAACATGGCTATTCGGTTGAGCTAATAAATGCTTTAGTTGAGGAAGTTCGATATAAAAGGGTCAATGGAATCATCACTCCTGTCTTATACAAAGGTGTTCAGTATTTAGAGACGTATTGAATTTGATTATACAACCAACACACTATCTGGACAATACAATACCACCTGAACCACGGACATCATTTAACTATAAGAGCAGTTTTATTACCACTTACAATTTGGATAGTCCCTTAGTTACTCATATCATTTTTAAAAATTGGGAACCAATAATAAATGACAAACTCTTGGTAGAAAAATTGGGGACTTCACCAAACATAGTATTCAGGAGAGGTAGCAACCTTAAAAACTTGCTAGAATGTAATCACCACAAACAAATGGACAGGAAAGCCAGTATATTACCTTGTGGTATGTGTAGATTTTGTAAATTGATTGAGATAGGAAGGATGTTCATAGTGAATAATAAGACGTACTACCTTAACCTTAAACTAACATGTAACTCAAGATTTGTAGTGTACCTAGCTAAGAGTAAATCATGTACATCGTTCTACGTAGGCAAAACCGAACGTAGACTACATGACAGAATATACGAGCACATGTACACTACTGATAGGAAAAAGATGGATAATGCCCTGGCTAGACACTCTCAGATGTATGAAGGGCACACTTTTTCTTTTAAAGCAATCGATCAAGTACAAGTGGATGTAAGAGGAGGTCCAGTTTCATTACAACTTGAAGAGTTAGAATTATATTGGCAGTTAGTATTGAATGCCTTTAGTAACCCCGGACTAAACGAGGCATGTAACATTTTGTGCCTGTTAAAATGTAAAAGTTTGAGGAGGTAAAATTAGTTTTAAACATCTAAAAAGAGTGAAAAATGACAGTCACCGTTGATGAACTAGCTAGCCGCATGTATAATTTTGTTGTTGACAAATAGTTGTTAAACTGGTTAAAACTGTTTTAAATGATTGGAGTTAAAATTAGTGTAGTGATTATTTTTAAGATTTAAAGTTTCATTTAATTACGCTTCAGCATTTGACAGTAATGTTTTGAGGCTTGTATCCCTTTAATTTTGTGTTCTGCATTGTGATTTTTTTCAAGTGCACTGTTCTGGTTGGCTTAATGAGGTCATATGATGTTTTAAAGACTGTATTTAAATGTGCTTTAAAAAAATTTCAAATGTTATCTGATGAAGTTACTTTATCTACAATAATGAAAAGCGCTTCATTAACTGCTTGGTTTTATTATTGGGCTTTGTCTGTGCCTGTTTCCACTGTGCCATTACAGAATTTTGGTTTGCTTTTTAACTTTTATTTTGTTTGAGTCTTAATAGGAGACAGAAATTCAGTTTAAAAGATGCACAGCTCAAGAGTCCTATATTGTGAAATGAATATATTTAATTTTCCCCAATGGAGACAGACACTGACACTCATCATTACTTTTGATGTACTACATCACACATTCATCAAAGCATCATTTCATCAGAATGCAAAAGACTGCACAAGTACACCTAAAGGTGCTACAAGGATATTTTTGAGATCATTAATTCCTGATACATGTTCCTTAACACACACACCTGTAGAAAAGCATTTACATGAGTTGGGTCTGCCCTCCCCACAACCCACAAGGTGAACATTTTGCCCCCCATATCCCCTTACTTATGTTAACTCTAAGACTGCATGACCACATTGAAAGGAAATGTACCACCACTGTGCTATAATCAATATCTCTTCAACTCATCAATGGAGTGCATGTGATAGTCTGTATGTAAACCCTTTAAACTCATATGCATTTATCTCATCAATTCTGGCAAACAGACTGATCCTATGTGCAACTGATATGCTCAGCAAATTAGAAACATATGTTCCCAAGTGACATAAATCCAGAACTTAAATTGTGACTAGGAATTTTCCTTTGCATGTATTTCTGCTGCCTGGGATTGGGCATCCATGTCACTACCTAAGGAGAATGGTCTGGAATGTTTTGGTATATATCAAATGACATCACTGTTATAACTGTGTCCTTATCTATTTCAAACTTTACTGTTGCGCTATTCACTGTAAGTTTTATATACTGCAGTTCCTAAAGATCTGAGTGTTTTGTGATTAAGCCTAATAAGAAAGGTCTGTCTTCCTCTATCTCAGATGTCAATTTGCAAACAAATGCAAAATATCTCATGTTGTTACATCTTGACACTTATTATTATTTGGATGTAGCTCACAGTCACCATGTGCACAAATGTAAAGACAACAAATTCAAGACCACACTTTATTTAATACGTGCGCCTCAGCAGCTTAGGGAGTGTTCATCAGAAAAATTAGAAAGAGTTGACCTATCAACCTTTTAAAACTTTAGCATCTTGTGGGCTGAATGTGCAGCATGACTTTTTAAAGGAAAATATATGAAGAAAGCTGAATCACTAATACACGTACTACATTTGAAAAGCTTACCTAAAAACATTTAATCTGATTCTTCAGTTTCACAGTACTTCCTATCATCTAGCAGCATGCACACTTCAAATTCTCAATCAGCCATTATTTAAAGCTGTTACTTATTTATAACTTGTTACTTCCTCCCTATAATTATCTAGACATCGCACAAGACTGCAGTTCAGAAAGTAACCTAATATTATTTAATTTTTTTCATGTTGTGTTAGTTGGCAAAAACAGCAGGTGAGACCTTAAGCAGTACAATGCTTCCTGCTAAAGATGTTCATAGGAAATTAAGCAAAGAAGAAAAATGTCATTTTACAGCATCTTTTTTAATGAAAACTTAAATGTGTAATATCTCTAAGTGGCTACAAATGCTAAGATGTTCAACACATATGTACAGATTAATATTTTTGTCTTATCTGGCAACTAAAGGAAACCATGAAGTGTTTTTTGATAGCAGGATGTTCTTATAAATTGGTCCAGAATGGTCCAGAAAAATCTCTTTAGCTAGCAGATCTAGGAGATTCTCTCTCTGATGCCATAACTGTGGGAGGAATAAAGATGCCTTGTTAAAGTTTCGCATGTAGTTTAATCAGTTATCTGGGTTGACGGATGAGTACTCTTGTTAGCCAAGTGATTTTGGAGAATCAAAATGTGTAAAACCCCACAACCTTACAAAAACTTTTTCTGTAAACAGACAGGATGTACAAATTCAAGAAGGAAGGTACTCCAGCCAAAACACACACACACACACACACACACACACACACACACACACACACACACACACACACACACACACACACACTACAGAACAAAGTGCTATGAGGCAGCAATGTTAACTCCTGTTTGACTGTGCCACCCAAAGCAATGTTCTTTTTCACTTGTTTTGGTTTGTCATCCAGTTGTAGCAATGAATGCTATAAAAGGTAACTGTTTTCCTTATGAAATTTCTTACAGGTTAAGTTAAATTTTATACGTTCATAGGTAGGTACTAGGCTATCTGCCCAAGGGCATTTATAAGCCTAGCCAGAATGTGTTGGCTTTCGCCTCCCTTTTAGATTAGTTTCCTGAACCTCTGTCCAGCAGGGCCATTGAAGTGATCCCAGGAGTAAATCTACGATTTCCCATCCACTTGTCAAGATTTCTCTTCAAGAGAGTCAGTGAGGGGCTTTGCCTAACATAGATTGGGATTCTATTCCAGAGCGAGATAAGTCTCTGGGACAGGAATCTATCCCTCCAGCATGTCCTATGTATTGTTGTGCTGAGGTTTAAATCCCTATAGTGTGTGGCTCTAAGAGATTTGGTTTTCTTGAGGTGGAGCATGTCCATTAATTCCGGGTTAGACATGGCCTTGTACGTCAGGCAGACTGGGCTAGACTAGCTTAGAAAAGGCTGGAAACAAGAATATTTTTTTTTCTTTTTTTTTTTTTCAGAAATATAGTAACTTACTGTAAAAACACTTTAAATGCTCAAAAAAGGCTAGCACGCTTGAGTGTGTAGCCTACAACAGTTAAACAGATACTTAGAACACAAAAAACGACTAAAAAATGACTTTACAAGTGCAATCAGGTAAATAAGTACAATATTCAGCAAAATATCAGCTTTTTAGAGCTAAAAATGCTAGAGGATCACATTTTAGGTGAAATTAGCAGTCAACAGAAAAAATGCAGAGAAAAGGTACTTAATCAATCCAAAGTCACTCTTTTGTCACTCTGCTGCCTGTAGGACTCTGCAGGACACCACGAGGAGCTTTGCTGAGTTCTATACAAGCGCAAAACCGCGGAAATGCATGTTTTAAAGCAGGGAGATGAAAGAGATAGAAATTAGCCCAAAATGGCCAATAAACTACTAGTTGCTGGGCTGAGACCACTCCTCCAGGGACAGATAGGCTGCTCAAAGCTCCCCACTCTCACTGGTAAACAGAGAAACTTCCTTCTATCCAAGTAAAGTATGGGCAACACAGGAACTTGTACCACAGCCCTGAATTCAGCAGAACCTGAAAACTGGGCTAGACTAGCTTAGAAAAGGCAAAAAACAAGAATATTTTTTTGTTTTTTTTCTTTTTTTTTCAGAAATACAGTAACTTACTCTAAAAACACTTTAAATGCTCAGAAAAAGGCTAGCACACGAGTGTGTAGCCTACAACAATTAAACAGATGCTTAGAACACAAAAAACAACTAAAAAATGACTTTACAAGTGCAATCAGGTAAATAAGTACAATATTTAGCAAAAAATCGGCTTTTTAGAGTACAAAAACACGAAAGGGATCATGTTTTAGGTGAAATTAGCAGTCAACAGAAAAAAAATGCAGAGAAAAGGTACTTAATCAATCCAAAGTCACCCTTTTGTCACTCTGCTGCTTGCAGGACAGCGCAGGACACCACGAGGAGCTTTGCTGAGTTGTCTACAAGTGCAAAACTGCACAAATGCGGGTTTTAAAGCAGGGAGATGAAAGAGATAGAAATTAGCCCAAAATGGCCAATAAACTACTAGTTGCTGGGCTGAGACCACTTCTCCAGGAACAGATAGGCTGCTCAAAGCTCCCCACTCTCACTGGTGAACAGAGAAACTTCCTTCTATCCAAGTAAGGTATGGGCAACACAAGAACTCGTACCACAGCCCTGAATTCAGCACAACCTGAAAACTGGGCTAGACTAGCTTAGAAAAGGCGGGAAACAAGAATATTTTTTTTTCTTTTTTTTTTTTCAGAAATACAGTAACTTGCTCTAAAAACACTTTAAATTCTCAGAAAAGGCTAGCGCACTTGAGTGTGTAGACTACAACAGTTAGATGCTTAGAACACAAAAACAACTAAAAAACTACTTTATAAGTGCAATCAGGTAAATAAGTACAATATTCAGCAAAAATCGGCTTTTTAGAGCACAAAAATGCTAGAGGATCGCGTTTTAGGCAAAATTAGCAATCAACAGAAAAAAATGCAGAGAAAAGGTACTTAATCAATCCAAAGTCACTCTTTTGTTACTCTGCTGCTTGCAGAACTCTGCAGGACACCACTAGGAGCTTTGCTGAGTTGTATACAAGCACAAAACCGTGCAAATGCGGTTTTTAAAGCAGGGAGATGAAAGAGATAGAAATTAGCCCAAAATGACCAATAAACTACTAGTTGCTGGGCTGAGACCACTCCTCCAGGGATATATAGGCTGCTCAAAGCTCTACACTCTCAATGGTGAACAGAGAAACGTCCTTCTATCCAAGTAAGGTATGGGCAACACAGGAACTTGTACTACAGCCCTGAATTCAGCAGAACCTGAAAACTGGGCTAGACTAACTTAGAAAAGGCGGGAAACAAGAATATTTTTTTTGTTTTTTTTTATTTTTTATTTTCAGGAATACAGTAACTTACTCTAAAAATAATTTAAATGCTCAGAAAAGGCTAGCACACTTGAGTGTCTAGCCTACAACAGTTAAACAGATACTTAGAACACAAAAAATGACTAAAAAAATGACTTTACAAGTGCAATCAGGTAAATAAGTACAATATTCAGCAAAAAAATCGGCTTTTTAGAGCACAAAAACGCTAGAGGATTGCGTTTTAGGCAAAATTAGCAGTCAACAGAAAAAATGCAGAGAAAAGGTACTTAATCAATCCAAAGTCACTCTTTTGTCACTCTGCTGCTTGTAGCACTCTGCAGGACACCACGAGGAGCTTTGCTGAGTTGTATTTATGTTTTTAATACTAGCTTGCATATATCAAAACTATTTTTTTGGTTACTCAGTTTTACTACTGCTGGCAACCATGTTGAAGTTATACCTTAAGGAAAAGTTCTGAATTATCCAAAACTCTTCATCATACCTCTTAGCGCAGGAAATCTGCACAAAGCCTAAAATAATGGAGGGATAAAAGCCCAAAAATAGAGACAGATTTTAAATATTGCTCTTATAAACTTAGACAGTTGGTAGAATAACAAGATTTGTGACAACATGCATTTTCTGAAGGATATAAAGTCTTAAACTCAAATGTAGATTATTAGCGGCTTCAATTCTTAATGATTTGCCAGAAAACCACAAATGTTATGAGGAGCGGACCATAAATATGAGGCAAAAATCTGTTACTTAAGAAACAAAAACAAAACATGCATTTGATGGTTTAGTTGTTTCTACTGAAATGTGGAAAGTTATGACAGCAGCTACTCAGCTGTTAGTCTTCATAATTCACAGTATTCAGGAATATCCAGGTATTTGCATGTGTACTTTACATCAGAGACCCTGTCTATGCAGCAGTTTAAGTAGGGAAGGCCAGATGCAGCTAACAGCTTTTTCTCAGAGAATATGATCAAAGCCTGTAGGAAGAAAAAAGGAAGTGGTGTATGTCTAGTAACTAATTAACTCTTAGGACTACAGTAACTGCAGTTTAATGAAAACTGAAATACTTTCAAGAGCATTTCCGCAACAAAGCCTTAAAATCTGATCACCTACCATTGCAAAAGTCAGGGCTATAACTATTTGAACACACTTGTGACTTTTAGCTGTGTGGATGTCCTTGGTGTTATTCCTAAAATGACAATGTGTATTTTATTATTTATGTAAGTGAACCAAACTATATTTCATCTTGCACTGATTTGGACAATTCGTTATTTTATTTTTCTAAGTTTAAACAAACATTATCCTACATTATTTGTTCAGAATCAAGATAATTTTTTTGTTCTGTTGTGAAGATAAATTCATAATTTCATCATTATTTTGATGTTGTTAATGAAGTTTAAACATGTACTTTCATGTAAACTACACATGCAAGGGTACTAGTTTCATGAATACTTTTTAACTTAGTGGTACTAAAGGGAGAACCAAAGATATAACACAGAAGATATGCTGAAGCAACATGCCAGCAAAAACAAGTTATGAAAAAAATATTTCATTAATTAAAGCCCTGCAGCCACAGCAGGATAAAACCATTAGGAAATTATGGGAACTTATTTGGGGTACAAAAATGTCACATTCAGAATGACGTGGATGAGCTGTAACTGAATTAAGTTAATGCACCTTCCCAACTGCTAAATATGAGGTCAAGGTGACACTGTTGTTGTCCATTCATTTACTTCTGATAGAAGAAGTGACATGGCACTACCTCTCTGAATTAGACCACGATGAACATATGGTCTGGCACATGTAAAATGGTCTGACAGAATACTGAAATTCTACTTTGGTTTACTGCATACAGAAGAATTAACCTATGACTGCTTCAGCTTACTAAAACACAATAAAAATGTGATTTCACTGTGTAAAATGGACTGAATATATACACCATGACAGAAGTTCACAATTTCTTGACAGAACAATTCTACAGCCTGTACTGACCCATGTGGTCCAATGTATTATGCCCAAAAGAAGAAAGTACATTAGCTGCATGGCCTATGTTGATGTTTTGTTATGGCTTCAGTGACAAAGTTCATCAATAAGGTAATATCTCTGGTCTTTTTCATCACCTGATCAACTATAACATTTTTAACTTCTAATCAAGTATAACAGAATTAGCTTTTACACTGAAAAGGTCAGTCAGCCAGGCTTGTTAATAAACAGTAAATTCACAAATTGCTTTCCATGCTGGCAAATACACCATATATGTGTGCGTGTGCATAAATATATATGTGTATATATATATATATATATATATATATATATATATATAAATATATATATATATATATACATATAGATATAGATATATATGTGTGTGTGTGTGTGTGTGTGCATGTGTTTGCATATTATCTATCTATCTATCTATCTATCTATATATATATATATATATATATATATATATTATATATAAAATACACACACACACACACACACACACGCACACACACATATATATATATATATTATATATTTTATATATGTATATATCTATATATCTATCTATATATATATATATATATATATATATATATATATATATATATATATATATATCTATATTTAAATATATATAAAGTGATGATCTTACCATAACATCAGATCTATGTTGTCTGATTTTCATCCCATTCAAACATATGGGTTGCCGGATCCTAGCTTGGCAACAACTTTGAAGCTTCTTCGGATTCTGACCTCTGACTCCTCTGTTACCCATAATTCCCTAGATTTCAACTTAGTCGTTCATATTGAGTTTGCCTCACCATCTTTGCTATGTATCTTGTAAAGGAACCTACCTACAAATGAAACCCTAAGTTAGAAGATTCCAATCTGTTGAGAAATACGGGTGTAGTCTCAGATGACTGTGCACAGGCAGGTAATAAAAGCCCACTCAATCATCTCACACTCATAGGAGATGATTTGGAAGGGGGAAGGAGGGCATGAGATTGAACCAGACAATAATCAGACAACATGGATATAATGTCATATACTCTTCTCTGTTTTCACCAATAATCTAGCCTCTGCCACCAAACATGGCACACTCATACAATACGCAGATGACTCAACCATCATCTGCTCAGCCCAGTCCCTACCCAAACTGCAAAATGTCACACAGGAAGCCTTTTCCTCTGTTGAAACTTGGTTATCCGATGCCTAATTAATACTCAACCCAAACAAAACTAAACTACTCATCTTCCAACTCACCAAACATACAACTCTCACTTTAACATCACAGCAAAAGACAACACCACTACATACCCAACTGAACACACCAAATTGCTAGGAGTGGAAATACCCAATAAACTAAAATTTGACATTCACATATCCATGACCATAAAAAAAAGTCCACAAAAAACTAGGAGCGATATACAGAAATAAGCAACGTCTCACCAAAGTAGCAAAGATTTCAATAGCAAATTCCCACCTTATCTCCACCCTACTTTATGCCTCTCCAATATATACCAACCTAAGGCAATGCGATCTAAACAAGCTAGAGACCTGCTACAACAAAATCGACAAATTCGCCACAGGGGCATCCTACCGTAGTCACCACTGTCTCTCACTTGCTGAACTGGGCTGGCTTGAACTCCCTCAACTCATTCAATGGTATCAACTCTCACTCGCCCACAAACTAGTAAACCATCCACTAAATGTCCCATCCCTCTAGAATCTACTCCAACCCTATCGCACCACCAGACCACTAAGATCCAGCAACAAAAATCGCTTGCAGATCACTAAAACCAATAACTCTGCTGGTGAAGCACTATTCTGTTGCACCATAGCCAAATTATGGAACTCCCTCCCACCCACAATTACCTACATACCATCATGCACCCACTTCAAAACTTTACTAAAGGTGCACCTAAAAACATGCTGGCTATGCCCTTGGAACTCCCACTCTAATATCACCCACCCCATCCAACCACTACCTTTCTTTCCACTCCACTAACTACCTTGATTACAGCAAGCTCAGATGCTCATAAGCCAGTACTTATTATACAGCAGGAACTTCTTCTTGTAACATTTGGTAATGTCTGTTATGTACTTCACAGATAAAGATTCTAGTTGTCTACTGATGTACTATGTTCTTCATCTGTAAATATGTTGTAAGTAATTGCTATGCAAATTGTTAATCGTTATGTAATCCAATGTAACTACTGTCTGTTTATTTTAACTGTGGAGCTTTTCTCCCCGGGCCTCCACTGAAAATGGACCTACGTCCAGTCGGACACTCCCGGTCAACAAATATAAATAAATAAATAAATAAATAATGTTATTGTAAGCACATAACTTTTTATCCAGTGTTGTCAATTTTCATCTGTTTCAAATACACGGAACAGAATCTCAAGCTGTCAAACTGGGTGGTATCAAGGAAGGACATTCCTGAGTATGGTGGAACCAAAAAAGGATCATGATCTTGGCTGAGTGTCCAGCTTAAAGTGTGGACCATAGCCCAAGTGGCCACGGCACAAATATCTTCAATGGATAATCCTCTTTTAAAGACCGTCAGAACAGAAACTGCTCTGGTTGAGCAAGCTTTTTGATTAATATAGAAAACGGAGATGTCTATTTTATTTATTATTTATTTAACATTTGCTTACCGGCATACTCCAACTGGGACAGAGCCAGTTTTCAGTGAAGGCCCAGGAAGAAACACTCCGGGTGTATGTCCTTGGAATGTGAAGGAGGAAACTCATGTGAACACAAGGAAGACATGCAGACTCCACACAGATGGCATCCCATCCAAGAATTGAACCAGAGAACCTCTTTCTTTTAGGCGACAATACTAACCTCTACATCACAGCACCACCCATAAACTTTTATAACGTTTATAATATTACAACCATTTGGACAAAATAACCTTAGTAACTGCCCTCCTCAACTTTGGTTTAGAAAATGAAATGAACAATTGACTGTCTCTTTTAAATTGTTTTGTTCTGTGAATGTAGTATTTGAGCTGCCTCTGGACATCTAAAATATGCAGCAAGTGTTCTCCTTTGTTTATCTGGGGAAAAACACAAGCAAGTCGATGATTTACATTTACTCTGAATGTCCCATTAGGAATAAAGGACACATTGGTTCTAAGAGAAACTCTATCTTTGTGAAATACTAGATACTGAGATTCCATGATTCATCTGGATGATGTCATTGCCACTAGAAAAATTGTTTTCCAAGCAAGAAATTTTAGATCTGTTATGCTTGCAAGTTCAAATGGAGATTGCATAAGACCTTGTAGCATAATGGTGATATCCCATGGAGGGGCTGGGTCTGTGATGGGAGCTCTTAGTAGAAGGATACCTTTTAGGAAAGCTTTGGAAATTTTCAGTGAAGCTATTGGAATGTCCTTACTTCCAACATAAAAATTTGAATTTGCAGTCTACTGTACCTTGATGGTGGCAAAGTTGGAACCTTTATCAAAGAGATTAGATAAAAATTGAAGAATAGATGGAACAAGTACTGAAAAAGGGTGCAGAACTTTAGAATAGGCCCAAAACTGAAAATCTCTTTCATTTACATATAAGTATGGATTCACTATGAAATTTTGAAATCCCAAAATCTCACGTTTCAGAATATCGAGTTCAGAATCTCGAGATCTTGGAATCTCGAAATTGTGACCCCCCCCCCCAAAACACCACCCAACACACTAAAACATGTGTATGCAGGGTGGCAAGTCCACCTCCCACACCCCCTGCCACTTAAATATACAAACTCCGAGATCTCACTACAGCAAGGACAAGGGAAATCTCCCAGTCTGTGCTGTATGGCAATCTCCATTCAGGATTTCGAAGTTTTGAAACTTTGAACATATGATCGTCGATGAAATTCAAAGTTTTGAGGTTTGAAATTCTGATCTGAACCATATATATGTATATATATATATATATATATATATATATATATATATATAAAATATATAGGCGTATATACAGTTATAAATACACACACACATATATATATATATATATATACATACATACACACACACACACACACACACACACACATTATATATGTATATATATACATATATATATATATATATATATATATATAGGTTCCTGTAAAGCTCAAAACTTCAAATTTCATATGATCGAAGATCATATGTTCAAAGTTTTAAAACTTCGAAATCCTGAATGGAGGTCGGCATACAGCGCAGACTGGGAGATTTCCCTTGTCCTTGCTGTAGTGCAATTTCGGAGTTGGTATATTTAAGTTGTGTGGGTGTGGGGGGGTGCAGCATGTTTTTACTGTGTTGGGTGGTGTTTCGGGGGTGGTTCATAATTTTGAGATTCCAAGATCTCAAGATTCTGAACCTCAAGGTTATGGGATTTCAAAATTTCATAGTGAACCTATGTGAAGTTATGGGAAAGAGTAGTGGAAGCAAGGTTAAGAAGGGACGTGATGATTAGTGATCAGCAGTATGGTTTCATGCCAGGAAAGAGCACTACAGATGCGATCTTTGCTCTGAGAGTGTTGATGGAGGAGTACAGAGAATGTCGGAAGGAGTTGCATTGTGTTTTTGTAGACTTAGAGAAAGCATATGACAGGGTGCCTATTGAGGAGTTGTGGTATTGTATGAGGAAGTCAGGAGTGTCAGAAAAGTATGTAAGAGTGGTACAGGATATGTACAAGGGTAGTGTGACAGCAGTGAGATCTGCTGTGGGAGTGACGGATGCATTTAAGGTGGAGGTGGGGTTACATCAAGGATCAGCTCTGAGCCCTTTCTTATTTGCAATGGTGATGGACAGGTTGACAGACGAGATCAGACAGGAGTCCCCGTGGACTATGATGTTTGCAGATGACATTCTGATCTGTAGTGAGAGTAGGGAATGGGTGGAGGAGACCCTGGAGAGATGGAGATATGCTCTAGAGAGAAGAGGAATGAAGGTCAGCAGGACTAAGACAGAATATATGTGTGTGAATGAGAGGGAGGATAGAGGAATGGTGAGGATGCAAGGAGTAGAGGTGGTGAAGGTGGATGAGTTTAAATACTTGGGGTCAATAGTTTAGAGTAATGGTGAGTGTGGAAGAGAGGTGAAGAAGAGAGTACAGGCAGGATGGAGTGGGTGGAGAAGAGTGTCAGGAGTGATTTGTGACAGGCGAGTACCTGTAAGAGTGAAAGGGAAGGTCTACAAGAGGGTAGTGAGACCAGCTATGTTATATGGGTTGGAGACAGTGGCATTGACAAAAAGGCAGGAGTTTGAGCTGGATGTGGCAGAATTAAAGATGTTAAGATTTGCACTGGGTGTGACGAGGGTGGACAGGATTAGGAATAAGTATATTAGAAGGTCAGCCCAGGTTGGAAGGTTTGGAGACAAAGCCAGAGAGGCACGATTACGTTGGTTTGGACATGTGCTGAGGAGGGATGCTGAGTATATTGGGACAAAGATGCTAAGGATGAAGCTACCAGGTAACAGGAAAAGAGGAAGGCCTAAGATAAGGTTTATGGATGTGGTGAGAGAGGACATGCAGGTGGTTGGTGTGACAGAGCAAGATGCAGAGAACAGGAAGAAATGGAAACAGGTGAACTGCTGTGGCAACCCCTAACAGGAACACAGCCGAAAGAAGAAGAAGATGATGATGATATATATATATATATATATATATATATATATATATACATATATATATATAATATTTTTTTTTTATATACACACACATACCTACTAAATCCAAGGTCACACACATGTAAGAAAACAGAAAGAAAATGAGGAAAACACAGCACACAGCTTCTAACACTTCTCCATGTCTAGTCACTATGCTAAGATGCTGACAATCTTTCAGTGATCTTTACAGCATCAGTCATCTAGCAACTGACAAACAGTAGGGCTCCCATTTATAAGCTCAGGTCTGCAGTTCTTTCTGAGGCTTGTGCTAAAATCCTTTAGCTAGCCCAGTCTGCATACTGTCAGATCAGTCTCTGTTGAAATTTAAGGTGAACTTTTGTGCCGGGTCTTGAAATGGATAACATTTAACCTCACAGAATTAGCTTTGTCTGCATCTTGAAATCCATAACAACTACGCTCACAGAAATTAAAACTCAGAATGGCACAAAAAATAAAAGAAAATAAAAGAAATAAATAAAATAAATTTTATTCTCTGATAATAGTCTAATTTCTCTATCCAGAGATGAGTTTCATGATGAGACATTATTGTTTTGTTACAAACCTCCTTAAGAGTAACTAAAGTGTCTTTTGGATGGTGGGGCACTTATGAGATGTCTTCAAGAATGCAATGCAATGCATACATTCTGCCCTTTTCAGGATGGCAGGAAAGGCCACATCATGTACCAGATTTCCAGTATGACATTCTATGAACATTTATTCAAACAGAAGTGGAAGACTAATTCTTACATGTCATGTTCACCTTAATTATGCAGACAAATGTGGGACATACCTACCTCTACCTTTTGTTTTGTTTGTTTGTTAATTAGAAGGATCAGAGGGTGAATTTTTGTTGTGCCCCTCCCCACCAAATCTCTACTGATAAGATGAAGGAAATGCTGAAAGACTAGGATTAATACCGCCAAATGTGCACCCCCACAAGAAAAAAAAAGGATACATGGAGTATAGTTATGTACCAATACTGCAGATCACTTATAATAACTACTCAGTAATACTGTCTAAATGAAAGACAAACAAAAATACTATGTCATTGATGGGCCATGAAGATGGAAGACTGTCAGGTACTTCTGTTAAATGACTATGAGCACTCTAGCTTCAGTCTGTGTGTTATTATTTTTATATGCAGGGAAAGGTACAATACTATTTTTGGACATGGAGCATCAGTAACAAGGTCAATCCTGTGAGAAAACAAGTTTTCAAGAGAACAGGGTAATACAGTAGAGAAAGGAATAGGGGGAAATGTGCAATAAAATGGCACAAGAGATGGAAAGTACAGTTTTGTAAGCACTTATTGCAAAAGGTTGTCCTTTTCCAGTCCTATACTAGGATTTCAACAGCTATACTAAAGGACTTAGTACTGACAAGATAATACCCAAGTTGCAAAAGCAAGACCGGAGTACATATTCAATGCAAATTCTAAATGAAATGAGAAAGACAGATGGCTAGATTCAAGGTACACTCTGAAAGGAATAAGGGCACATATGGATGATATTTGTATTTTTGCAGATAATCCTATATGTATGGAAAAGCAAAAATGTTAACTCACCATGAATGGTTGCAACATGGATACTCTTGCCCAGATGTCAGAGCAATAAAACAATTACCCTACCAAGGAAAATGAAACAAAAAACAGCCAGAAGAGCTGATTCAGATGTAGACAGATATAACTTTCCAAGCTAAAAGTAAAGATCCCAAATAAGTGTCACCTGTATAACAGATGACCTTGGATATCAAAAGAAAAACCCATTAAATAGCTTGAGCAAAGTCTGAAATGAAGAGGAGGATTCACGGGCAGACATGCTAAAATGGCTGATAAATACCCCTTGCCAAAAAAGTAAACAGGTTGTAGGATGGTACCTCACACAAATGTTCGAGATCCAGAGGTAAAAGTCTGGATAGGGCTCTGGTTACATGTGAGACACCAACTAGAACTTCTTCTCCACCATTTAATACAATATTTCCTAGTAGCAAGATTTCTTGCCTTCTTTAGTACCTGATGCTCAGCCTCATAAAATCTGTGTGCAACAGGCAGCAGAACTGAATCATCCTGGCAGTCAGTTAAAGTTGTTTGAGACTGAGGTTTATCAAACTATCCCTGTACTGTGTGACTAGATTCAGTATGTGAGGAAGCTTGTGGTAATTGTCCCTTGCCAATTCCATATGAAGGGAGAATCAATGTTTCCTGGGCTAGAAGGGAGTCACTACAGTAAAAGCATCCTAGCCTCACCAATCTTAGAAAATCAGATATAATAAACTTGATGCCTGCTATAAAAAAAATTGCAATGTTCACCACCAATAATCCACATCAAACATACCACTGCTCAGCCCTTAAACAACTAACTGGCTTGAACTTCCCCATCGTCTCCTTTACAACCAGCTTATACTTACCCATAAGATTCTTTACTATCCCAAGAAAACCCTTGCATTACAAAGCCTAATACATTCATAATCAAGTACTAGGGTCCTACGCTCCAAGAATAAACCTCTCCTTCAAGTCACTAAAGTCAACAAATCAGCAGCAGCCTCCCTCTATTCTAATTTTATAGCTAAAAATAGAACACATTCCCCACTAATATATCAGCCACAATGTCTCTAGCTCAGTTTAAGTAATCTCTAAAAACACACCTACATGCTAAACGGATTTGTTACTGTAACTCCCCAGGCTAGTCTAACTCCATCTCCTTCTTTCTCACCAGGGTAATCACTCCTGTCTTACCTTTAGGCAGCTGAACTCACTTTATCTTGCAAGTCTTATTCCTCATACCCCTCTCTTCCTCTGAACAGTTACTCCTTCTCCTAGATGCACACTTTATATTAATATATGAATATATCATACTGAATGTTGTTTTGAGTGTACTGCTTATGATGTTTCATCTTTGTTCCTGTATAATATAGTTTTTTTTCAACCTACTTTTAGTTGATGTACAGTTTAGAGTATTACTATCCAAGTTTTATTTTATGTATAATGTATAGTGTTATGCTTCTGTAACCTTGAATTTATACTTTATTAATCTGTGTTATATGTGGAGCTTTTCTCCCCGGGGCCTCCACTGAAATGGCTTGTGTCCAATCAGACTTTCCCTGTAACCAAATGTAAAATAAATAAAATCAATAAAATCTTGAGTGGCCCATGTATTATGCTGACACAGTCAATCCCCATTCAATCTCCCCACACACATATGCTCATATTCAAGTACACACACACACACACACACACACACACACACACACACACACACACACTTCTTGCCTGTCCCTGTGTTGACAGAATGCCCTTGAGATATCTTATTTTTATGTTTGAACGTCCACTGATAATTCACTAATCCTTACAGCCAATCAATAATCCCAGAGTTTAGAGTTTCATTCTTATTATTGTTTGTAAAGTACATTGAGACACTAGACGGGTTTCTCTATTAAATTTAAATGAGTCCAAGTAATACTTCAAAACTAGAATGTTCCTAATGTTGCCTCTTATATTTGCCCTGTCAGCATAACTCACAGATCGATTTAGTCAGTGAATAATGCTAAATAGTGAGTTTCATGCTTCTTACACTGTAAAACATACACTATAGCACATACCTTGCTCAGTTAGACAATGATACAAGGCTGGAAACACCTCTCTTTCACTTTAACTTTTTTTTTTCCAAAGGCTTAAAGTAATATGTTAAGAGTACACCTGGTGTCTAGTTGTGGCTTACTGGACTAACACTCTACTAAGGACTTGGCCAAGTACTGAGGGTATAGGAGTTGACTCCCCCGCGCCATTTTCTTTAACTTTACCCCCTCCCCATTTTCTTTTTTCATAGAGTTAAGGGAATATGTAAGAGTACTCTGGTGGCTAGAGGTGGTGCAGAGGAGTAAAGCTGATGGTGCCGGTGTCTGAAACTTTTTTTATGCCAGTTTAGGTCACAATACGAAGAATATCCCTGGTGACTAGTATTCACTCATTTTCAATGTTTTTCATGCTGCATGCTTTTAGGGCACAGTATAAAGAGTATCCTTTGTGTCTAGTGTTTCCTTCGTCCCATATCTTTCATGCTACAAAACTTTTAAGTGCCTTTAGGGCATGATATATAGAGTAAACCCAGTGTCTAGTGTTCACTACACCCCACACTGCTCATACTGCAGAATTTTTAAGTGCCTTTAAGACACAATATAAAGAATGTTTCTGGTGTCTAGTTTTCTACCTGTCTCCCATCTTTCATGATGCAAAACGTTTAAGTGCTTTTAGGTCATGATATAAAGAATAAACCCACTGTCTAGTGTTCCTTTTCCCCAGCATTGCAGAATTTGCTCATTAGCCTATGAGAGTATGGAGGTATGACAGCCTACTCACCCCCCACACACACAACCCCCCACCCAAACACACTCATGGGCACACTTACCATTTACATACATACATACATACATACCTATCCAATAACTAACCACCTATTGCAACATCCACACACACAGAAGCACACACACACACACACACACACACACACACACACACACACACACACACACACACACACACGAGGACAATCATCCCTCTGCATACACTCACACATGCTGCCACATACATTCACATGTGCATACCCAGTCCACCACTACCACAACACTAAACTCCCTATTTACCTCTAACACAATATCACCCAATGAACGTGTAAATCTGAAATTTTGACCCATGTTCATTAACAAGGCTGGCTGAGGTAACTTACACTCCATAAATACCTTGCTGTAGGTGTTTTTGGGGATGAGCACATGGCTAATTAGCATTGGCCACTCCCCTGGAATGCCTCATCAGAATTTGTGGAAGACCACAGAAACAGCTCACTGTGTGCTGCACTGAAATGGAAATGTTTACCACTAAGGGGGGGGGGGGGGGTTTATCCCTTAAACTTTTTGAATTGTGCACAATTATTTTTTTCTTGTGTGTGTTTTCTGTTTGCTGACTTAATGTTACTAGATTCAGGTTTTGATGAATCCACATTTAATGATATGCCAAATTTCCTTTAAAGGGAGTTATCCAATGAAACAACCTCATCTGTTTGAAAATTTGACAAGATGATTACCATTAATGGCCTAGATAGGGGCAGAACCAAAACTGATTTTTTAGGCTGCTGCATGATTGAATGATTTGATGTACAAGCTTGCGGTGAGACAAATAATATTAGGAATAATAGAAATTCTGAATGGGTTGAATTCATTACTTTGCAATCTGCTACTTTTAGACATAAATGAGGGATTACAGAAGGCAATTTACCTTTTCTTTTTATGACACAAAGATAGGTACACATTAACTGAGGGAGGAAGTCCAAGGAATGACTGGAAAAGACTGACCAAATAAACAGAGATATCAGGTGGCTGGAGACAATTCAGAAATAAGCCAATAGAAGAGATTGTGGGGTAGACAGGATGAGGCATGACACAAGACTAGAGGAGGCACACATTTCACTAGAAACCAGAAGAGATAGCGGGATATACTAGTGCTGCACAAAATCTTGTTGGGGATGTGCCTTACCTTAAACAGGAGAGACTGGTGGTAGACAGCACAGGCAAGAGACCTGGAAACAGTGACTTCACTTATCTGTAAGGGCGTTTCTTCAGACAGAGTGTTGCTACAGAAAGGGGAGAAGGGAAGAAAAGAAGCATCACCGTAAAACTGGGTTAGTGGTAAGGGAAAAGATAGATACAGAGGCAGACGCAATTACAGGCAAGTGGGGCAGCCTCATTGTCTCTTTCATCTGTCACTGTAATTCAACATGAAATGCATTTGTTGCACAATATATCTAGCTCAGTCAGCAGATGTTAGCTCATTATTTTAAATGCTAGTACACTACTGTAAGCATCAACTTCACCAGTGCACTCCTAATTAGCCAAAACCATTTATAAGAACTGCTTCCCGGCCATCTATTTGGAACTATCCTCACATTATTAAGATACCATGAAAATGTTCTTATTTTTCAATCAAACGAAAAAGAAACAGTCTGCTAATCTCTCTTATACATTTTTTTTCATCTGTTATAGGTTCACTGGTTCATGCGATTCCATATATTATTTTTAAAATTGGGCTGTTACAAATCAGTTGCTGCAGCTTGCAATAACTGACCAACATAGAATGGCTTTTCTTCCGTCAAAAAAAAAAAAATTACAACAGAATGCAAGTAAAGTGGCAGTTAGGCCATCTGACCTGCAACTTAAAAGGAAAGGACAGTAGCATCCTCCTCTGGTGCAGTCTGCATCCCAAGCCTTTTCAGGTAACTGGGACGGTAAAATGCAAAGACCTAAATAGAGATATGTTGGTATTGATTTTTTTTTAAAAACCCTTTTATTAAACTATCATTTATGTCATGGGCAGATTTACATTTACATAAAAGTAATCAAACTGTATTAACAAGTTCACGTTTACAAACATTATACTTCACATATATTGCTATATATCACATAACCCAAGCAACATTACATAAATCATTGAGTTCTTGCCCTTTTTTAAACAAGAAACATCTGTATTAAACCATCACTTACGACATAGACAATCATACATCCATATAAATGAAAATGAACCATACCAACACAATCTTAGTTGCAAGCATTTTACATTACAAACCATACTGACACACTCCCAGTTGTAAATATTATACATCACTTATAATCTACCCAATCATTTTCAGTCATACTTACATAGCTCATTTAAGTCCTGCCTTCTTTTAAACCTCATTCCTCCCCTGTATGTATTGTTCCCACAATTCCCATTTTTCTCCTATGTAGTTTGTTCTTACCCTTTTCTAAAGATCACAATGCCAGTTGTTTTATCTCTGTTACTATACTCACTACTTTTAATACAGTCGGTTTAAATTTTGATTTCCATTTTCTAGTAATTGCTTTTTTGGAAGCCACCATAATTAGAAACAGCAAGGCCTTACCATGTCTAGGCAATTCTGATTCTATATCATAGCTCAGAAAAATAATCTCCCTTGTCACACCAAGCTGCCAACCCGCCATCCCTGACAGTCCATCCCAAATGGAATCCTTAAACTCTGCCAACTCACCACACTCCCAGAAAATATGTTCATTCTTCCTTGTTACACCTTCAACATTTGCTGTCTATCTGAGCAAAAATTCTCTGGAGTCTACTTGAGGTATAAAAAAATCTATGTAAACATTTCCAAGCAAAAATCCTAAATCGTCTAGATTTTGTTTCATATCTGGCCTCCCATTGTTTCTTTGTGAATTGCTTATCCGATCTCTCTCTTCCCAATCCATTCTAACCTCCTCTGATTGATTCTTATAGTTATCATACAATATTTTATATGCTCTACTAATTATTACTTTTTTAATGGCAGCGTCTATTCTAGATTCTACTAAAAACTCTACCAGTGCTGGTCTTTCGCTTAGGAGCCCCCTATTTCTTTTTCTTTGCTTTTACTCTGATATAAATCCTTGATAAGGAAGGCAATCTCTAACCTACAGTCCAAATAAATTCTTGGTGTCTTCCCATTCTGTCATCTTTCCCTGTCTAGTTATTTGCTACCAATATCTTGGTTCTTTTGTCAGTTTTCTCCAATAAATTCCAGGCCCCTCTTGGCTATTGTCATCGTTTGGCTTTTCCCGGTTAGGGATCGCCGCTCCGGTCCGCTAATGATTGGCAGTAGATTTTTACATACCGACTTGCCAGGCCTGACGCACAACCTTCAATGAAGGTACACCCATTCACGCATGTCTCCACACAGATGACGCTTTAGCTGAGAATCGAACAGGACAATGTCTTACTGTGAGGCGACAACGCTACCGCAGCACCACCACCGCAGCTCTTGGCTATTGTCGATATCCCTAATTGGAGTCAGCCCTAACAGCAGAATCTTTTTTCTCTATTCCAGTGTTGGCTTAGTTCTTAGGATACTTTCTACTACTTTATAGATATAATGTTCTGTATGATTATTGTTATTCTTCTTAAAGGCCTGTATTCAAAATCCCAGAATCTCCTTGTTTCTTGTGCCTCCCCCTTTTTCATCATTATCCCTTTCCACTTTGAATTATATTTTTTTGTTTTGGCTATAGGAATCTAAACTGTGTAGCTCTGAAATACCCATTCAAATCGAGTAATCCCAATCCGTCTTGTTCTGCTAGAAGAATCAGCTTATTACACGATTCTTGTCGTCTTCCCTCCCAGATAAAGTACTTCCTCTTTATTAATTGCTATCCACAATTTCTCCTCTGGTTGATAAAAATATGCCTGACCTGTGTATAAGACTAATGGAACTAAAAACATTATAACTGCTTGTATCTTACTATCCATATCCATAGAACAAAGCTTCAATTTTCTCAGTTTTTGTGTTATCTATTCTTTATTCTCTTCTCACATATCTTTAGCTGCCACACCAGAATCATTTTTAATCCATACTCCTAAATACTTCATTTTATCATGTGCCCGGAAATATGGATATTGCTGAACAAATTCATATGTGGGTATATAATTTACTGCTGTTGCCTTTGTTTTAGCTACTTTAATTTTGTATCCCCAAAAAACCTGAAACTGTCGCAAAATGTTCCACAACACTGTAATGCATCTTTCTGGTTTTGACAGGTATAAAATAATATCATCTGCAAATACATCCAGCTTTTCTTTACTACCATAACAATTATATCCTTGAATTTCTGAGTCTATTATTTTCTTTGCTAATGGTTCTAAATATAATGCAAATAACAAAGGGGAAATATGACACCTCTGCCTGGTTCCTCTGCCCAAGCAGAATTTATCAGAGAGGACCCCACCCACTTTAATTTTCACCTCTGATCCCTGAAATACCTTCCTAATCAACTTTATAATTTTTTTTTTCAGGAAATGCAAATGCTTCCATTGCCCTGCTCATAAAGTCCCAGCTTACGCTATCAAATGCTTTCTCTGCATCAAGACCCACAAACAACAATGGTATTTCATACATTTTGCTTCCCTCTGGATCATCAATGTTCTGTTAAGTTGTCAAATGTTTCCCTCCCCTCCACAAAACCACACTGGTCCATGTCTATCAATTTTGGCATTACTTATGGCATTCTACACTGGTATTGCTTTGGCTGAAAAAGTGCTCAACAACCTATTAATAAGAAGAAAGCTTTTATTTGGAAACTGACTTAAGGCTACTTTGCACCCTTTTCTACCAAACAGCAAATAAGGCAGTTGTAACTGAAACTCAGTAGGAAAAACTACTCACCGTAATCTTCAATCAACTCAGCTTTCAAAAGAGCAGAGGGCATGTACACAAAGTTCTTTTCAGGACTACCAACATATCTTTCTTTAGGTCTTATCTGAAAACTGATAAATAAAAGACTCATAGGCATATCCCATAATACTACAGATTAACAATGCCACAATGCAAACACAGAGCAGTGAATGTGAAGTCTACTCTTTTTGCAGCTTTAATCTACAGAAAAAAAAAATTAAACACACAGCCAAGCCACTGATGCAGAAATTGGATTCTAATCTGCAATGTGTATATTCTGGGTCCTATAATAGAGATGGGTCATCCAGAAATAATTTAGTCTTTCAAGGCGAATGGAAGCAGGAGTGGCTTGTGAGTAGGTCAGTGCACAGAAGTTCACCTAGCAGTAAAAGTACAGCTACACAAGTCCTACTTACCTGTAACAGTAGATGCTGGAAGTGAATCGAATAGTGTTTTATGCTCTAATCCTTCTTTCATGCCAAAAGCTGTCTCTGAATTTATCCTTAATAACAGAGAGAATATTCTGCATACTTTGGATGTGCACTGGTAGCTCAGTTACTACCTTAGCAGAACTAAGCCCTTCAGGAAAGCTAATCAGCAGCTTATTTCCTGTTTGGGACTAGGAAGGGTCAACCTGTCTCTAAGTAAACAATTGCTCATTGGTTGTCCTGTGCTACTGTTTTTTGTTACTCTCACCACAGTAAATATATTCCTGGCAAAGTTAAGGCACATTTCACCAGATCCTTATCCTCTTCAGTGGCGTATTGGAAAGGAGTGGAGTCTTGAAGCATACTAGAGGCAGCAACCTGGTTCTCTGTTCATACCTTTACAAAGCACTACAGACTAGACTCTTCTCAAGTTCCAGAACAGGCTTTTTGCTGACCATTCTTTAGAGGCTCCTGGAACACTTATTTCCTCCTCCCAGGCAGGGTAAGCTTTTGGAATCTAAGGACACTCAGTGGCAACACCCATCCACCATGCCCCTTATTTTGCATACAGTTCAATGATCTTCAACCTTGTTGTGTTGTTTGCTGGCTGATGTTTTGTGACTATGAATTGGTTTGTTTCAGGCAATTCTTGCTTCCAGTCCTTCTTGGTTCTTCCTACTTTGCAATACAGGCCTCAATAACTGACTTTCTATTACAGGGGTTAGACTTCCCCTGAAAGGAATGGCTTATTGAATATTCTATCACAGAGAGTCAGATGAGGGGATTCTGAGCTCTGGAAAGCAGCCAGTGTGGTTTGTGCAGGCACATAATCCATATGCCTCTGATGCATTGTGAATGATGAACTTTGGAGGCTCTTCCTGAGTGACCCTGTAATGTATGCAGGTACCTCTGATTAAGTGAATAAGTGAACATGTGCACTTTGAGGACAAGTAGATACTCGCATCATTGTATATATATTTACTTTTTTGACTGATAGAAAAGTAGGCAGTGAAACCATGGAAAGAGTTATCTTTGATATCCAAGTTTTCTCTTGATCCAGGGATTGAATTTGTGTTTCCAATGACCTCAAGTCAAGACTGGAAGCTGTCGTAAACATTCTTAGACATGGGTAGGGCATTAATAGCCATAGATGTATGACTAAAATGTTTATGTGAACCTGTACCCTCCCCACACTGGGAATACTGAATATGTGTTCCCTGCAATTCAGGGATACTATCTCCCCATGAGGAAAAAAAAACAGAATAGCACTTAACGCGTTTGGAAATACAAATGTGCAGAAATTTTGCAACAGCAGCATAAAGAACATATACAAAAGTAAAAAAAAAAAAAGACAAATATCCACAGGACAATGTTTCATATCTGAGGACAAGCACAAGTATAAAGCATTCCTTGAACTCTTCTCTCAGTTTAGTCATATCCCAGCTAATAATGTTTTAACTCTAAAACATAAATGTATATACACGTACCAAAACACACACACAAGCATATATACATACACACATACACACACACACACACACATATATATATATATATATATATATATATATATATATATATATATATATTTATATTTAGTAAACAGGTAATGGAGGATGTCTAACTCTTTGAGTCACTTAGTGTCACATTGCCTTTGCCATCTGAAGAACATGTAATTATCTCTTGTGCAAGAGGGTGCAGCCTGTCAGTCATTCATAGACCTAATCCTTTGTACTAACCTGCCACGAGTTACCAGTAGTTAAAGCACCATTCCATCCAGATTTTTATAAAAGCTGTATAGAATGTGCAGTGTGTGTTTATTAATTTGCACTCAGTCACAATATGTTTTTCACATTTTCTGACACTAACAAGCTTCTCTAATACACATGCTGTTATTACAATGGCTTTAGGATCCTGGAAATCTTCCTCTCCTGCAAAAGCAAGAAATTCAATGAGATAAAACCAAAGCGTTACTAGTAGGATTTGCCTACCAGCTATCAATCTGCTTATGGCCCATAAAAACTCTTTTCATTTGTTGCTATGATTAAAGAACTCTCCACCTCTAAAACAAAGTAGAACTGCTGCCACAGATGAGAAAACATGCTACTACAAGGCTGCCATATGTTTCTTCACACAGCATTTCCTTAGAAATTATTTTCTTGTTCAGTAATTTCTGAGTGATCACATGCCATGCTTACATTACATATTGGATGCCTGCTCCAATCATCCTGGATGCTATTCTCTTCAACCAAAAATGCTGTATAAAAGCAGCACCACTCTGTTTCTGGATGTACTGAAGCCAAACGAGAAAACAAAGATTCCTTCTCCCTCCCGCTATACAGTGTCTTTTTCACAGTCTTTCATTCTAGTCAAAGAATTCTCATTTTATGCTGTCCTTCTTGCTGTATGTTATTCAACCACAACTCATTCTGCAATTTCATTCAGAAAAAAAGCAGCTTTTCAATTTGTTCTTGCCACTATGTGGTGTAGAAGTGTCCACCTGCCTCATTTCTTGAACACAGGAATCAATTCTCTTTCCTTCTTGTTCTTGTATTAGTAGTGACACTTGAAGTATGCAGTCCTTCATTATTACGGCTCTTAGCCACTAACACATAGAGTCAGTAACTTTTCTACTGCCATCAGCTGCCTCTTAATATGCATATATTACTTTTTTAGTGTCAGTGCATGTACCTGGTATATACAGTTGTACAGCTTTGTAAGCTAGGGTTGGGGATGGGGTACATAAGCATGTCTAGGCTCACATGACAGACAAAAACTCAGAAAGTGAAACCACGTCCAACCTGAGAAACGAACCTTTATTGACAGATGAAGCGCTTTTCGGCTCACAGTAGTTAGCCTTCTTCAGAATACAAATAGAGTGACTTCCACATATTTTTATGTTAAAAAGGGCGCCAAAATTAAACAATAATGCTTAATTAAGTAATTAAAAATTGGACTTTTAAAGGCACAAGTTTATAAGGCTAGACAATGATGCACTATAAGAATTGATCCATGTATGTAGGAATAGTAGACTCAGAACTTGATAATAATAAACCTTATAAATAGCTAGAGAATAAATTACATACTCTGATCTATTGTTATAATGAGAATAAAAATAATAATAATAATGAAGAAAAAATAAATAAAAAATAAAAAATGCAAAATAAAATAAAATGAAGAATAGAGTGCTTGAACAGTGTTTATATCTCACTCAAAAAACTGAGATAGCCTATATACACTTTTAAAGAGAGACATTAAAAATTACTTAGCTTCATATTTATGACCTTCTATTCATTATACTACTATTATTGTTAGAAATGTAAAAAATTTTTGACAGACATACAGATTGTTCAGTAGTTATTTCATGCACTATTTGTAAATTGGCTCTGTAGTATATGTGAATAGTTCCCATATCCATTTAGTGCAGCTGGTTACATTTTCTGTACTGTAACTACATGAGATCTGAGTGAGAGGCTTTGCAAGGAAGCAAATAATTAGTAATTTTATATGTTTGTATTTATCAGAAAAGGGTGTGTGGTGAGACCAGGACAGAGAACAAGAGAAAAAATAATATTACATAAAATTAATGTTATATGTAAATCATCGAGTCTCAAGCACTTTCGCCTTGATAAATACAAGACTTCATCAGAACAGATTCTTCCAGTATCCTATCCTTCACATTTAAATAACCACACAAATCAATCAAAAGGTATCATGAATTTCTAAAATGCCATCATCAGTCATAAAAATATTGTTAAAAATATGTAAATTACAGAACAAAAATGTCCTGCAATGAAAGTAACAAACCGGTTTCGGCTAAACAGCCTTCTTCAGTGTAATTAGCTTAAATCCCAAAGTCCAATGTCATGAATATTTATATGTTACATCCACCAATGGCAACAATGGTATGATCAAACCCTTGGGTTGGAAACATAATACAAAGTAACATACCAAAATCCAAGTGTTTAGAACACAATTTTCATATATGAAAAGAAGTGTTAGTAGGTTCAAAGTAATATCAAACTAATACAGAAATGTTAATATATATATATATATATATATATATATATATATATATATATGTATATATATATTATATAACATAATTACAAAGCAATAACATAAAAGTATGTCAAGAAAAACATATATATACAGACTGATAGGATAATATATGCAAAAAAGTATAGCTAATACTTGTATGTATAATTACAATATTCATCCAAATTGCACATATCCAGTTTGCTGAAACAGACAGATAGTCAAATATTTTCATAAGAAAAAGTAGAAATACATATAACTGTGCAACCATACAAAAAAAGGGGTATAGTAGGACCAAAAAAGGGTATACTAGGACCAAAAAATCACTGTAATAGTACAATAATATAAACTAGTGACATGATTACTACCAAATCAGTCTAACATATCAACAAATATGAGATGTGTATCATACGGTAACAATGGGTATCCTAGTAGTAATGCATATCACATCAGGTTAGCTGTATTGGACAGTTATTGAAATCTTAGTCCATCGTATCCATTATATTCCAAAACATTTTCATAGATGGTCATTAAGTCCAGGGGGAAAAAGAGCCCCTAGATGAATGATCCAATATTTTTCTTTATGGTTAAGGATACTGTGCCAACCTTGTAAGTTGCTCCGGTCACCAGTAATTTTTTCGATGACTAAAAACATAAATTTAGCATTTGAATGTTTGATTGTATGCCTGTACAGTGCATTAGTGTCCTTCTTGTTCCTGATATCACTCCTATGTTCACCAATCCTAATTCTTAGTGAGCGTGACGTCTGTCCAACATAAAATGCAGAGCATTGACATGTGGCCAGATATATTACCCAAGTGCTAGAGCAGTTACCGAAGATCCTTAGATTATATACCTTGCTAGTATTAGCACTGGTGAATTGTTTCAACTTATTCACTTGATTACAGGAAATAGAATGGCCACAGGGAAATGTGCTCAGGAGTGAGTCACCAGATAGTGTTAACTGTTTGAATTTAGCCCCTCCACTTTCCTTATGTTTGTAATGTGAGAATAGAGCACCCAATGTTCTACCTCTCCTATATGAAAACTGACATTTGGGACCTAATATTTCCCTGAGATGATTGTTGGCTAGTAAGATGTTCAAATTATCATCCAGAATATTTCTAATGATGCTGTGTTTCTACCATATGTAGTGACAAATCTGGGACTGGGTACTTGTGTAGTTTCTGGTGATACCTTATATTGAAGTAATGTGTTTCTATCCTGCTTTTGTGACCAAGTGCTGGCAGAATAGACATCAAAAAGTTATATCCCGTTTCTAAGAATCTATGTTCAAGGTCTGTCTAGGCTTCCTCAAAATCAGTTTGGTTAGAACTGATGCATTTAATCCTAAGGAACTGTGATTTGGGTATGTTCCGGATGGTGTGGCATGGATGCATACTAGATGCATGTAATAGTGTTTTGCATTGTGGATATTTCCTGTGAATTTTGGTACTCAATGTGTGATCATGGTTTCTGTAAACCGTTACATCCAGAAAATCGATCCTATGTAAATCAGAGGTTATGGTGAATTGTATACCCCGAATGTTATCATTCAAGTATTCTACAAACTCTTGCAGGTATGTAGTATCAGCACGCCACACCATCCAACAGTCGTCCAAATATCTATGCCATATATCAATTTCCACCATATATATGTTATGTAGTGGATTATATATGACACATTCCTCAAGATATGCCATAAATAAATTGGCGTAGATGGGGGCAAAGGATGCGCCCATGGCAGTACCTTGGAGTTGCCAGTAGCATTCGCCTTGAAAGTAAAACACATTCTTATTCGGTACATGTTCCGATTTGACGTCCAACATACACATTAACCAATGAGGTTCCAACTTAGTATCCTGTATAATTTGTAAAAATTGGGTTGTATCTTGTATCCTGACTCTAACTTGTTTCAGTAATGGTTTTAGTTGTTCCGTCAAGAACACAGAATGCGGTTCAGTAAGTGAGCCAATACCAGCAACAATAGGTCTACCTGGTGGTTTGGTAGTAGACCTATGGATTTTAGGAAGTAAATACAGAATTTGTTTTTGTGGGTCTGTCACTGTAAGATGTTGGGCTGTGTTAGAGGTAATAATACCTTCCTCAACTGCCAAATTAACAAATGAGTCTATGTATTTTTTAAAATTCATAGTAGGATCATATCCCATATGCATATAACACTTCCATCTGATAGTTGTTGTAGACCCTCATTAATGTAATAATTCATATTGAGAATCACCACTGCTCCACCCTTGCCTGCTGGAAGAATCACTATATTACGGTTATTTCTGAGTTCTGCCAGTGCCATTTTTTCAGATTGAGTTATGTTTTCCCTCATTATGTGTGTAAATCTCGTAGAACAGACTGTTGAAATATGGCCACGTGTTTATTCATTGGTGGTTGAAATTGGGATTGATGAAATCTGAAGTCAGTAGTTCTTTGAGAGGTAGACGAATCCTGTTCTGAAAAAAATATTTTCAAATTAAGATTACGACAAAATTTGATGACATCTAATACAATATTGTATTCATCACACAGGAAGCTTGGTACAAAGCCCAATCCTTTATTTAGTAATTGTTGTTGTTCACGTGTTAAAATAATATCAGACAAATTCAGTACATTCTTAGATTGTGTTGCTGTAGCCTGAGTAGAGTTGTTATCAGCCCCTCCATTGATTCTGTACCAGTTCCTGCGTCTATGTTTTCGACCACCCCTCCACTTACTCCTTTGTCTAAAGGGGCATTTGAGTTTGACCTTTTTCGCCTGGGAGATTCATATGTTAATGCATTTTCGCTGTCAGTGTAAGAGGACTCCTCCCCCAAGGTACTAATGTAAGATTTATCTTGGTGTTTCAAAATAGATCTAGGTCTTTTCCTGGCTCTGCCTCTGGTTACTCCAAGGTTTGCATCATCAAATCTGACAGATCTCTGAATATCAAAAGGGTTACCCCTCTTGAAGTTCATGATATCTCTATTAAATTTTTTAAGTTTTCTGTCCTTGGTTAATTTTTCAAATGTAGCTAATTCCTTGGACAGCCTAGCCACTGCACTATCATATGTAGGGAGTGAAACTAAATTTTTGCATTCTGCACTCATACTTTTGACCTCAGAAATATTAAGATCAATAGCTCTCTCATAATATGTGGCCAGGGTCTTAACAAAGTTCATGGAACCTTCCTGCAATGCTTGATTCCATTCAGTGGTTAGTCTCTTTTCAGATCTACTAACCATAGGTCGAAGTCTGATCCTAAGACCATGAGGTACCAAATTTTTATGAATATATGCTCAAAATAACCTTAGGTGCCAGATACTGGCCCTAAGGCTTTTTAATCCCTTGCCCAAATTTTGAAAGGCCAATTCACATGCATCTGTTATATTGGAACTAGTATTATTTAGGTTACTGCTTGAGACTTGTTCAACACGAAATACCCCAATATCGTCTCGATCAGCACATAACCCATGGAGTATATTATCCAACTCCATATTTAGAATCAAATAAACAGAGAGGGTAATTGGTCAAACTGTCCAAGAATTAGGAATAGGATCCTATGATAATAGGACCCAATAAGGTGCCTAATTAAACGTGGCTTCCAGATGCAAAACTATAGAGTATAGAACCAGAAGCAGAGCCTAGGGACACCAGAATTAATCATAAACAACACATAATGTCAGTACCAAAAGGCATTGGGATCTTACACCAGTAAAAGGCTCAGTGGATGGAATGCCCCATTGTCAGATGCTTAAGATAATATATATAACAATTCTGAGACCAGAAAAAATATGGACTAATTGTGTTAACCCACACTGAATGTATGTTGACCAAATATATAAGGTACACCATGAAAAAATAGCAGGCTATGAACATATATAATGATAGTTGGGTACTTGTAGTGCAACAAACAATTACACATGTGGTCAAATTATCCTAGCTAGCATACAATACAAATATGTGTACCTATTCATATAAAGGTAGTCGAGGTATGCTACAAAGTAATTTTGACCCTGTAGACCTCTACATAAATATGATGTTAAAGACAGTTTATAAACTGATTGCCCCAATCTATCTGGTATAATATAAGGGCTTTAGTGTATTTGAATCACACCTATCCAGTTAGTATAAGGTGCTTTGATGAACTGTATACCCTTATACTACTGTTCCAAAAAAATTATTTCGTCATGAAAAATGGTATGGGATGCTTGTCATAAAATAGTCACCAAAATGTGTACATAAGGTGCCCACATTAATTGTAAGGCATTTATGATCACAAAAATAGTTTGTAAGGTTAGAGGCCAGCTCCTATTGCATGAGCTACTGCCACCTTAAATGTTCAATGGTCCCAGTAGAGAACATAGTAGTGCCCTATATTCTGATGCTATCTATGCTATATAAGGAATGTTGCTGTCACTGATCTGTTTAGCAATGCTGGCCTATTATATTAGTTCTAAATTCTATACTGATAGAATAGTTATTATTACATTAAAAAAATCAATATGCAAAATAATGGCGTAATAACTGTCCTCCCAACCCTTATAGTGCCACTTATTGTAAAAAACTTTAAGAGAGTATCTACCATTTACTGAAACATTCAAAAACACCTCATTACTTTTTGCTAGTAGGACCGTACTTCTTCCTATAGTCCACCAACAAGGATATATAACATACTAGTTAAAGCCTTTATCCATACATTTAAAGTGAAAACAATCCCATAGTCTGAGACGACGAACCCTCTTGGAATAACTAAGCACAAAATTTTAATACAAAATGGCTACTTCTTTCCAGTAGGTCCGTGCTTAATCCAATAGTACACCAATAATGATATATACCATACTAGTTAAAGTCATTCTCTATACATATATAGTCAAAATAAACCCTGATTCAAAGACAACGGACATATGTAGGGAGTGAAACAAACTTTTTGCATTCTGCACTCATAGTTTTGACCTCGGAAATATTAAGATCAATAGCTCTCTCATAATATGCGTCTAGGATCTTAACAAAGTTCATGAAACCTTCCTGCAATGCTTGATTCCATTCAGTGGTTAGTCTCTCTTCAGATCTACTAACCATAGGTCGAAGTCTGATCCTAAGATCACGAGGTACCAATTTTTTATGAATACTATACCCTTATTTTGGATACTTTTGTATGGTTGCACAGTTATATGTATTTCTACTTTTTCTTATGAAAATATTTGACTATCTGTTTCAGCAAACTGGATATGTGCAATTTGGATGAATATTGTATTATCTATACATAAAAGTATTAGCTATACTTTTTTGCATATATTATCCTATCAGTCTGTATATATACGTTTTTCTTGACATACTTTTATGTTATTACTTTGTAATTATGTTATATAATATATATATATATTTATATTTATTAACATTTCTGTATTAGTTTGATATTACTTTGAGCCTACTAACACTTCTTTTCATATATGAAAATTATGTTCTAAACACTTGGATTTTGGTATTTTACTTTGCATTATGTTTCCAACCCAAGGGTTGGATCATACCATTGTTGCCATTGGTGGATGTAACATATAAATATTCATGACATTGGACTTTGGGATTTAAGCTAATTACACTGAAGAAGGCTGTTTAGCCGAAACCGGTTTGTTACTTTCATTGAAGGATATTTTTGTTCTGTAATTTACATACTTTTAACAATAAAAGGATTCTGACTGCTTATGCTGGCCTCTTGTGTTTGATTTACATTGGTTTGGCCGAGCATACCGTACTTGCGAGGAGTTCTGTTTGTTCATAAAAATATTGTTACCTAAAAAAATATTTTACAAACCATAGATGTTAAAAACATTTTCACATGCATTCCGAAAGTTAAAGATCTGGAATTCTTCCACATGATTCTCTTAAGGTGTGGCTTTCTCTAAGTAACGGACATTAATATTATCATGGATTTTAGGGAGCTAGTTTTTTAAGGAATAATTTTGTCAATTATGAAGGTAAAATATAAAAGCAGCATAGAGGTGTAGCAATGGGAGCAGCTTGTGCTCCCATTTATGCTAGATTATTATTAAGCAATTGGGAATTAAATTACTTTTTTGTATCAGATTACTATAAATATTGTAAATCTTACCTAGGCTTCCTTAATGACATTTTTACTTTATGGAGCGGTCCTAAGGACTTAGTGGAATATTTTATCAAATTTTTAAATGAATCAACAACATTGTTCAGTTTCACTTATCAATTTAATACAGATGAGATCAATTTTTTAGATACCAACATTACTGATTCAGCTGATGGATTTAGATATATAGGCACAGGAAACCCACTTTTAATAATGCATATTTGTACAATAATAGTTTTCATCCTTTCATGTGTAAGAAAAGTCTAATAAAAGGACAATGTATCAGACCAGCTTGTATGATTTCCACTAAAGATGTCTTTACTGAAGAAAGCAACAACTTATTTCTGATGTAGTTCAGGATATTGTGGCTAAATGGGGTGTTCATTATAGACCTCTTTTAGGTAATGGGACATTTAATAACAATGCCCTTGACAATTCTACACCAAAAGTATACTTTGAGAGGGCTTTAGTTACTCATCACAACACTGGTTCCGACATTGTTACAAAGACAGTTGGTAGGAATTAACTCATCTACTCCCCACATTTTAGGCAAGGGACCCCTTTTAATTTATAAAACATTTAAAAACCTACAAGACATTTTGAAAAACTGCACATACTGTGGTCAGCTTAAACATGAAACAGTCAGAAGTACAAGAAAATGTGTCAATTGCAAATATTATCCATATATATATATATATATATATATATATATATATATATATATATGTGTGTGTGTGTGTGTGTGTGTGTGTGTGTGTGTGTGTGTGTGTGTATACACTTTATAATCTTGAAATACTGAAATGTCAATATTTCCAGACTATAAAGTCGAAAGTGCAGTTACATGAAACTGCATAACAGCGAATGGAGAAATGCCGCATTTGCCATTATGTGTTCACATTGGTGACGTGCAGTGTGGTTTGTGGATTTAGCTGGGGTTTGAGGTAAGTGGTATTTTTCTAAGAGTATTGGGTAGGGATTTTAGTGTGTGTGTGTGATGAGTTTTATGTGTTTGTGTGTTTAGTGCGACCTCAGAGTTAGTATATATAAGTAGGGGTGTGTGGGGGGCGCAGCAAGCAAGATTGTTTGTGTGTTAGTTTTGTTGAGTTTGTGTGTGTTGGTTTGTTTTTTTGTAGTGTCAACAGGTAGGTGTATTTGTGTTTCTGTGGTGTAGTGTTTTGTTTGTGTTGGGCGGCCACGGTGGTGCAGCGGTTAGCATTGCCACCTCACAGCAAGAGGTTCTCTGTTCGATTCTCAGCTGGGGTGCCTTCTGTGTGGAGTCTGCATGTCCTCCCTGTGGTTACATGGGTTTCCTATGGGTGCTCCAGTTTCCTCCCACATCCCAAAGACATGCAGTAGACTAATTGGACACTCTAAATTGGCCCTAGGTGTGAGTGTGTGTGTGTGTGTGTGTGTGTGTGTGTGTGTGTGTGTGTGTGTGTGTTCGATTCTCAGCTGGGGTGCCTTCTGTGTGGAGTCTGCATGTCCTCCCTGTGGTTACATGGGTTTCCTATGGGTGCTCCAGTTTCCTCCCACATCCCAAAGACATGCAGTAGACTAATTGGACACTCTAAATTGGCCCTAGGTGTGAGTGTGTGTGTGTGTGTGTGTGTGTGTGTGTGTGTGTGTGTGTGTGTGTGTGTGTGTGTGTGTGTGTGTGTGTGTGCCTTCTGTGGAAGGCTGGGTGCTGGGCTGGCAACTCGACACCGTAAAACTCCACTGCCAATCATGAGCAGACAGATGATCCGCTGTGGCGACCCCTAACCGGGAAAAGCCGAAAGAAGAAGTGTTTTGTTTGTGTTAAGTTCGTGGTTTGAAAGTTCATGGTTTTAAAGTTTCAGGTTCTTGATTTATTTGGCTTTATAGTCTTGAGATACTGAAATTTGATATTTCAGTATTTCGAGATTATAAAGTGAATCCACAAATACATATATATATATATATATATATATATATATATATATATATATATATATATTTATATATATATATATATATATATATATATATATATATATATATATATATATATATATATATATATATATATGAGGGGGCGAGTATTATATTAGGACTGAACTATGGTAAATCAGTAGTTAAGTTACAAGATGGAAATTGCTCAAGTAAAGCAACTGTGTACATAGCAAAATGCATCACATGTCCAAGTTTTTATATCTGGAAAACAAAGACGGTGTTTAGAAAAAGATTATGAGCTCATATATGATATGTCTAGAAAAAGTGTTAACAATGCTTTATTCAAACATAGTGAAATATGTGTATGGTTTGATAATTTTAAGTTTGGAATTATAGAAAAAAATATATATGTCTGATGGGGGTGGGGCTGGGAAATGAGGCTTGAACACAGACAACTTGTTTGACAGCTTAGATTGAATGCTGCAGCCTCACCAGGGATTCATGAGGATATTTCTATCATTCCTGCATTAAAACTGAGAGCAGTGAAGCTTTGAGAAAGCATATATTTATATATACATGTATTAAGGTAATTTTAATGATAGAAGTATCATTACTTTTATGACTTAACAGTTTTAACAGGTTTTGGTTTGTAAAATATTTTTAAGGTAATAATATTTTATGACTTGTGATGGCACTTTAAGAATTCATGAAGGCATTTGATTGGTTTGTGTGGTCATTTAAACATGAGGAGTAGAACACTGGTAAAATTTGTTTTGATGAAGTCTGATATTTATCAAGATGTAAGCCCTTGTCAATTAACTCAATGATTTACGATAAAATGTTCATTTTACAAGATATTATTTTCTTTCTGGTTCCTCATTTGTCCTAGGAGAATAGACAGATCCAATTCAATTTTAGGTTCATAGGTTCATAGGTTCACACTAGGCTATCTGCCCAAGGGCATTTATAAGCCTAGCCAGAGTGTATTTGGCTTTTGCCACCCATTTTAAATTAATTTTGCTATGCCCTTTTTCGAGGTTAGTATACTGTGCCTCTGTCTAACAGTGACACAGAAGTGATACCCGGGGTAAAACTATGATCCCCCATCCACTCATCAAGATTCCTCTTGAAGAGAGTCAATGAGGGACTCTGCCTAACCTGGACTGGGATTTTATTCCAGAGTGAAGGGAGCCTCTGGGTTATGAATCTGTCCCTCCAGCATGTCCTATTTATTTCAGTGTTAAGGTTCAAGTCTCTTGAGCGCGTAGCTCGATAGGATTTGGATTTTCTGAGGTGCAGACGTTGTCCCGGGCTGCGTCCTACATGAACTCCAAGAAGAGCTAAACCCAAACATAAAACTACTGTTCAATCTCAGCCTTACCACAGGATATGTACCCAAAGAGTGGCGTACAGCAACAGTGGTCTATGACACCGTCTGGTCCCATTGATGCAGTGTTTTTTGCTTTGGAGAGGGCGGCCCTTACCTGAGCATCTGAGATGTCAGGCGGGCAGCACTCTGCTGGGATAGATATTTGCCCTTTTGGTGGGGAGGGGGGGGGGAATTTGTGCTGAACCTGTCAGCTAGGATGTTGGCAATGTCTGTGGATTCGGTGTATTTTTTGTCATTTTGGACTAATTCTGAATATATCTGGGAATTCCCATCCAGGTTCCTAACATAACTAAAGAAAGCCTTGTGATTATCCTTAGTGTCCTGTGCAGTTTTTCTCTCGAAGCTGGCCTTAGACGATTTTATGAGTGCCCGTAGTTTTTTGCTAACACTGATCAGAGATGCCTTCCATTTTTGGGATTTTGCTCTATCATGTAGTAGCTTCCTCCTTCTATTGTATAGTTTGTTTATGGCTGGGGTCCACCAGACAGGACGTCTGCCTTTGGAGGATTGGGTCTTGGTTTTATTTGGGATTGCATGATCCATGCATTCCTGAAGGTGTTCATAGAATGTGTTTATAAAGGATTCTGCGGTCTGGGCCGTATTTTCCACAGGCATGGGGGCTTTGAAGGATTCCACCTCAGTTTTGAGGAGTGTGAAATTTACTTTAGAGAAGTTTTTCACTGTGGTTTTCTGGCCAGGGGGTGGGGTCGGGATGTGAATATCCAGTAAGATTAGTTTATGGTCTGATCTTACCAGTGAGGGATACACTTCTGGTCTGGAGCATAGAGTCCCCATGTTGGTGATGATCAGGTCCAGTATGTTTTCCCCTCTTGTGGGAGTGGTAACAAGTTGTTCCATAGCATTTGAGTTTATAAATTCTAGGAACCTTTGAGCTAGGGTGTTGGAGCTAGAGTAATGCTCCCAGTCTATGTTTGGGTAGTTGAAGTTGCCCAATATAATGGTGTTTGGAGAGACCTTCATATTTTCCAGTGTTCTCAGGAAGGCCGAGTGGGGTTCCTGGGTTTGGGAAGGTGGTCTGTAGCAGGCTATAAACTGGGAGGCAGTTTTACCCACTGTTAGTTACACATGGATAGTCTCTGATGCTTCATGCTGTGCCACCAACCTGGAGGTGTGGGTATCTTTGACGAATATTGATACTCCCCCTCCTTTTCTTGTTCGGTCCAAGTTTTGGGGCTGAAAAGCATGGTATGAGGTATAACCTGGTAGTGCTGGGGTGCTCTCGGGAGCCTTGAACCAGGTTTCTGTTACTGTGCAGATATCGATGTTCTCCATGCTAAGGAGAGTTTCGAGTGCATGCATCTTGAGGTTTAGACTTCTGGCGTTGAGTAGCATTACTCTTAGTTTCTTATCCCTTGTGATACCTATGGAGGTGGGTTTGCTTTTAACATCTATGGTTTGTCTTTTGAGCCTTGCCTAAAAAAGGCACTATGGGGATAGCAAGAGCCTTTGACAATATCCGAAAGCCCAGGGGTGACAGGTGCAAGCCATCCCTAGCAAAGCATCGTGGCTTGTTGAGCATTTCATCCCAGGCTGACAGGCATTGGATCCCCTTTGAATGACACCAATACTTAAGCCAATTGTTGAAATTGATCATCTTGTCTTCATATTGTGGCATCATTCTTGGTGAGGGTAAGATGCTACTCAAGGTCAGGGTCATACCAGCCTGGGCCACATGATCAGAGAGGTCCTCTATGTCTCTTTTCATGTAGTCCAGGGAGGTACGTCTCAGGACAATGACTGAGTCATATTTGTACTTGCCTTGGAGTGACCTGAGTGCTTGTGTTATGTGGCAGATCCTAGCGCCCGACAGGCAGCTCTCCGTGACCTTTTCCTTGTTCAGCCTGGTGAGTGGGACGTCAGTGTGCCTGATGATAGAGTCACCTATTACAAGTGTATCAGGTGTGTTGTTTAGCCTTAAGGGCTGTGACTGTTTGGTACACTGGCTTTGTGAAATATGTGTTGCACGTGTTTTGTTTTAGGGTAGCGGTTGCTTGGGTGTCTGCTTTGGAGGTCTCTGCTGCTTAGGCAGATCTTTATTTAGAGCCTCCAAGTATGTTTTTGTGTGTTTATGTGTTTGGTTTGCTGTCGTGGTAGGTCTATGTGAGACTGGAATTGTAGTGAGTGTGGTTTCCTTCTCCTCCTGACAGGTTTCGCCAGTACTAAGTTGAGAGAGCTTAGCCTCCAGTTTGGCTATATGGTTGCATCTCTCACATGTGTTGGAATTTGTTGGGAGGAGGAGAGGGTTGTCTGTGTACATGAGGCAGTTGTAACATTGCCTCAAGATTCCCAGATCCACCAGCTGGACCAGAGAGGAGATTGACAACTGACCTTTGGGCATGCTAGAATAGTATTGGGAATTCCTTTATAATTGAAAAAAAAAGGGCCAATGGGGAACAAGGTACTCAAGGGGAGTTTGTGAGGGTGTAGTGCTTTTAATTTTTTAGTGCTGACTTATATAATTGCTTTAGTGAGCAAGTGCCAGGTAACTTAAATACAATGTGTTACAGGTAACTTAAATGCAAAAATGACAAACAGTAACTTTCTTTCAAGTGAAACAAGGAAATAAGTACAGTAAGCAATGCAGATGTCACTAGGGATCCACAGAAGCGCTGAAAAGCCACGTTTTAGGTGGAATTAGCGTTTCAGGGAAATAACAAGCAAACAAGCATACAAACAAAGCTAGATTCAGCAGGCCTGGATCTAGTCTATGCTACAGCAAACAAGGTGTACCAATTCCAGTAAGAAACAGTTCAAATATGCAGGCACTATAAGCCTTTAACCAGAAATTCCCAGCTCAGAAGGGCAGAGTCCAGCCTCTCCTCCCACAAGAGTGCAGACCACGAACCTTCTTAATGTAAAATAACTGGCCTGAAGCCCAAGTGCTTAAACCAGAACTAATACACTTTTAGAATAACAGACACTGAGCCCTCAATCAGCAGTTCCCAACTTAGAAGGATGTAAGCTACCTGTCCTGCCACCACAGTGCAGGCCACAAACCTTCCTAATATAAAACAATGGTCTGAGCCCAAGTGCTTAATCCAAAAGACTTTGAATGATAGCTACACTTTAATCAAGTTACTACCAAGCAGTAATAAATACAATTGAATACTTTAAAGAATGCCCAACTTAGAAGGATGTAAGCTACCTGTCCTGCCACTACAGTGCAGAGCACAAACCTTCTTAATGTAAAACAACTGGTCTGAAGCCCAAGTGCTTAAACTAAAAGGCTTAGAGTGAGTTACACCAAGCAGTAATAAATACAATTGAGTACTTTTAAGATGACGCAAAAGCAAAATAAAGTAGGAAGAAACACAAATACAGTAAAAGCAGATACATTTTTTTTTTTTTTTTTTTTTTTGAATGAGCAAATGAGATGGGCCCAGGAGGAGTATCCAAGTGCAAATTTACAAGAGGGGCGGGCAGTTTCAAAGCCACCAAGATTAACACCAAGACAAAAACAGGGAGAGTGGGTGGGGACCTACTGAAAAAACAGTCAACTTCCAGGTAGATATTGCTCAATGCAACACAAACAAATTACTTTAAAAAGTGCAGATAAAAGTTACTTAGCTACACTTATGCATCCAAGTTGATATCATGCAGGTCTTAACCAGCCAAAGCTCACAGTTTAAACAGAAGATAATTCACTGTACCACTTGTATAAGACAGAAACTGAATAACAATGAAGGAAACTTCCCCCACCTATCACTGGCTATGCAGGTTTTTAACAAGCCTTAACTGAAAATACCACGTGCACTACTGAAAAAACAGTCAACTTCCAGGTAGATATTGCTTAATGCAATACAAACAAATTACTTTAAAAAGTGCAGATAAAAGTTACTTAGCTACACTTATGCATCCAAGTTGATATCATGCAGGTCTTAACCAGCCAAAGCTCACAATTTAAACAGAAGATAATTCACTGTACCACTTGTATAAGACAGAAACTGAATAACAATGAAGGAAACTTCCCCCACCTATCACTGGCTATGCAGGTTTTTAACAAGCCTTAACTGAAAATACCACATGCACTACTGAATAACAGTCAACTTCCAGGTAGATATTGCTCAATGCAACACAAACAAATTACTTTAAAAAGTGCAGATAAAAGTTACTTAGCTACACTTATGTGTCCAAGTTGATATCATGCAGGTCTTAACCAGCCAAAGCTCACAATTTAAACAGAAGATAATTCACTGTACCACTTGTATAAGACAGAAACTGAATAACAATGAAGGAAACTTCCCCCACCTATCACTGGCTATGCAGGTTTTTAACAAGCCTTAACTGAAAATACTGCATGCACTACTGAAAAAAACAGTCAACTTCCAGGTAGATATTGCTCAATGCAACACAAACAAATTACTTTAAAAAGTGCAGATAAAAGTTACTTAGCTACACTTATGCGTCCAAGTTGATATCATGCAGGTCTTAACCAGCCAAAGCTCACAGTTTAAACAGAAGATAATTCACTGTACCACTTGTTTACTGAAGAAGAGTGCATTGCAGGATAGAAAACCTACATTACTAAAATCTGAGAATACAAAATAGCTGTCCCAGCTTTTGTACTGGAAAAGTATTTTGCTTCCCTTGACTATGGGACAACTACTTGGCAGAATGTTAGTGCTCCATTTATGCTTTGCTAAGCATGTACTACATCAGTTTTAGATTCCTTGAGGAACTCAGTAACAAAAGGAGACAAGAGAACAAAACAGACAGGGAGGGAAAGAGAGAAGCATGTAATAACATGCAAGCAAAGTAATGCGCAAAGGATTCACCAAATGTAATTGCACACTTTATGGGGTTCTAAAATAAAGCATACACAGAGACAGCACATATGTACAGAATAACACTGACATCAATAAAACTAAGCCATGCTGTTACAGTCTTGAATGATTTATTTTTCTGTTACTTATGCTTCTGTTAAGTATAAAGTATACACACAAAGGTGAGTCTAGCACCTATCCAACAATGCACTGCACCATGGAAACATATGCAGATTGGCCCAAAATTATCTAGACGGGTTCTTCTTTAACCAATATTGAGTGGTACCAATGAGATTCTCATTGTACTCAGTGAATATACTGAGAAAAAAATACATGGCATGTCTTGCACTTTTTTAAGGTTATTTGTGTACCTTAGACAAGTCTGGACATAAGAACTGAGCAGCGGGGGTCTATATTAGAACACTGAAGTTTCAAAACTTCTAATGTTCTAATATCGACCCCTATTCAGTGAAAGCTGAAAACATCGAACATACAGAACAGCAAATTTTTTCATAGGGAAAATATTTGCTGTTCCAAAACACATACACACAACACAAGCACACCAAACAAACAGCAATCCACACACATACACCTAAAATCTTACACCTAACCCTATACTAAACTATTCAGACACCACTAACTATCCACTTACCTTAACCCGAACCCTAACCCTAAGGTCCGTCACTATCCCACACTCACCTCACCCGCGCCCTAACCCTAACTCACCTACCCCGCCCTAACCCTCACGTCCACACAATCGCACACTTACCTGACCCATGCCCTAACCCTAACTAACCTAACCCACACTCAATCGCACACTTACCTGAACCCGACCTGTAACTTTCCACCACAGTGCTAAAAATACCAAAGCAACAGAAACAGACAACTGAATTCTTTCCCTAGGAAAAAATTTGGTTTTCTGTTGCTTTGATATTTTCAGCATAGGGGTCGATATTAGAACATTCGAAGTTTTGAAACTTTGATGTTCTAATATAGACCAGAGCGGCGGTCCTATAAAGCAGACAGCACTTGGTATTCATTAGGGTAGTTTTTTAAGGTATAATTTTAAACAAGAAAAAGGAAAAAAAAAAGTCTGCAGATTATTCCAGGCCTACTAGTCTCATTTCCATTCTAGAGAAAATTATAGAAAAGATTCTGAAAGTCAGCCTGGCGGCATCATTGATAACTAATCGTGTGCACAGTGGAAGACAGCATGGCATCACAAAGCAAATGTCTTGTCAGTCATACGTGATTCAGTTCTGTAAATGGGTCACAGTTGAAGTGTACAGGGTTAATACTGTGGATGGGGTGCATATAGTGCACAATAAGGCCTTTGACACTGTTTCTCACATGAAAAGTGTAGAGAAAATAAAAGATAAAGGAGTGGGGTACAAAACAGTGACATAAGTTAGATATTATCTGCCTAACCAGAAACAGTGGATGAAGAATAAACCTTAGCTAGTGAGTGACCCAAGACAAATGACAAAAAGTTATTTGGGGTATTAATCACCCTTAATTTGAATGACATTGTACAAAGCAAAAGAGAAGTGGTGAAGGAAAGTATGATGCCAGGATGCATAGCATGAAGAATGACTATGTAAATGTTAAGATCATCTTTCCACTGTAAAGCATACTGCTAAGAACATACCAAGAGTGCTGTGTAGAGTTCTGTTTAACAAAAATATATCTTTATTAAATTATCACATTTGACACAGGCAATCTTACATTTACATAAATGAAAAACAAACATTGACATAATTTTAGCTGCAAACATTATGCATCACAGACACCACTGAAACATCTGTAGTTGCAAATATTATACGTCACTTAAAATCTAACCAGTCATTGTCAAGTAAGCATTATACAGCTCATTCAAATCCTGACTTCTTTTAAACCTCATTTCTTCTCTGCATATTATTCCTACAATTCCCATTTTTTCCCTGTAATGTTTGCTCCTTCCCTTTTCTAAGGATCCCATTATCAGTTTTTTTATCTCTGTTACTATATTCACTACTTCTAGTAATGTTAGTTTAGACTTTCGGTTCCATTTCTAGTAATTGCTTTTTTGGTAGCCACCACAATTAGAATCAGCAAGGCTTTACTATGTCTAAGCAATTCTGATTCTGTATCATAGCTCAAAAAAATCATCTCCCTAGTCACTTCAGTCTGTTCACCCAGCATCCCCAACAGAGTGGTCCACAGGGAATCCTTAAAATCTGCCAGCCAATTACACTCCCAAAAACTATGTTCCCAACATCCATTTTTGTCCTCATCACACCTCTAACATTTGCAATCCACCTAAGGAAAAATTCTTTGAAATCTACTTGGGGTATAAAAATATCTATGTAAACACTTCCAGGAAAAATTCTAAGTCTTCTAGACTTTGTTGCATACTTGGGAGATATAAATATATCTCCCATTGTCTCTTTGTGAAATGCTTATCCAATCCCTCTTCCCAATCTTTTCTAAGATCCTCTGATTGATTCTTATAGTTATCATGCAATATCTATATGCTCTGATTATTCTTTTTTTTAACAACAGCTTCTGTTATAGATTATATTAAAAAATCTACCAGTGCTGGTCTTTTGTTTAAGACCCACCCCCATTTCTTTCTCTTTGCCTATACTCTGATATCAATCCTTAATAGGGAAGGGAATTTCTAACCTGCACTCCAAATAAATTCTTGGCATCTTCCCATTCTAGTACCTTTCCCCGTCTGTTCCCTGTACCTTGGTTCCTTTGCCAGTTTTCTCCAATAAATTCCAACCTCCCCCTTACCTATTGTCTGTATCCCTAACTGCAGCCATCCCTATAAGCAGGATATCTTTTCTCCACCCCTGTGTTGGTTTAGTTCTTAAAACACTCCCTGCTATTTTATGAATATAATATTCTGAATGATTGTGGTCATTCTCCTTAAGAGTCTACATTCACTTTTCTAGTCTCTCTTTGTTTCTTGAGCTTCTCCCCTGTATCATCATCATCTCTTTCCACTTTCAATTATAGTTTTCTGCTCGTGCTATGTATAAGAGCCTTAACTATGTTGCTCTAAAATACCCCCCTCAAACTGGGTAATCCTAGTCTGCCTTGTTCTATTGGAAGAATCAACTTATCCCACTTGACCCTTGCCATCTTCCCCTCCCAGATAAAATGCTTCAGCTCTTTCTCTATTGCTATTCACAGCTTCTCCTCTGGATGATAAAAATATGCCTGACCTATGTATACGATTAAAGGGACTAAAAACATTCTAATTGCTTGTATTTTACAATCCATATACATATAACAAAAGCCTCCAATTTCTCAGTTTTTGGATTAGCTTCTGTTTAGTGTCATCCCACATATCATTTGCTGTCACAGCATAGTCATTTCTAATCCATATTCCTAAATATTTAATTTTATCACGTTCCTATAAATATGGCTACTGTTGGACGAATTCATGTGTGAGTACATAATTTACTGCTATCATCATTGTTTTAACTTCATTAATTTTGTATCTGGAAAAGATTTTAAACTGTCTTAAAATGTTCCACAAAACTGTAATGTCCTTTTCTGGTTTTGTCATGTATAAAATAATATCATCTGCAAATAGAGCCAGGTTTTTTTTTTTTGACTGCCATACCAATTATATCCTTGAATTTCTGAGTCCCTTATTTTCTTTGCCAATTGTTCTTAATATAATGCAAACAACAAAGGGGAAAGAGGACACCCCTGCCTGGTTCCTCTACTCAAGCAGAAATTATCAAAGAGGGCCCCACCCACTTTAATTTTCACCTCCGATCCTTCATATATACTCCTAATCAACCTTATAATTGTATCAGGGGAAAGCAAATTCTTCCACTGCCCTGCTCATGAAGTCCCATTCTACTCTGTCAAATGCTTTCCCTGCATCAAGACCCACCAATAACGTGGTATTTTATTACTTCTGCTTCAGTCTAGATCACCAATGTTCTGTTAATATGTTAAATGTTTGCCTCCCCTACACAAAACCACACTGATCCATATCTATGAATTTTGGTATCACTTTTGCCATTCTTTTAGACATTATACACATAAACACCTTATAATCATGGTGTAGTAATGAAATGGGCCTGTATGAAGCTGGATCCAAAGGATTATTACCCTATTTAGGTATTGCAGCTACCACTGATTTCTTTCAGGATGCTGGTACTTCTCTTCCTCTTAACATGCTGTTAAATAAAACATTACAGATTGTTATCAGTTTTTCCCTCCTAACTTCCAGACTTCAACAGGAATACCATCTATTCCTAGGGAATTTCCTGCAGATTGGTTATACATAACCATTTTTATCTCATATCCTCTGTGATGAAAGGAGATACTGCCAGCCCAGCTAACTGGAATTTTGTAAATAATTATATATCATTCGTGAATATCGAAATGATTTACACAAGATCTTTGAGCTACAAATGTATTAGACGTATATATTATGTGTATATAAAATTGCTTGCACAGACGTGCGTGTTGTAAAGGTATTTGCAAAATGCTTGTCTTAAAAATGGATCCACAGTATGCCCTACTTGAAGAGACCAGAAATGTACTTGCACGTTTGCAACTGTTTAAATGTATATATTTTAACAGTGGAAATGAATACAGGAGGTTATCTTCAGAAAAATAATTGAAATTAAATTACTTTATGGTTAGGCCATAAAAGATTACATCTTCCAGTTTTCAATGCAGTCAGTGACACAATGTATGTACTAGGAAACTTTCTGTATTGTCTTTAGGGTGAATTAATTACTAGTCTTGAAAGCATGTAGAAATGCAATTGTTTTATAACTTCCAGCATCTGCCAGAGATCTGAGGAGAAGCCCTTGTCTATATATTTTTAGAAGCAGATGCTAAATACTGCCAGCTTCATCAACAGTTGTTTGACCTGTGAACTAGCAGTCAGATGACAGGAAATGATGTCATTCTGCAAGCTATCCAAAAAGTAATATTTTAGATAATAATCTGAGAAGTCTCTTGGTGAGACAGGGCATTCTGCATTCTGTCTTGGACCTGACAACAACTAGAAGATCCCTTCACCACATCTGTCTTCCTCTATTAGTAAGTTCTTAGATTATAGTAATTCTCTTAGATACAGTCAGGAATATAGTAAAGCTTAGTTTCCATGTTTTTCTTTATTTATTTGAGATGGCCTGCAATATTGTTTAAAATAATTTCTGTGGTTTTGATGTCACCGTAAATACACATTTAGTATTGTCTTGTTCTTTTATTATTTACTATTAAATGTATTTAAAACATTCATTGTGGCTGATCTGTGTAGAGATATTTAAGTTTTAAGAGTACTTGCATATTTATTACGTGACAGTGTGTGGGCAACTCCTAATAGCCGTGCTCTTGGTCAAACTACCATTTGTGTTAATATTAATATTGCACAGTAAGATTGGGCACCCTTTGTTAATGGCCTTAAAGTAGCTGATAAGGAGTGACTGGTGACAGTAATAACTATCTTATAATCTGGGCAGAAAGGGGTATAGCTAGTAAACCTGTGCCAGCCTTTCTCGGGTGTGTGTATAAATCAAATCACAAAGTGTATGTGTGCGTGTGTGTGTGTGTGTGTGTGTGTGTGTGTGTGTGTGTGTGTGTGTGTGTGTGTGTGTTTGTGTCAGCTACAGCAGAGACAGGAAGCACTGGGTGGACAGAGAGGTTGCTGGGGGTCTTGGCTGGTCACTCAGATGAGATCTCAATTCTATAGCTGTTCCAGTGGGGAGTCTTACTGGGGATATGGAGGAAGAGTGAGAAACCAGCCCCAGATTGATTGTGGTCTATGTGTGCTCTTAAGAGAAATTGCACTTGATGCAGAGTGCTGCATCTGGAAATACTGTGTATGTACCTGTTAACCCCCCAGTGAACATCCCCCTCTGCTGCCAGTGGTGAGGATTGAGGCTCCTTGATTACTGGTCCACTGGTGAGGCATCACATCCCATCTTAACAGTTAGTAACTGAGCCTCATCCACCTCTAACCTTGGCATATTTAATTTTTCCATAAACATTTCCATTTGTACCTTTTCTTGATTTCCATATTTCTCTGCTTTATATAAACTTTCATAAAATCTATGAAATATTTCTAATATTTCTACAGAGTCTCTTATTATCTTTCTTGTTATAGGCTTCCTAAGCTTGGTAACAGCCCTTTCCACTTTCTGTTACCTGAGCTCTCATGCTAAAAGTTTTTGTGCTCTAGAATTATTATCAAAAAACATTTGCTTAACAGCAGTCTTTCTAAACTTGTGCATATTATCGAGGGAATCCCATATTTTCTTTTTAGCATTCTGCAGTTGCTCCTCTTCTTGTTCTGAGAGATTCTGCCTATTTCTCCATATTTCTCTGCTTTATATAAACTTTCATAAAATCTATGAAATATTTCTAATATTTCTACAGAGTCTCTTATTATCTTTCTTGTTATAGGCTTCCTAAGCTTGGTAACAGCCCTTTCCACTTTCTGTTACCTGAGCTCTCATGCTAAAAGTTTTTGTGCTCTAGAATTATTATCAAAAAACATTTGCTTAACAGCAGTCTTTCTAAACTTGTGCATATTATCGGGGGAATCCCATATTTTCTTTTTAGCATTCTGCAGTTGCTCCTCTTCTTGTTCTGAGAGATTCTGCCTATTTTGTAATACTTTAACATTTGCCAGTCCCTCTAAATAATTCTTATTACTTCTTAACCATATCTCCCTTTCCTTTATTTCCACTCTAGCTTTAAACTCCACTATAATTTTATCCTACTCCCTAGTTATATTTTCAGACGAAAGTTCTATCTTCTATAATAGCTCCTGAATTATTTCCAAAAACCTGTTCCTGAAATTTCTCTCTTTTTAGCAGATAGATGGGAAGGAGCCAGTATCTCATTTTTCTTTCATTACCTTACATTTTTATTTTGGTTATTATTGGCGCCTGATCTGAAATAGTTATTGGGTGAGTTTCAAGACCTCATGTTCCTGTGAGATATAAAGTGTATCTAGCCTATTTCAGTTTTTGTATCTTTGAGAATAATATGTAAATTCACTCAAAATTCCTAGTACTGAGTTCACATCTTCCATGCCAAACATTTCCATAAAGTACTTCAAAAATCTACCCTTCTTTGTTATATTTTCCTTTCTAAGCCCCACAGATACATTTTCATGATTGCAAACCAAATTCCAGTCCCCACCTATAAGTAATATTCCTTGCTGAAAGCTGAATATTTTTCTGAGAATTTTCTTAAGCTCCATTATGGCAGTTTTAAGTGGAATATAGATGCATGCCAGTGTAATCCTCCTCCCTTGCCAGTAGCCCCTTTGTACTATATATCTTCCATTATTGTCTTGTTTTGCCTCTTCTATCACTATTGGAGCTCCTCTTTTCCTTTGCCACAGATATTCTGCTGAATAGCCATCCTGAAAACCTTTCTTTATCAAATTCACATGTTCAGTTCCTTCCAGGTGTGTCGGCCATAGCATTGTTATTTGTACTCTACATTTTTAATAAAGTTTATTACTCATTCTTTTTTGTACTTATCTGTAAGACCATTTAGACTGACAGACATAACAGAAATCATCATATTCTTATATAGTTATTATTACCACCTTTTATGTATAACTGCTTTTTTGTTAAACATCTAATTCCAGCTTTTATGTTACATTCATATACTGTTTGGCAGGTTGATCTAGGCTGATCTTTTACACAGTTGTTTCTTGCCATATCCATCTGAGCCTATGTCACAACTTACAGAATGTTTTGTTTTATTGAAAGGTCTAAAAAAAATGACTCTCCCCCAGTAACCTCCCAAAACATATTAATTTAATAATAACACACAAAACTATGTATATCTTCAAATATTAAAGTTTGTGCTTTTTAAAAAGAACAAAATTTTAAAACTGATAGCCACACAGGCAAGCTAGAGTTAACAAAAGAGAAAGGTTGGTCATGCTAAGACACATGGTACAGCCTGTGCTTTCAGTAAGTGCTATCTCTGTGGAGTTATGAGAACCAGACAGCCAGTTTCTTTTTATCAGAATGTCACCATGGAAACATGAAGACCAGCTGCAGAATTGTTACTAAGCAACTGATATTGCCAACATCCTCCAGAAAAAAGCCAAGGTGTATCACCGTAAATGCCTCACCAGTGAGCATTAGATTAAATAGCAAATCAATAAAGTAAAAACATTAAAAACTTTATTCATACGTGGTTAACCACTAAAATTGTCTCAGCAGACTCACAATTCCTAAATGTATGGATAAGCGCTTTCGGCAAAAACAAGCCTTCTTCAGATCCCATTCTATCTCATTCAAAGAGAGTTTTTTAAAACCATTCATCAGCCAATCGCATTGGCTCATCTTAATTGGCATTTAGTACTGATTCTCCTTTCCTTCAAAAAAGGTTTAATTGGGACACTCCCATTCAAACCAGGATAGCAGTGTGCTCTAAAGTTAATTATCCAACGTACTTCCTCAGCTTCCGTTCTGTTCACAATATCTCCCCCTCTGGCAGTTTCTCTTATTACAGAGATTACCATAAATGTAAATGAATAATCTAAAGTCTTCGAAATGTGCATATATCAAGCATTATTCTGTACCTTTTTCTTAATATCGGATAAATGTTTGGATATCCTCTCCTTTAACATTCTATTTGTCTTGCCTATGTAAAAGGCTGGACAAGAAGTACAATTAGCGATGTATATCACATTCTTGCTATTACAATCTTCTATCCCATGGTACTTATATGTTCTTTTACTTTCCGGATGGGTAAAGGAATTTGTAGTTCTTATAACTTTACAAAAACTACAGAAGCCACATTTTCATGTTCCTTCATAATGAGCTCTTTCCTTCATACTCTTATCCCTACTGGTGTCAAATCCATTTCTATTACATAGAAGTCTCTTCAAGTTTTTTCTCTTTTTGAAGGTAAAACTAAGATATTCCCCAACTATCTCTTTGATTCTCACATCCGAAGTCAAAATCGACCAATACTTTCTTATAATTTCACATACATTTGCATGGTCAGAGCTATATGTAATATTACATTTGAAGGTCCTTCCTCTATCTTGTGCTCTAGTTTTTCTTTTCAAATTGCCCAATTGACTAGAGTAATAGGGCTTTCCTTTTGAGATATGTAACTCATGCAGCTCATTTTCTCTGAGCTCTAGTTCTTTCACTCGATACCCTCTTTCCAGGAAATTGTCATTCAGTTTCCTCTCTTCCTCCTTGAACACCTCTTCTACTGTACATAATTTAGCGATACAAACTCTTTGATTCTCCACTATATTGCGAAACACATTTCTTGGATGCATGCTCGAATAGTGTAACATGTGGTTCCTCCACATCGGTTTTCTATAAAGGTACTTGCTGATACCTTCTACATCTAGGAAAATCTTCACATCCAAAAATTCTATCTCCTTTTTGGAATAGAGTAAATCAAACCTCAAAAAGGTAGTCGTGTTGGTCAAAAACCTCATCCCCTTTCCACAAAATGAAAGTGTCGTCCATAAATCTATTATATAGTACGATGTTATCCTTCCACAAATAGTCCATGTGCGACATTCATTCCTTCTCCCATTGTGCCAGTACCAGGTTCGCATAACTATTGGCACAGGGGGTACCCATGGCAAGCCCCCACTTTTGCCAATAGTATGTATTCCCATTTAAAAAGACATTGTTCTCCAAAACTATTTGCAATAATGAGCATATTAGACTGGCCTCTTTTCCTTCTTTGCTTAAAAGGGCTCAAATTGCCTCTTTCCCATATTCATTCGGGATAGAGGTAAATAAACTATTTACATCTACTGTAACTAACAACAACTCTCCATAGTTGTCTCTTCTCTCATTAATTGCATATAGCTAAGTCAAAAGGTCTGCTGTGTCCCGAAGAACTGTGTGAGCTCTTGGTAAAAGTTGCTACAGCTCTCCTTCTAGATAGACCGATATCAGTTCCATCATCCACCCTCTCCCCACTACTATTTGGCACATTGGGGGATCCTGACAGCATTTATGGATTTTTGGTAGTCCACTTATAGTCGGTATAGTGGGGTGTTCAACATCAAAAAAGTCATAAAGATCTTTCTCTATAGTACGATCCATCAGCTTCTCATAAAGTGTATCCCTTATGTTCATTATAAGCACATTAAGTTCCCTTTTGTTAATCCCCTGATAGGTGGTCCTGTCACTGAGCATCTCTTCCATCTTCTTAATATAACACTCAGTATCGAGTACAATAGCCCCTCCTTTGTCCGCAGGTTTAGAAATAATGTCTTTTCTCTTTTGTAGCTCTACAAGTGCCAAGCGTTCCTCCCTTGACATATTTTCATAGTGTCTACTTTTTCCTCTTACTCTACTTTCAAAAATATAATTTTCACACATTTTCAAAAATAAGTCTACAGTGGGATGACATAATGGTACAAAGGAGCTCGGCTTTTTTATATTTCTTGCTTGGTATTGCTGTTTCCATATTATTCCCAAAAAGGTGTTTGAGAGTCACATTTCTCCCAAAACACTTTAAATCGATGATAAATTCATCTTGTTGTGAGTAGAAGGAAGGAATAAAACTTAAACCTTTTTCCAAGTTACTAAGCTGCTCTTTCAATAAGTTCTCATTAGATAGATTCACCACTATATGGCTAGTCTTATTTCTTATTGTATTCTTCTCTTCTTCCTGTCTTTGCTTAAAGACCTCGAGGTATGAGCCCCTTTGGTATGTATTAAAAAAGGGAGCTGATGTACAATTGGCTGATGTATTACTCCTTGCTTAGGAATAGCCCCTCTTGATATCCCATTCTGTTCAGGAACATCCTTTTGTAATGGGTCATCATTATTCGGCTGCATTCTCTCTTCCACATCATTGTCTATCTCTTCTATCTCGTTTGTAATTCCTTCATTCGAAAAACCAACACTCCCATTCATGATTCTATTAATACTAGTGCATTTTCTCAAGCTCTTTTTGCTTCATTTCTATAAAAGAAATAGTTTCCTCTTCCTGGGGTTTAAAAAACTTGACCAGGAGCTTCATATAGCTGAAGCTAGCTTGCTTGTATGTTAATAGCTTGCCATTTCGCAAGCAAGTCCAGGTATGTGTTTCCGTAACTTGGCATACACTGAACCCGTAAGCCTCTTGGAATCACCTGATGATGGAGGCATGCCTCCATGTGAAATCACTGCCACTGTAATCATTTTAAACGGTAGGCTGCATTTTCTACAACTTTATATTCCTCTTCAAACAACAAGTTGACGGTATCAGCACTTTTCCGTCTCTCATTAAAATTTATATTGTCCAAATTGAGGCTTAAAAGCGGACTGAGAGCACCCGATGTAAAACCCTTAACAGCTCTCATTTTATTACCTTCAATTTCAGTATTATTCACAAATTGTTCCACATGCATACTACATGCAGTGTCTCTCATAAACAATGAAATACACAGAAAAAACAAGAGAGAGCACTTGGCTAAGATATCCTTGGTAAACAAAGCAAATTCCTGAAAAAAGCCAAGGTGTATCACCATAGATGTCTCACCAGAGAGCATTAGATTAAATAGCAAATCAATAAAATAAAAACATTAAAAACTTTATTCATACGTGGTTAACCACTAAAATTGTCTCAGCGGACTCACAATTCTAAAATGTATGGATAAGCGCGTTCGGCAAAAACAAGCCTTCTTCAGATCCCATTCTATCTCATTCAAGGAGAGTTTTTTAAAACCATTCATCAGCCAATCACATTGGTTCATCTTAATTGGCATTTAGTACTGATTCTCCTTTCCTTCAAAAAAGGTTTAATTGGGACACTCCCATTCAAACCAGGATAGCAGTGTGCTCTCAGGTTCATTATCCAACGTGCTTCCTCATCTTTCGTTCTGTTCACAACATCCTGGCAGATAAGTTCAGTGCTAACTTTACCCCTCTCTCATCCCCTAAAGGGCCCATCTCTATACCAGAAGAATGCAAATCACCTGTAATCATGGCTGCACAGGTAAAAAAACACACCCTCCAAAGCCAAGAACACAGCATCCATGGGACCTGACAACATCCCAGGCTGCATTCTACATGAACTACAGAATGAACTGGCACCCCACCTAAGTACTATGTTCAGTCATAGCCTCACCTCAGGCTTTGTGCCCACTGAATGGCACACAGCAATGGTTATCCCACACCACAAAGGGGGAGCCACCACGGATCCCAGGAACTACCGCCCCATTAGCCTGATGAGCCTGGTCTGCAAGGCTATGGAGCATATCATCATGGAACTTATAAACAAATCTCCTAATGATGTGGACGTCCTACAAAAGGGCCTCACTGAGACAGATGCCTGGTGTCAAAGCCATGGCCTCAAGCTCAATGCCAAAAAATGCATTGTCATTCCTTTTGGTAAAACTCTGTACCCATGAACTACCACATAGGCGGTAGTCTACTTAACACCGAAAGTGTGATAAGAGACCTTGGGACACAGGTGGACAGTAGTCTCTCCTTTGATAATCACATCACCACAGTAGTCAGGAGATCCTTCTATGTGTCGTGTCACACCTCATCACAAAAGGTTTCTCATCCAGGAAAAAAGAGGTCATTGTTCCCCTCTACTCATCGCTCATTAGACCCATTATAGAGTACAACGCCCCTTTTGGTATGTACCTCACAAGACATCTACAACAACTGGAAAGACCACAGAAATACCTCACAAATAGGATTACCAGCCTCAAATAGATGCCCTATGCAGACCATCTCAAAAAACTCCAGCTTTACTCTGTCACATATCGCCTACTCAGAGGCGATCTCTGCCTAACATACAAAACTATGTCAAACCCAGAGCTGTTGGACATGCTCCACATAAAGAAATCTCAATCCCTCCAAGCTACATGCTCTAGGGACCTAAACCTTGTCACCACAATAAACAGAACATGCTGGAGGGATAGATTCCTGTCTCAGAGACTTCCCATACTCTGGAACAAACTACCTATCTATATCAAACAAAGCTCCTCATTAGCACTCTTCAAGAAAAGTCATGATGATTGGATGGGAAACAGGAAATTCACCCCAGAGATCACTTCTGTGGCTCTGCTTGACAGGGGCACAGGAAAATTATTTTCTTGGGTGGCAAAAGCCAGGGTACCGTTTGGCTAGGCTTATATAGGCCCAAGGGCCAATAGCCTAGTACCTACCTATGAACCTATGTATTTGCTAGAAAAAAACCTCATAATATTCAATGTTATTTTTCATTTGCTTGCTCTCTCTTACTATTAAAGCAATCCAAGGTCTTTAATCCAGTCATTCCTCCATGCAAGTATGAGAAAAAGCACACTATTTTTTCTTTTATCATGCTTTTTAACCAGTCTTTTCTTTTTTACATTGTAGTGCCTACATTTCTTAAAAGTGAACATGAAGAAAGAAAGAAGGGGGAAAGAAAATAAAAAAAGAACAGCAGCTCCCATTTACAATCCCCATTACACTTAAAAATAAGTGAAAAAGCTTTATAACAAAGAAAACCACATGCCACAAAATTAGTACTATTTACGAAAAAATTCTTTACTTACAGTTATCTTTCTCCCTCCTCTTCCCCTCTCCAAAGCACTTTTCCGAACATTAATGACATGAAGGGCATATGCTTTAGGGACCAAACAAGCCCAACACATTATGAAAAAGTGCAATCCTTCCAGATTTTCTTGTTCTATCATATTTCACAACTATAATAATTGCATCAGAATCCATTATTAAGTTCTTGATTTTATTACTGGTCATTTCCAAAATTCTATCTCTGTTTCATTTCCAATGCGCTCTCGATTCTTCTAATCAACTCGTATGCTCCCTTCCTTCTCTCCAGCATTTTCCATTGAAAATTTTGAAAAGGTTTCACAGGTACAGCCTGTGGCCTTTACTCCCAGAAGAACAGAATCTCCTGTTGTTTCACATCTTACTTTTTATTGGACAAACTTTTGTATTTCCTCCTTAGCATGTACTACATCAAAAAATTATTTTGTCCCTCCAAGAAGAATACCTTGAAGACAGCTAGGTATTGCAGTTTGAATCTCACTCCTGCATCTTGACATTCCTTGAAAAGTGGAATAAATTTGCTCCTCTTCTCTCTGGTGTACAATGAGTAATCATTCTCCACAAACACTCTGCTCTCTCCCACTTTTAGTACTTTGTCCTTTTGCCATGGTTTTATAAGTTCATAGGTTCATAGGTAGGTACTAGGCTATCGGCCCAAGGGCCTATGTAAGCCTAGCCAGCAAGTTTCCATAGCTTATGCCACCCAAGAAAGTTATTTTTCTGTGCCACTGTCCAGCAGAGACACAGAAGTGATCCCCAGGGTGTATTTCCTATTTCCTATCCACTCATCACGAATTTTCACAAGCAACTTCTTCTGCCAGTAGGATTTCATCTTTACTAGAAAAGGTCTAGGTTGCTTTTTTATCGCCAGGTTTGGAGCATACACAACGTATCCTTTCAACTAACAACCCTGCTGTGGAATACCAGTCCAATTGCTTATTTGTGCTTTCATAAAATTAATGCAGTCTGTTCCTTCCAGCTTCTCTGGTACAGCTCAAAATCTCAGGATTTCCCTACATGCACTGTCCTCTAATTCTATTATGTTTTGAAACATATTCAGCCAGTCTTTTCTTCATTTTGACCTGTGATATTTGAAGCTTTATCATCTCATCTGAATATCTGTTTAAAGCTTCTTCCATTTTTTCCAGCCTTTCATTCTTTGTCCATCAATGTTTTGTTTATTTTAGCCAGATCTGTATGCAGTTGTCTTATATCATCCAGTAGGTTATTGGAAGTCATGTCTGAAGGTTGCATTGCCTTTTGCTGAACAGCTGCAGAACTTTCCACTGTCAGGGTTTCTTCCTCACTTTTTGTAGCTAATTTTTTTCAGGTCTTCTATATTTCTTTATTCCTGGCTCCCAGGCAGTGCACTTACTAGCTACTGAAATTTACCCATAAACACAAGTCTACAGGCCTCATCTTGGAAGTCTACTATGTAGAGTTCTGGTAACCATATACACACAAAAAGAATGAGGGCAGATTTAAAGCATGCAGTACAGAGTCATCAGGAAGGTGAAATGTATGGAAAGGTTGGAATATGATGTGTGACCTAAAAAGCTGGGTATGTACACATTCAAAAAGAGAGGAGAAAGGATAAAAACTATGCAGATTTTTGTCAAGAAAGTAGAAGGCATGCCAAAAATCAGAGACAAAGAGAGAATAAAGGAATACAGTCATCGTTCTCTTTATATCTCTACTTCCCTCTCTCTCTCTCTCTGTGTGTGTGTGTGTGTGTGTGTGTGTGTGTGTGTGTGTGTGTGTGTGTAGAAATATATAATCTATCTATCTATACATATATATATATATATATATATATATATATATACATATATATATATATATATATATATATACATACATATATATATATATATATATATATATATATATATAAATATACACATGCACACACACACAAACATATATACAAATACACACACACACACACACACACACACATATATATATATATATATATATATATATATATATATATATATATATATATATATATATATATATATATACATATATAAAAACACTCAAGTTTCTCAACAAGTACCATTATAACTCTGTCATAGTTCACGTTGGTGTGAATGACTTCAGACATACCTCTCTGGACTATATGAAGACTGACATAATTGAGCTCTCTCACTATGTGTCCCAGGTGGATATGTCCCTAGCTGTGAGTAGCATTTTACCTCTCACCTACGATGATACCACAATAAAAGCAGAAAATGACTGACTTCAATAATTGATTTAGTTTCTGGTGTCATTCTCAGCGGATCCAGTCTCTGTCAGTATGGGATGGCATGGTTGATAGACCACACTGCTTTGCCAGAGATGGTCTTCACCTGGCACCTCTAGGCTTTTGGTTGCTGGCTAAGGCACTTGCTTCCCTCATAATGCCTTTTTAGGCAAGGTCACAACAACAAAATTCCCAATGTGAAAATATTAAACACAAAGAATCTAAGGTAAATGAAACAACAATATCACAGCGGAGTGACCAGGCAGGAAAAAAAAAATCTCTGAATCCTTCACGTATGAAAAATATATAAATTTATTATAAAGAACAAATGGTAAGCGCTTTCGCAATCAAGCTTCATCAGACCTTTCTGCAGAGTTCCCTTTTAAATACTTAATTACTTTTCTAATAGATGTATCTCTACAATTGGATGTTGGAAATTTAAATGCTTATAAATGGAGTGTCTTTTCTGGTTTTAGTAAGGTCTGATGAAGCTTGATTGCAAAAGCGCTTACCGTTTGTTCTTTATAATAAATATATATATTTTTCATACGTGAAGGATTCAGAAATTCTGTTTTTTTCCTGCCTGGTCACTCCACTGTGATATTGTTATTTCATTTACCTTTATTTTTATTTTTTCGCAACAGAGTGTTTACTCCTTGGATTATACGTTATTTTTGTTACAAAGAATCTAAGGGTCATGCTGCTGAATGCTATGAGTTTAAATCAGAAACTGCACTCTCTGGAAGCAATCCTATCCCAGGAAGATGATGACATCTGTGCAGTGACAGAAACCTGGCTCACGGCTACAGAAAATACCCTGGTCTTGCAAGGCTACAATGCCTTCCACACTTTCAGACCGCAAATCGAAGGTGTCAGTACTAAAGGAGGTGGAGTATCTGTCTTCATTAAAGATAATTACACCTCTAGACTGGTTAGACAAAAAAACTCTATGGAGCTACTCCAAGTCCAAACTACAGTGGGTAAGACCCCCCTTCAGGTCATCGTCAGTTACAGGTCACCTTTCATAAACCAAGATGTCCACACAGCTTATTTAGACCTACTTGGCACAATTAAGGTACAATCTAACACCCTATTCATGGATGACTTCAACTATCCTTCCATTAACTGGGAAACTTATATGAGCCCAAACTCACTAGCAGAAAGGTTCCTGGACTTTGTTAAAGCAAATGCCCTGGAACAGAAAGTGACCACCCCCCCAACACACAAGGGGCTCCAGTATTCTAGACGTGGTCCTCATCAATATGAGTGACCAATGCAATGCCTCAAGTGTAGGGCCTTCACTGGTTAAATGTGACCATAAATCAGTCATTTTTTAAGTAGCAATAGCACCAGAACTCTCAAAAGGAGAAGTCAGGCTAAATAACTTCACCAAAGCTAATGATACCCTCCTAAGTGAAGGTATAATTGACTTCCAAGCTCCAGTTTCCACAGATGGCATTGAGAGCTATACTAAGTTACACACTGATGCCCTGTACAAACATCTACACCAATGTATAGACACAGCTGTGCCAGATAGGATTAAAGCAAGATCCTCAAGAAAAAACAAACCATCCTGGTGGATGTCCAGCATTAATAAATTACACAATAAGCAAACGAAGCTGCTGTCTAAAAATACAAAAGTGAGATCCCAGAACTGGAGGAGCACCCTCCTCAGCCTAAACAAGGAAATACGACAGCTCATAAATTCTTCAAAGAACAACTATGAGAAACATTTAGCAACCATAGCCAAGGATAACCATCAGGCTTTCTTCAGCTACATCCGCAACCTAAATGGTAGGATTCAGGTGTGTGATGAACTAATTGTGGATGGCATCACAACACTGACACTGCTGAAACTGCAAACCTGACAGCAGACAGGTTTGGCGAAAATTCTACCCCCCCCCCATCCCCTCAAGCATACCACAAATCATGTC